>NW_028318154.1:2510719-2823938 GCF_062004578.1 Staurois parvus
AAATGCGTCAAAAACGCGGAAAAAGCACATCAAAAACACACTACATGCATCATCTCAATTGAAGTCTATAGAACCAAAAACGCAACGTTTTGCGTTTAAAAAAGTCCCTAACCCTTTCCAAAAAACACACCTGGTGAAAACGCAGAGAAGTGAGCCTGTCCCATTGGAAATCATGTTAAATGGACTGTAGTGCATTTCTGCAAAACGCAAAATGCAGCGGAAAACGCATAGGTGTGAACCTAGCCTTACTTAGTCACATACAGATTGTATTTTTTTATTTCAGGTACTTATATTGCACCATCAATTTACGCAGCGTTTTTACATATATATATTGTACATTCACATTAGTCCCTAACCCTCAAGAGGTGTACAATCTAAGGTCCCTAACTTACATTCATACATACACATACTAGGGCCAATTTAGACAGGAGCCAATTCACCTACCAGCATGTCTTTGGAGTGTGGGAGGAAACTGGAGTACCCAGAGGAAACCCACACAGGCACAGGGAGAACATGCAAACTCCAAACAGGAGGTGCTGTGGCTGGGATTTGAACTAATGGCCCTAGTCCTGCCAGGTGGAAGTGCTAACCATTTAGCCACTGTGCTGTCCAGTATTGTGATTTTGCATAAGGTACATATTCTTTATTTGTTATGGTCAGGACAAAAAAAATGTACATTATTTTTTTTAAGCCAAGAAGTATTTCACTAAACATTCTATTAAACTGTATCTAAAGCCAAACCTTCACATTCTTCTAGTGAACATTAGAAAAAAATATAAAAATCTGTTTTTGATTCTGTGTCTGGGTCCTCTATGTGCTCCAGATTTGCAGCTCCTAATGTACATATACTGAGTGCATGTGCAATGCACTTCTTAAACTACGAACCCCATGACTCATTGTGCCAGTTGTCTTACTGCGCATGTATCGCTGACATCATTTGGGCTGTTTCCCCTACAAGTTTATTAATGAACAAGTTATTTTGTGCTTTTTGATAAGTTTCATCATAAAAAGACATCTTCGCATGGTGATTACTGATTCGCATATGCATACATTCTGTTTGTAAGTGTAGTTTTTATGCCCAATTAAAATTGTTTAAGTGGTTTTACACTATGAGGAGTGCTCTATCTGCTTATCTTTTCATGTATATACAACCTATTGTGAATCTTACTATACACTAGAGGAGCAATACTGGTGGCCATTATTGTGATTGACATGGAGAGTTAACATCGAGGTGGAGCATATAGAACGTTTATGACCACTCTGAATAAGGGGGTCTATATATCTGGTAAACCCGCATCATATTTTCACTGCGGTGATGGGTCACACTGGTGTTAGTGGATGAAGAGTGTGTAATTCTGATGTATTGAAATCCATTGACTGAGCACTTTTTAATTTTTAGCCCTGAATCACACTGATGCAGTGTGGAATTCACAACGGTTTCTGGTCTCCGCATCATAATCGCACCCCATTCATGTGAATCGCTGTGGGTATGTATTTTAAGGTAGCAACACCCTGAAATTGGTTCGCAAAGCGCGGTGCTATGGGCAGAATCGGATCACATGGGTGTGAATACCCATGCGATCCAATTCTGGTGTGGACAAAAAAAGGGTCCTGCCCTATTTTGGTGCGGATGCGGTGTGATTTGAGCCATATAAAATGTATGGCACAAATTGCACTGCACATAAATCACATGTGATTCGCAAAGGAATGCGGTCTGGTTCCTGTGCGAATCACATGCAATGTGCCGCACCGCATCAGTGTCAATCAGGGCTAAATATGAGTAATTTTTTCTCACTGTTTTCAAATTTATATTTATTGTAATTGTTTTGAGACACTCATTCTTTTTCACCTTGGTGATTTTGTTTACATATTATTATTTTGTTTGCATGTATTTTATTATTAGTCACTGTATCGTGTAACAATTATCATCATATTTGGAATTGTTTGTATATATTCTAGTATTAGTCACTTTTTAGCACAATACTTATTTTTACAGTGTTTTAGAGGATATCCTCTTTTTTGTGTTTGCTGCTGAATTTTGCTTTGTGCACAGTTTGTGCGATTTCCAATTTTTATTGCCAGTTTATGTCATGTGCCGATGTAACCAGATCTGACACATAAAAGCACAATAAAACTCCCAATGATGAAACTTGTGAGTGGAACCAGCACAAAAGATGTCAAATACACATGTAAAGTAGAATTACATCCATGTAGTCTATAACAGGAGAGTGCCGAGGAGGGTGGCTATGTTTCCACATACAGTGAGATCATGTTAAGCAGGGGTCCTCAAACTTTTTAAACAGGGGGCCAGTTCCCTGTCCCTCAGACCGTTGGAAGGCCAGACTATAGTTTCAAAAAAAAGTTAATGACACCCGCAGCTTTGTTCACATGTTATGGCCCCCCCATGTCACTGACCCCCCCCCCCCACACACATATCAGTGTCTTCCCCATGTCACTGACCTCCACACATGTCACTGTCCTCAGCACATGTCACTGGCCCCCCACATCTCACTGTCCTCCGCATGTCACAGCCCTCCCATGTCACTGACCCCCCCTCCACATATCAGTGTCTTCCCCATGTCACTGACCTCCACACATGTCACTGTCCTCAGCACGTCACTGGCCCCCCACATGTCATTGTCCTCCGCATGTCACAGCCCCCCCATGTCACTGACCCCCACACATGTCACTGTCCTCAGCACATGTCACTGGCCCCCCACATGTCATTGTCCTCCGCATGTCACAGCCCCCCCATGTCACTGACCCCCACACGTCACTGTCCTCAGCACATGTCACTGGCCCCCCATATGTCATTGTCCTCCTCATGTCACAGCCCCCTCATGTCACTGACTCCCACACATGTCACTGACCTCAGCACATGTCAATGGCCACCCACATGTCACTGTCCTCCGCATGTCACAGCGCCCCCATGTCACTGACCCCCACACAAGTCACTGTCCTCAGCACATGTCACTGACCCGAACACATGTCACTGTCCTCAGCACATGTCACTAGCCCCCCACATGTCAGTGTCTTCCCTATGTCACAACCCCCCCCCATGTAACTGTCCTCTCTCCGATTCATGATGCTCCCCAATACGGATCTTTGATTCATCTTGCTGGAGCATCGGCGGCTAGTGATCTGCGGGATGAGCGGCGTGTGTATGTGTAATCAGTGGTGAAGCAGAAAAGGGGTTAACTGTGACAGCTCTGTGCTATGGTTGTTGACCGGCGATCGGCTACTTCTTCCGAAAACCGTGACATGCGCAGATGTGTCAGGGACACACATCTTCATAGGGGAACTCATCTTGCCACTGCGGCATGCTGGGTACTGTGCGAGCCCCGCCCATCGTGTCATCCCCATAGGACGGCTTGGTTGGAGGGTGAGGGGCGGGGCCGGTGAGGCAGTGAATTTTGTATCTCCTGTGTGTGCCGGATATTACAAAACACCCGGCGGGTCGGATAAATGTCTTCGGCGGGTCGCATGTGGACCGCGGGCCGTAGTGTGAGGACCCCTGATGTAAAGGGAATGTAGCCACCCTCCTGTAGGAAAATAAAAAAAGGGGTTATACAAAAATGCGCCATAGGCCTCTATAGTCAGTATCAAAAATTGGTAGATGCATGTATAGCTGCAATCATACCAAAAGCCAAACTACTGCTGACTCCACCCTAGAATAAATTGGTTCGATCACCGAAACTCATCAATAGATCCTAAAACAATCAAGGGCAATAGATAGTTTAGTAAGCTGCATGGTCACTTTTGAAACCTCCTTTTGGGGTAATCTATTACCCTTGATTGTTTTACCCTCCTGTAGGAAGCTGTAGCAGAGAAGAATACAAATATATTTTTCAAGATGTGCTGCCCACATATGGGCTTTAAACCTGTTCCAGATTTTACTGCTTACTGCTATCTGTGTCCTCACTAGGTAGTCACCCTTTCTATTTGTCCTGGTGATGAATGATGATTGTCAGTGGGGCAGAAAGTAATGAAAAATGTTCACGGTTGTCACAGGAATAGAGAGAGATGGCAAAGTTTCCACTGGGAACATCAATTTCAATGAAAACTTTCCCTTTGGAGAGATTTCCTCTTAACATTTGTTGTGTCTATGGGACAGAAAGTAAAGGCAAACCTTTTCGGTTGCTCTCAGAAAGCAAAGCAAAACCTGAAAGGGTTTCTGACCATTCCCCACTGTATCCAAAACTGGAAAACAAAATTGGCTTTAGACATATTTTTAAGAGCTCAGCAGCTTAAATTGGATTGTACACAACACAAGTGAATGCGTCACAACAGTAATTCCTTCCCTTTCTCCTCTTTTGGTGCCATCCAAGCTTTTGACCCTAGACAGAGTATGGCTGATTTACCAAAGGAGTTGAAAATCTTCTCAAACTGAATTACTAATTATGTGTAGATGAAATAACTAAATTTAAATTTGCTTTACACATGTTTGAATAATTAAAGTGAGTAGTCTCACAATTTATTGAGTAAAGATTCTCAACTCCTTCAGTAAATCAGGCTTAATGCTTCAGAGTTGAATACTACTGCTGTGCTCTCATTTTCAAAAACCAACAGCATTGTGAGAATCCTGTTTCAATCATGCATAATATATAAAATGTTTTTAATTAAATTCTATAGATAGGTAGAAAAAATACATAAATAATTCAGATTAAAATTCTAAAATATTAAAATGATCCAAGACCATTATAATCTCATTTAGGATTGTCACAGCACAATAAATGCACCCTTTAATATTACGGACAGTCCAGAGGCACCCCATTCTAAAATGTAAAAAACGATTCAATAGAAACAATAGTTTTATATAACGCAGCAACATCCAAACATGTAGGACACCCAACATTTGAGGTGATTTATTCTTCCAAAGCAAATACACTATTGCACATTGGTATTGACTAGTATTCCCATGTTTCTCTTCTCCCTCAGTTGTTCTCCATCACTAAGTTAATGTGCCCCCAGCACTGATAATGAGGGGCAGGGGAGGGTCAAGCAAGGATGCTGTGCAGTCAGCTGACATCCTCCTTATCAACTGATGATGTAATTGGTTGTCAGGATGCCGGTGGCTAGAAGGTAGTAATGGTGCACAATTAAAATCTGTGGCTTTGTGAAACTAAAAGACTGGCTTGTATACAAGTTTTGGGCAATTTTTAGACATTTTGCCAAGGCACCCCTGAAGAGACCTCAAGGCACCCCAGAAAGGCTGTTTTATACTATAGTGGTTCTAAAGAGCCCATACGTGTGTTCCCATAGCAAGCTGCTTCCTATAGGGGCACACAGAAAAGAGGAGGAGTGGACAACGCTGGTGAGGAACCCCAGAAGGGAGGTACAGAACCACTCTGTGCAATACCAGTGCACAGAGCAGGTAAGTATAAACCTCTTTTTTTATTTTAGGTAAAAAAAGGAAGCCTTTACAGTCACTATAAATGAAATTAGATCAGGTCATGATACTTAACAAGGCAGTTGTAGCCATCACAGGCTTTCAGTGTTAATGGTGGGTTCCAGATCATCTGCAACTTACATGGAAATGTCATGTAATTAAAAAGTCCTATTTCCTTAAGTGACAAGCAAAATTAGAAATAATATACAAAGTACCAAAAATAAGAAAAAAACAAATGTTTGCCAACCAATAATGCATATTATTAAATAGTGCTGTTCTATAACTCAGTAAGTAATAGCTTCCTAAAATAAAAGCCAAATGCTGGTTATAGAAGCTCCTTACCAAACTGCAAACTAATCTCTTGTAAGGAACTCGCATTTGCACATGGATAAACTCAATTTAATAGAAATATGAGACAAGCCTGTTTTGTGTTTCTGGAGATGCTCAACATTTACTCCTTTTGTGCCAGTGGAGCCAAATTCACAGTACCAGTGCAAGAGAGTAAGACATTTGTACAGAAAAGGTTAATATTTCATAATCACATTTTCACAGATGAAAAGAGCAAACAGATGTTCCCTCGTCATAATACATCATATTGACCAGATGTTCAGAAATGTTCCAAGGAAAGCACCCAAGACAGGATAGATTGTAAAGACAGAAAGCACATTTCAGTACAGAATAAAACTCTATTGAAACAATACTGTATGTAAAAATGTATATACAGAAATATATTGGTTGCACTAAAACTGGAACAATCCAATCACTTACCATCACAATACATGAACCTTTTAAAAATGTATCATACATTGAACTGGTGGGAATTGTAGCAATTAGAAGCACTCAACATGTCTCCAATTCAGTCACTTCGTCAGCAGTAGAAGTAAAACAGTTTTTTTTCATTTGTTTTAATTTTGCGACTGTCTGTTAGAAATAGAGATTGACAATATTACAATGAAGTGCTTACTTTATCAAGAGTATCCAGTTTACAAATTTGTCATTAGAATCATTGTACACTATTATTATGTGCTTTTATATAGGCAAATAAACACAAGTGAAATTAAATAGATCATGCTATACCTGTGTTTCTATGAATCCTGGTCTTGCAGCAATAAAGTATGTCGCCCAATCCTGTCCAAGAATATACATGATATTCAGTCAAAGGTTTTCATATTATTTACATATTGTGGTTGTCATGAAACCCAGAACTAATAAATGTTACCTATATGGCCCTAGTAGGTCTAATGGTCCCTAAATCCATAATCATCAATCTGTGCAACTCACACAACGTATACATTGTATTAAAAAAATTTATTTATTTGGGTTCTGGAATCATTAGTGTTTTCATTAACACCCAGCAATCTTCTAATGAGTCAACCCACAAAGACGCAGATGTCCAGTGCTTTGCCTTTCTTTTTCTAACTTATTGGGGTTGATTTGGTAAAGGTGAATAGGCTAGGTAAGTTTCAATTGCAAAGAAAACAGCCTATCTGCCTTAAGTAAATCAACCCTATTTTCCTTATTGGACCAGTTGTGTACCAAGTGCAATCTTTGTTTACTACATACTAACTGGTCCCATTGCTGGAAAATCAAACATTCCCACCACCAGGACAGCTTTTTCAGGTGAACAAAAAAAGCTTCTGTAGGATTTTGAATTTCCTTAAAATGGTGTTAGCATTTTCTTACATATAAATTGACAACAAGAAAGATTTGCACACATTTAAGTAGTTATAATTACTATGTCACCTCCTGAGCACTTGTATACCAAGAACATGAGTGGAAATTGAGGAATTGGGTAGATTTTGCCATTTTGTGCAAGACTGATAACAAATGGCATTGACTGCAGTAAAAAAATTAAAAAAAAGGCTCAGTAAGAGGTGATCCAAAGTAAAAAGTTGTTATTTATTGATACATAGTCCCAACAAAAATAGCAAAGTTAATTTCCATAGCATCCACCAACTGTGGTGGATCAGAGGTTGTAGCCAAGGTTTGGACTGTGTTTTGTATCTGGTAAACCCGTCCTAAATCTCAAATATTCTAGATCACTTTGTACTGTCTTATCTTCCCAGTCACTCATATCAATCTAAAAATTGGCAGTGAAGGCTTTCTCCAAAAACGTATTTTGAAGTCATCCAAAGAGCATAAAAATGAATCTGCTTTTTGCTTATTGTGATAAAATGCGAATCTGAGTTATCCCAAAACTTTTCTTGGGAACAATGGCACAAGCTATAAACATTAACAATAAAGCCTTGTCGTGCATAAATCATTGGGATATATCATAAATAAATACTACATAGATGACATATAACGCCATACAGACTTTCAAAGATGTTTCCATGTACTTCCCCACTTTGTTGGAGATGCAATGATCAAACAAGAATTGTATTTTATATTTTCTGGAACTGTAAAAATATACACAGTTTTTGGAACACAATTTCAAATGTGCTATCATCTCTTACAGGTTGTTTAATATCCCTAACACCAGCAATGGCACTCCTAAGCTTAGGATTAGATTCTTACCCTGTACAATTTAGAACAGTGGTGGCTCATGTACTGTTCACAGCCAGACTCATTCTGACTAATAAATGGAAATCTTCTGATGCTCTGAATATTTCTGTAGTTATTGATAGACTAAACATTCAGGGCCAATATAAACTTATACTAGCCCTTAAAAATTCTACAATGTATACATTTATAAACCAATGGCAAATGTGAATTTTACATCCTAAAGCGGCTAATTATTTAAGAGCTCTTACTAGGAAATGACGTGTTGTACTGACAGATATAGTGTTTTGCTTCGCATTCTGCTTGTGTTTGTTATAATTAATATACAGTATGTCTTTACTATGTTTTTGTGTGTGTGATAAATATAAAATTTGCTGTAACTGACTACCTATTATATATGGATATTCTTTGACTTTCACAAATAATTCATATGTGTTGCCTTTTTGTATCTTATATGAGTTTAAATTAATAAAAATATTGGGGGAAAATAATCTGCTTTTATTGGCTACCTAAATTGCAATAGCCGGAAACTCTCCATAATTTATTATGAGCATGTGAAATCCAAAATTCTAACAAAGAAAAAATGTATGTGGATACTTCTCATTAAAACAAAACATTTTGACAAAGTGTGGTCCCATTGGACCAAGTATAATTTAAATACTGTTGCATAGGGTGTTGACTACAGGGGACCTTCTATAATCTAACCTCTTCTTTTCTATTTTACATTTCTTTATTTTCCTTCAGCTTTACCATGCTTCTATTTTTTCCTTTTGCCATTAATATTCTTCCTATATGCCTAGTTACATTTCCATCCCTAATTGCAAGGTCTTTGATTTACAAAGATACTCTGTTGAAGTATACCTTTTGTGTCAGATGCCAGTGTAACAAAGACATGATTTCAAGGAAACCAGAGTAAGCACATAAAATACTATAATACATATCCTTTAGTCAGAAAGTCATAATTACATAACTCCAGAATGAACTGTGTCACTTATATCTAATTACATTTTCATATTTCAGTTTCAGTGCTGTTAATCTAAAATGTGAATACAAATGATTGAAAACTAAAAACAATATAGCCCATTGGTCTGTCGATGTTTTAATGTAACCATGTCTTCAATGCATATTTAGTTTGACTTACATCATTCTCAACTTTCAATGGCCCCTTCCACCTATAGACTTTTTTCTTCAGCATGAGCAGCAGGCAGCAATATATGAATACAATTAGTTAGATTGTGATGACCAAACTTACATGAAAATCTACAAAATGTAAAAAGACGATAGGATACCTTTAAGCAGTAAATTTACTGCAGCATTTATCTTCACCTTAATAGCCAAAGCTTTTATTTTTGAGGCCTTTATAAGAAATGTCAGATTGGGGCATTTCATTTTGCTCATCTCTGCCTACTAGTTTCTGGAATTGATGAAAATTAATGGCAAAAACCTGTACCTGTATTGATTAATGTTTCTAATAGAATGTATTGGTCCTTATTTTTAAAAACTGGAGTAAAGAAAAATGGAGATTTTGTCGACAGAAACCTGTTATCCAGCTGTCATTTTTGCAGGTTAGAAAATATTAAAACCTGACTGATTGCTATATGCAATGGTCTTTCATCTTTTAGAACACAAATCATCCGCAGCACCGAAGTGGTCCTAGACTTCATTTACTGAAGTTTAATCTTTTACATTTTTTTGTTATAAATAAGCATAATTTCATGCAAAGTCAGACACCAGTTTTTACATTGCTATATATTTACTATAATAATAATAATATTACTGTAGAAAGTAATGAAAGGTGTGCTGGGTCTGCTCATGTACAGAGAACCTAAAAGAGATTAAGTGCCCTTCTCCATTAAAAAGGATGGTGACAATTTTGGTTGGCTGGCAGTCAGAGCATACATAAGAGGATACAGTAGAAGCTAAGATCAATCCTGCTTATGTGTCTTGTGGCCTCAGACTGTTAGATGCTTATGCCAAGTGCCAAACCCAAAACACTGACACAATACATTTGTTTTTGACTCTGAAATCCAAGTTTTAGTATTCAGTTTAGGGTTTACAGCACTGAATACAAGTGAAAATGTGTTCCCCCTAGACTTCTAACCTAGTCCTATTCCTATTAATCAACCTGAACCTCACACTTACCTGCCCTGAACTCTAATACTTACCATAACAATTAAAATTCACCCTACCAAATTCCATATATAGGTAAGCAAAGAAACATTTTTTCAAACAGATGTTGAAAGGTTTGAAAAGACCAATGAAGCATTGGTTGCATTTGGAGAAAAGACCATTTTGTTACCAGTAGAGGAAGGGGTTCTTTAATAGAGTGGTTACTTTGTAGACTAACCTATCCTACATGCCAGTAAAGGCAAAGCTAATAATGCAATTAAAAAAAAGCATGGATGGTTTTAAAAAGGAGTCCTCTTTACAGTTATCTTACAGCTATTAGAACACTCCCCTTTCCTTCTTTCCTTTTTGTTAAACACTCTGCAAGAGAATTTGCTCCAGAGCTTAGTAATTGAGGGGAAGCTCTGTTGATTTCCATCATCCGATCATATGCAAGCAAAAATGCTGTTTTTTTACATGCGATTGGGTATTCTTTGCAAAGTGAAGCATGAAAGGTGCATAGTATATTTACCTTTAGTAACTCAGCCCCTATATTTATTATTTTAGGTACTTATATAGCACCGTCAATTTACGCAGCACTTTACATATATATTGTACATTCACATCAGTCACTAACCCTCAAGGAGTATACAATCTAAAGTCTTTAACTCACATTAATACATACTAGGGCCAATTTAGACAGGAGCCAATTAACCTACTAGCATGTCTTTGGAGTGTGGGAGGAAACTGGAGTACCTGAAGGAAACCACACAGTCTCAGGGAGAACATGCAAACTCCAGGCAGGTGGTGCCATGGTTGGGATTCGAACCAGCGACCCTAGTACTGCCAGGCGGAAGTACTAACGATTTAGCCACTGTGCTACCCGATATCTATATGTCTTGCTTTAGTTTAGGTTTTTACTAGGGACTTGACTTCCCTGATGTATTAATTAAGCCCAGCCCAAATGCCAGCCTTCTGTTAGGTGAGATTTCATTAGAAGTATTATTGCAGGACAGGATGCGGACAGGCCTTGTCCATTTAAATGAACAGTTATGCCAGTTATGTCTGATCACTTTTGCTTGAGAATATGTTAACGCTCATATGACATTGTTATACACTGCTCAAAAAAATTAAAGGAACACTTTGTAATAAGAGTACAGCATCAAGTCAATTAAACTCCTGGGATATAGATCTGGCCAGTTATGTAGCAGAGGGGGTTTTAATCAGTTTCAGCTGCTTTAGTGTTAAAAAAATTAATAACAGGTGCACTAGATGGGCAACAATGAGACGACCCCCAAAACAGGAATGGTTTTACAGGTGGAGGCCACTGATATTTTTTCCCTACTCATCTTTTCTGACTGTTTTTCACTTGGCTAGGGTCAGTGTCATTACTGGTAGCATGAGGCGATACCTGGACCCTACAGAGGTGGCACAGGCAGTCCAAGTCCTCCAGGATGGCACATCCATATGTGCCATTGCCAGACGTTTTGCTGTGTCTTCCAGCACAGTTTCAAGAGCATGGAGGAGATTCCAGGAGACAGGCAGTTACTCTAGGAGAGCTGGACAGGGCCCTAGAAGTTTTTAACCCATCAGCAGGACCGGTATCTGCTCCTTTGTGCAAGGAGGAACAAGATGAGCACTGCCAGAGCCCTACAAAATGACTTCCAGCAGGCTACTGGTGTGAATGTTTCTGACCAAACAATAAGAAACAGACTTCATGAGGGTGGCCTGAGGGCCTGACATCCTCTAGAGGGCCCTCTGCTCACTGCCTGGCACCATAAAGCTCAATTATCATTTGCCACTGAACACCAATATTGGCAGGTCTGCCACTGGCGCCCTGTGCTTTTCACAGATGAGAGCAGGTTCACCCTGAGCACATGTGACAGACGTGAAAGGGTCTGGAGAAGCCATGGAGAACGTTATACTGCCTGTAACATCGTTCAGCATGGCCGTTTTGGTGGTGGGTCAGGGATGTTCTGGGGAGGCATAATCATTGGAGGGACACACATCTCTACAGGCTAGACAATGGCAACCTGACTGACATTAGGTATCAGGATGAAATCCTAAGACCCATTTTCAGTCCCTACGCTGGTGCAGTGGGTCCTGGGTTCCTCCTGGTGCATGACAATGCCGGCCTCATGTGGTGAGAGTATGCAGGCAGTTCCTGGAGGATGAAGGAATTGATTCCATTGAATTGCCCCCAAGCTCACCTGGCCTAAATCCAATAGAACACCTCTGGGATATCATGTTTCAGTCCATCCCACACCATCTGATTGCACCTCAGACTGTCCAGGAGCTCAGTGATGCCCTGGTCCAGATCTGGGAGGAAATACACCAGGACACCATCCGTTGTCTCATTAGGAGCATGCCCTGATGTTGTCAGGCATGCATACAAGCACATGGGGGCCATACAGATTACGGAGTACCATTTTGAGTTGCTGCAAAGAAATTTGAGCAAAATGGACTACCCTGCTGCATCATTTTTTCACTTTGATTTTCGGGGTGTCTTTGAATTCAGTCCTCTGTAGGTTGATAATTTTCATTTCCATCAAACAATGGGGCATCCTTACATTCCTAACACATTACCCTGTCCATATCAGTATAGATATCCAACATGATATTTTTCCCCATTGAGATCTGATGTGTTTTTAAAGTGTTCCTTTAATTTTTTTGAGCAGTGTATATAGTTATTTATAGTTTCATATTTTTTTTATTCTAGCACAAGCAACACAGTTTATGTGGATATATTTTTTCAGTAACATTCCAATTTAGTTGTTCAAGATCTAGCACAATCAATTGTTTATTTTAGTATGCATGTGTAATCTTTTAAAGAGTTTGTAAGCCCAGCATTTCGTATTCCTGGTATGTGCCTGCTGTACTATGTACTTGTGTGAAAATGTATCCTGTTCTCTTTGTATTGCTTTCTTTGTGTGAAATCCCTGGTGTTCCTGCCAGTCCCTCTGCTTTCCTACTATAAACTGACTATACTAGGCAGGAAAGGAAAGGGTAGTCAATTCTCTGGTTGTGCTGTTCTCCTCCAATGATCAGACTTTTGCTGACAAATTACCCCCCTCCCCCACACTGTCATTAACTGGTAAGTTCAGTGTGATGCTGTTTCTCCTCCCCCAGCTTTCTGTTCTCAGCTGCATAAAAAGCTTAGAGAGAATCTAACTTTTAAAACTGGGAGAAAAAGTACGGAGTGTTCACTTTATGAATTGGAGTGCTCACCAATATATTTGATTTGTCTTATTTTCATTTATCGGATGATATTGAGATCATTACTTAATATTTATTATTTATTAAATATATTTTATTAATTTATATATTTATTTATTTATTTATTTTGTGTGTACACGAGTTTCACTTCAATTTCACTTTTTGTTGGAGTGTACACGAAATGCTGTTTTGTATGATTCACGTGTTTTTTCACAGTTGAATCTGTTTTTGGTGCACTTGTCCATTGTTTGCACTGATACTGTATTTATACACATTTAAGGTATTTATATGGATTAGTTATTTAGAAGGTAATACACTATTATAGTTTAATTTTTTTGAGGTTCACGAGGATTGATATGAGAATTGGAAGTTCAATATACTGGACTAAGAGATTTTTTGTGGACTATTGATTGATTGGACTTTTTTTTGACATTTTATTATTTATTCATTTTGATTTATTTTTTTTATCATTTATTTATCATTTAGTATTTATTTGGTAAATTTTTGGAATATTTATTCGATGGGGTTGGAATAGGATTTATCTGAATAGGACTTATTTGAATTCAATACTTATTTTATGTAGGAGCTTTTATAGCTAGGTGGAGGAAAAGGTTGATTAATATTGGGATTCAAACCAGCACCCCTAGTGCTGCCAGGTGGAAATGCTAACCATTTTAGTTACTGTTCTGCCCACTTTAATTATCGTACTTCGTATCAACCTGTAGAATTTTCTATGAACAAGATGCTTATAGTTTATGTCATGTAAATAGCTCTAAAAACACTAAACATCTGATTTCTTATTTTTAAAATGTGAAAGTGTCTGACATTTTAAACTTCCTGTACCTATATATCTATTTTATCTTCCTATATCAAGGATCATGCAAGAAAAAGGGTATGCAGTATTTATAGTTGTGCAAGCAAGCACAGATTTGCAATGCATGTGTAGATGCTACCAGTTTATTTGGTAAGTTTAACTTTTAAAAATCAAAAAAGTCCTAAATGCAAGATTTAAGTCTAATGTGAAATCTTACAAAGCTGTTAGACTTATGATTTTTATTTCTAACAAGCAAGGCTTCAGCAGATAGACAGGGTTGACAGTAGTTTGCTTGTAGCAGCCCTAGTTAGGGATCTATGCAATGTTATTTGGCAATTTGCTGCACATCTTAGTTTAATTTGTGCACACAAGTTACCATATGTGAATGATACTGCATAGCGTGGGGTTCTGCAATGGAAGGTGGGAAAAAAGCTGACTATAATGAGTATACAGTGTATCAATTGCTGCATAGGTAAGTCCTAATCAAAACATTAAAGCTAAAATTAAGAGCTCTTCCAAAATGAAATGTGCTGCTTCTATAAGATTAAAAGAAAGACTGTAGTTTTATAGTAGTAATACAGTATATACTCTCCATTTTTGTTTTACATCAGTATATTTGACCTTTCAGTTGATGCATTTTACCCATATGCGTTTAATAGGAGATCTCTTAGTCTAATTGTTCCTCTTCAAGGCTTCCAACCATCAAATCCACATGTGAGGCAATGCATAGGATTGCATACATTGAAGATTAAAAGAAACCTACCCCATTTAGATAATTAAGATGCACTGAGAGCAGTCACAACAGGTAGCAAAGCATAGATTAATCTATATCTACCTCTTCAACTCTGGAAAGATAGCATTATATCAAAGAAGTACTAAAAATACCACTATTAAATCCCAGAATATTGATCAAAATATTTCATACATTTTAAGAATCACATGGAAAAAAATAAAATACAAAATACATCAGTAGGCCTTTTTTCAAATACTTGTGTACATGTTTCAGACTCCCGTAAAGGTTACATTTGCAGCAATTTACAGCAGTTACATGTACACAGCAATGACCACTGGGAATAAGGATTAGAAAGGAATACATAAAAAAAATCAAAATCAAAAGAAAGTGTATTTATAGGGAGAAGAGCAAAAAAATATATCCCCAAGGTTGTATAATTTGGGACATGCACAACTATGAGACAAATATTGACTGTATTTTTTGGATACGCTACATTACTTACAAAAGTTACTACTTCTCTACTAATATATGGCCTATATTTGCTTTGAGCTGTTCTGAATCTGATCAACAGGTTGCCTTTTTTGACTTTGACAGAAAGCTTTGACCTTCCCTTGAAAGGTTAGTTGTGTGTAGTGGACAAAGTGGGAATTCAGGTGCAGAGGTCTCTATTAAAAGAAAGATGTACAAATAGACTTCTGCCAGCCACCCAGAACCATAATATGACCCATCATAGGCATATAATTAAAACCTTTATGGAACAAACCACCTGAAAGGTATTTCCCAGGTTAAGAGATACAGTGAAGGAAATAAGTAGTTGATCCCCTGCTGAATTTGAATGTTTGACCACTCACAAAGAAATGATCAATCTAAAAATCAAATGGTAGTATGTCCCATACCTTTTTTATCTTAATGAAAATAGTCACTTGGACAAATAGACAAAGTGAATCTCCCCAGTGGGGACACAGACAGCAATTAAAACCTTACAGGGGCTCTAACCTTTCCACGCTCTAAACAAAACCTTTTGCCTCTAGGTAAATTTTAAATTATTGTCTTCTATACTTTGCTAATCATCCATGCTAATCTTAAATTTGTCACATACAGTATGTTTAAGGACGTAGTATTTAGCCAGCGTTAGATATGTTGTTGCTATAGTTAGTATATTTACACTAATATCTGTTTCCCCACTATATTTTTACCACTGCTATTATGCTTGCTTATTGCATTTCTGCCTTATTTTTTTCCAGCTCAATTTCTGAGTGCAGAATCCATGTACATCACAGTAAAATGAATTGATGTTCCTGAGTTCACATCTCTGGATGTTTATCTGTTTCAGAAATGATAAGGGTTATTTCTCTGCCATCAGTTCCAAAGCTATCTTGTTATCCTCATAATGTAGGTGTTGTGATGCTCACATGGTTTGCTTCAGCACCCTTATCTCCTCACCTAAGAATATAATTGGATCATATGATACCGCAAGCTGTATTACCTGTCTGAGATACAGATATAGAACTGTTTTGATAGACTGCCTCTGTCCAAGTTCTAAAAATAAATATGAAAAAAACTACTGATGGAATATATTTTTCTATCTATTTAATTCTTTCCAGATGTACTATATAACAACAAAATAAAGAGAACAATTGGCATTTATTTTAGACATGTGGTGGTCTCCTATATATTATAGATTTATCTTTTTTTTTTCTTATTACCATCAATCATACATGTATTGACAATATATATGTGCTTCTGTTATAATGATAGCCTTACTTACCATTACAACCAAAGTGGATGGAAATTGTTCTGCACCCATGCCATGTGCTCCTGTGTCATCTCTCTCTTTTCCTTCCAGTCTGATTCTTTTTTATTTTAAACAATATTTATTGAATTTTATACACTTGGTACAAAAATATCTTGACATCCAACTCTGAAAACCATTTTTTCATAAGAATGATGAGTACAAAAGTCAGTGCAACTTCTGCAATGAAAACAAAAGGCAGCATCCAAATAGGCATCAATGTCACAACAAATCAGTACAACAAAGCCGAATTCCAAAAATTAAACAATTCCCTAGGAACGGAAGTTTGGTTATTAAGGCCTGAATAATAACATCTCTATCAAAAAGACAATTGAGAAAGAATGAGCTAAGAATCACAAGGAGGAGTATGGGCTCCATTGCGTGACTGGGGAATAGAGAGCTGTGGGGTGAGGTTACAAGAGGAATTGGACAATCGTAGTTTACCCAACGTTTTGGTAAGTTGAGCTTTGAGATACCAAACCGAATATTGAAAAGGTTCCATAAGAGTGGCTAGTTCTGCAGGAGTAAAGGAATATTCAATGAAGCCCTGTCATCTAGAGATGAAGTGACTTGCAGACTTAAAATTCTGAGTAATGGTGTCCAGCTTCTCCAGATTAAATAGGACAGTTAGTGCCTGTATTACCATCTTAAGCTGTGGGGAGTTTGGCTGTATCCAAGCTTGCATGAGTGCTCTGTGAGCTACCAATAAACAAATATGGATCCACTGAGGAAGAGCATTAGGACTTGCCGACATCGCGGGATCTTGGTAATTGAAGAGACAGAGCATAGGGTCTTTGGTGAGAGAGATGTTGTACAGATGATTAATTATTATTATACAGTATTTATAAAGCGCCAACAGTTCGCTCAGCGCTGTACATTACAAATGGAGACAGAACATGCGACAGTACGAAAACAATACAATGCGATACACGAGGGATCGAGGGCCCTGCCCTTTCGAGCTTACAATCTAGGAGGGAGGGGATAGTGGTACAGGAGGAGATAGCTGTGGGGAATGGAGTGGTAGGAAGAGTGGAGGAGGTCAGCAATTAGCAGGGGGTAAGGTAGGCTTCCCTGAAGAGGTGGGTTTTCAGGGTGCTCCTAAATGAGAGGAGAGTAGGTGATAGTTTGATGGATTGGGGTAGGGAGTTCCAGAGGATAGGTGATGTCCTGGAGAAATCCTGGAGGCGGGCATGGGAGGAGGAGAACAGGGAACTAGAGAGAAGGAGGTCTTGGGAGAAGCGGAGTGTGCGTGTTGGGTGGTACTTGGATATTAGGTCGGTGATGTAGTCAGTATGATGGACAGCTTTGTATGTCAGTATTAGGATTTTGAATTTGATCCGTTGTGCGATCGGAAGCCAGTGGAGGGATTGGCAGAGGGGGGTGGCAGAAACGGAGCAGTTGGTGAGGTGAATGAGTCTGGCTGCCGTGTTCAGGATCGACTGAAGTGGGGATAGCCTGTGGCGAGGCAGGCCAGTGAGGAGGGAGTTGCAGTAATCGAGTCGTGATATGATGAGGGAGTGGATGTAACAAAGAACTCGATCCCAGAAGGTGGAAACTCGGGCACATTCCCAAAGTCAATGAAACAAAGTAGGTTGAGTGTGGTCGCACCAAGGACACGTAGGGCAGGGAGTGACAGCTAGATTCGCTGAGAAAGGATAGTAAGCTCTGTGAATGATTTTGAATTGAGTTTCCTGACATATTTTGCAGAGGACAAGTGAAGAGATTTTCTGGTATCCCGACAGTATTTTGTCCGGAGTTTCATCAGTAGACAGCATGGTAGTCCACGGCTTAAAAAGAGTAAGATGGTATTTTGCAGACTGGTGTGAGATTAGATGAGAATAAATTGCCATGATGGAATAGTTATCCCGACGCAGTAGAATTTCTATTCTTTATTGTTTTTCTTCAAAATGTTTGGTCTTTTTTTGTTTGTTGTGTGAAAAAAAGGATGTAAAATTGGGTGGAGCATTGCATGACCGGGCAATTATCATTTGAATTAGTGCAGAGCCGAGTAGCAAAAAGCGGCCTAGTCAGGAAGGGGGGTAAATCCTCTGGAGGGCAAGTGGTTAAGTGCCTGCCTCTGACCTCTGGATGAGTTATTCTCACAACTACATGTCATGCTTATGCATCAGTTTATTTAGTCACATGATGAATAAATGATAAACTGGTGTTTAAGGACAGAGGTAGAAATTTCTCTCTCAAATGTCCATTTTCACTAAAGAGTGACATAACATCTCTAAACATTTCATCTTCTTCCCCTATTGTTTCCTCCACATCATTGTCATTATAATCCAATAGGGATATCATGTATCAAATAAATATGTACACCTTCTTTGAAAATACATCCCAGTTCTTAATATATTTATATATCTATATATATATAGATATATATATATCTATATATCATATTCCACTATACCACATTATTGTTGGTGCATGCAGAGTCAGTAATAGGGTCTTTTTGGCAGCTAGGTGGAGGTCTTTAATTGTTTCTAAGAGTATTAATTGATACTAGTTAAGTGAGATATGTTAAGTGATAAGGTATCTTCAATTAATAATAATAATTATTATTGTTATTGTAATTTAGTTTTCTTTTGTAGTACTCTGGATGTGTTAGAGGAATGATTGTCATTCAAAAGGTAGTTTCAATGAAGTATATTTTTGTATATAATTAGCAGAATGTGCAGTCTTCTATTGGAAACTTTCTATTTGTGTTCTACCATCTTCTAAGACCCTTTTCACATGGGTGTTCAGTCTAGATCCATCTGTCAGTTTTTCAGATGAATCCAGACTAAACCACAATGTATGTCTATGAGTGGGTGGATATAAATGGATGATCATCTATTTAAATCTGTCTACATCCATGTCTGTTGAGGTCCATTTTTTTAAAGAGAACGGCCAACCTCCAGATCCATTGAAACAGAACAGAACTGATGTTCACTGATGTAAACTGATATAAATCAAACTGAAATGATATAAACTGATCTGAAGTATAAACTGAAGTAAACTGAACTGAATTGAACTGAGCTAAAGATGACTATGCAAATGATGTAAACTGATGTTAACCTCTTTGAAAAAACATGACTGAAAGGATGACATGTGTGTGAAAGAGGCCTTAGGCCCCTTTCACGTGGAGGGGACCCATTAGTGAATCCGCTTGCTCAGCAGGGGATCTGACTGATGATCCTCTCTGAGCAAGAGGATGACACAGTCCACTGTCCTCTATGGGCGGTTAGATGGAAACAGACCACCTGTCTGTTTTCATCCTACTGTCATCTGATACAACGGATATATGGAAGGGGAATGGATCCCCATCCGTCTCTTTTTGATGGATTGGATGTGAACGGGTGTAAACAGGCAAATGTCCATTTACACCCACTGCTCCATAAAGGAGAATAGAGGTTCCGATCAGGTCCTCCTGAAAAACAGTCAGGTGGACCCGGTTGGAATGTTCATGTGAAAGGGGCCTTACAGTATGTATGTGTGGTAGATTAACACTTACATGGCTGAGAATGACAAAAGTACTGTTATGAGATTCACCCCTGACAGGTGATGCAGGCTCACTCAAACACAGATACACACACTCTGAGTGGCACTTTGGTATTCACCAGAGCCACCCACATGGAATGATGGGCCAGTTACCCTAGTGGCCATTGGGTGACTTTGATGTATGATGTTATCAGATCATGGCCCTCAGGATCATCCAACAAGAGCCTTGCAGGAACAGAAGAGCTACAATGAGGAGACAGAATGGTGTCAAGCAGATTGACAAGATAAGGTGGAAGGTAAGATTAATGTGTTTTCAAGCAGAAGTCAAGGCAGACAGCAAGCAAAGATAGTCTGTTTTTAGGCAGGGGCAGGTGACACAGGCACAGTCAGATAATCTGGTTCATCAACAGAAGAGACAAAATTCAAGCTAAGCACTCTCACAAGGTAGCTATCAGAAAGTCATTGCACTGGCTGCCATAAGTTAGGGAGAATAAATACCCTCTTTGACACATGCATACACCTACACCAGTGTTTCTCAATCTTTTGTCAGTCAAGGCACCCTTTAAAATTGTGGACAATGTCAAGGCACCCTCTAAAATTATGTTCAGTCCTGAGGTACCCTTTAAAAGAGCCTCTCCAATCCTCTGGAACTCCCTGCCCCAGTATGTCTGCTTAGCTCCCACCCTGTCCGCCTTTAGACGATCCTTGAAAACTACTTTATTCAGGGAAGTCTACCCCACCTCCACCTAAGAACTGTACTGAAGTCATCTCCATCAGATCATCCCCTGCAGCTATTACCTTTTGTACTACCTCCCCCTCCCTTTAGATTGTAAGCTCCATGAGCAGAGCCCTCCATTCCCTTCTCTATTGAGCTGTGTTGTAATTGTATTGTCCCCCTTATATTGTAAAGCTCTGCGTAAACTGTTGATGCTATATAAATCCTGTATAATAATATTAAAAATTATAATGGACAGTCTTGAGACACGCCATTGTAAAATGTAAAAACTATTCTAATAGTTTTATATAATGCAGAAACATCCATATACATTGGACACCCACGGTGGCTAGAAGGACGTAATGGTGCACAATGAAAATCTGTGTCTTTGTGAAACTAAAAGGCGGGCTTGTTCCACCCGCTGGCTTGTATACAAGATTTTGGGCAAGTTTTAGACATTTTGCCAAGGCACCCCTGAAGAAACCTCAAGGCACCCTGGTTGAGAAGGGCTGCTCTACACACAGGATGTACATCAACGTATGCAAATCCGTACACACAACTGTGACCAGGGATGTGCCTCATGTGGACAGGACAGAGCTACTGTTCCAAGTCCCCCAAGTGAACACTCTTTGGTAATATTGGTTGCCCTTCCCCACTGCTATCCATGTGTACAAAGACCACACCATGCTTGTAAGACATTAAGACATCATGTAATCTACATAACATAGTAGGCATTTTACTTTGTATACACTTTCAGGTTTAAAAGTGGATCCTCCAAACATGCAAGAATCTTCTCTAACATATACAATGTATTCTGTTTAACAAAGCATAAAAAAATCATTTTTTTCCCAATATAAATAAATAGAAGAAAAGCTGTATTCTACGCCAAGGATTTGTGTATTTTAGCTGAATCATGCTGTAGTATGTTGTAGCTGAAAAAATTAATGTTTTGTCACAGTGATAACCTCATAAACACAAACAACCTGGCAAATTTTGGGCTCACAATAATCTAGTCTAATCCATTTGTGTATCAGCTGTAATGTTAGCCATCTTGGTTTCTCCTTATGTTAAAGCGATACTAAAGGTTCTTTTTTTTGTAAAATAACAAACATGTTTATACTTATCTGCTGTGTGCAGTGGTTTTGCATAGAGCAGTTTGGATCCTCCTCTTCTCAAGTCCCATACAGGCTCTCCTGGCTCCTCCTTTCTGTCGGGTGCCCCCATAGCAAGTAGCTTGCTATGGGAGCACCCGCTGCTCAATGTGTCCATTCACGCAAGGAGCTGTGGTTGGCCCCACCCCCTCTCTCTCCTCATTGGCTAAATGACTGTGATTGACAGCAGCGAGAGCCTTTACAATCGCGTTAAGTTATAATGCATTTGCAAAAACTGATTTATAATTCTGTTCTTGTTAATATCACAAATCTGGCCTGCCTATTCAAATCACTGTAAGGCTGATAACTGGGACACATAGTTCTAAACTCTACTTCAGATTTTAACAAAATTAACTAGGCAGCCTTATATGTAATTTATGATTTTTTGACTCAATGCAAATTTCAAGCATTATTTGAAAGACTTACCGTATTTTTCACTCCATAAGACGCACTTTTTTCCCCCAAAAAATGTCTTATGGAGTGATTATGGAGCTGATTATGGAGCTGCCGGCCCGGTATTCCCCCTATTGCCACTGTGTTCGCCGCTCGGCTCTTCTGTGCAGCAGAACCTGCTCCTCGGTCCTACCTGTTCCTCGGTCCAGCGGTGTCCTTATCACCTCATCATCTTTAGTGTGGGCACCCGGCTGTAACAGCTTGCAGCTTCACAGCCAGGTGCCCACTGCACATGCGCGAGAAGCACTGCGCTTTGTGAATGGCCACGTAGTCTTCTGGGACCTGTCACGTGTCCCAGAAGACTTTGGGGAGAGATTCGATCACAGAGGAAGTAGGAGCGGGTACCTGTCAAATTTGGGTACCCGCCCCCCCTCTCCAAAGGTCTGCAGTCTCTGGTCATCTCCCGTAGTATGTCTGCAGTCTCTGGTCATCTCCTGTACTATATCTGCAGTCTCTGGTCATCTCCTGTACTATGTCCGCAGTCTCTGGTCATCTCCTGTACTATGTCCGCAGTCTCTGGTCATCTCCTGTACTATGTCCGCAGTCTCTGGTCATCTCCTGTACTATGTCCGCAGTCTCTGGTCATCTCCTGTAGTATGTCCGCAGTCTCTGGTCATCTCCTGTGTAGCAAACTTGCTCATCAGAGATGGACGCGGAGTTCCCCTTTTTTTATTAGAGTATTCCTCAGTCCTTTATTCCCTAACCCTTCCTTTCTGAGAGGCACAGGGACAGATGTGTAAGTGTTAAAAGTTGCTGGAAGGCTGGAGCAGCAGGGGGCCCAGCGCTACAAAGCCCCCCCATAGAGACAGCAGACTCTCTGTCCCAAGACCTGTGTAAACTCACACCTCCTAACCAAGATCAGGTAGTTTTTTCCCTGGACTTGAAGAAGTTGGAACCTCATAAACCCTACCAGCCAGGTGACAGAAGTTAAATGAACATTTCTCAGGTCAGCTGTCACCTATGTTTCATATCATGGATTATGAAGCTGTCAGTTTTAATGCAGAGTTCACCCGACGATCCGGCCCAAAACAGGGTATTGGCCAGTACTCAGAGCCACCCCCCCTGCAGGGGGACTTTAAAAGACAGGCTGGCAAGCCTAAAAAGTTAAGCTAAACACATCTCCCAATTTTAACATTGTAACAGCAGGAGATCAAAGACCCTTCACTCTGCAACTTTGATCTGCTTACCTTAAGGCTGAACATGGCAAGTAACTTAACCTTTTAACTTCTCCCTGTTATCTCTTTGCTGTGCTGTGCTGTTTTCTATGTATACATAAATATATATCTTAGTTACATTTTTTTTGTAAATATTTTATTGCACCTGTTTGACTCTTTTAGTAATAAATCTTTCTTTCTGAAAGTGTTAAACTGTTTCTAAAGCGCTTAATTACAATTTACGAATCCCTGCCTTCTGAAGAGATGCTACTGTGTTTGTTTAATCCTCTGCCAAATCGGCCTGCGGTGACCATATTGGACAGGCGACTTTTCAACCATTACAGTGTATATTTGATAAAGAGAGTTTCCCCTTTCTCTGTACAAAAAGTGTTGGTGGCAGTAGAGGGTTAGTTGCGTAATTAACCCGACCCAGTAACAAGCGCATTCAGGCTGCCGGTGCGTCGATAGCATTCCATTAGCTGGACAATCATTGTGCAGGGCTGTCAGGAATGGACTTGCCAATAATGGTGGGACTCACCTGCCTTGTGGGCTGCAGTACCAGGGCTGGCCAGTGGGTGCTCTCAGCAATCAGAGACTCAACCCTGCAGTTAGCCAAAACACCTGGGGCTGATTGCAGGTGTATTTAAGGGATGGCCAGACCTGCAGACTGTGCCTTGGTGTGTGTTTTTCCATGGGCCCCTGTATCTTGTTACCTGCATTCCTGTTCCTGTTCCTGTCTGACTGATTCGTTGCCGACCCTGCCTGATCCGGACCTCTGCTGACTTCTCCTGTTTGATCTCTGGCTTGTGACCCCGACTATTCTCTGCCTGACTCCCTGTACCTACCTGCCCGTTAGTTGCTGTACCCGGCTTGTGACCTGACTACTCTCTGCCTGCTCCTCCTGTTCCTACCTGCCCGATTGTTATTGACCCGGCCTGCCTGACTACGCTTGTATTGTATGTATTGTTATCTGTGGGTGGTTTGGTTTGGTTCGTTTGCACTGTGTTATGTTTTAGTATTGCACTGCGTTTATGTATTGTTAGTATTAATAAATTATATTGTTTATAACATATCTGAAGCCTGCGTTGCCCTGCGTCAGTTCACATACCTCTGGTCATACCCGGAGCCCTGACAAGGGCGCAGCTGAGTGTGGCATTGTTACGCACGTCACATTGCGATTTTAGATTGGCCAGTCCTTCGGTCACGAGTTTGGTGAGAAGGTCTGGGGTCTGATGCCACGGGCATGACGTATTGTTGGTCACGGTCGTGCGATCGTCTCATGTTGAGGGCGGCGATCGTGCGATCCGTGACATCCTGTACTGTGTCCACAGTCTCTGGTCATCTCCTGTACTGTGTCCGCAGTCTCTGGTCATCTCCTCTAGCATGTCCGCAGTCTCTGGTCATCTCCTGTACTATGTCCGCAGTCTCTGTTGTAACGGAACCGACCCAGATTGTGCTTGAGTACTTCCGTTAGAATACCGCTTCCCCATCTGAACACCAACAACAGACACCACAGCCGACCATACAAGACTAGACGACACCAGTCTGTCTGAACATGGAACTCTTTATTTTAAACTCAAACAGGCATTTTATACAATACACACTGAGACTGAGCACATGATCATATGCAAACACAGCTATGTACAGAAATAGACTTAACACTCTAAACAGTAAGTTAATTCAGAATCAACAACCAGGGATAGTCTTCATATGGCTGATAAATATTACTGTCCCATCTGAAGTAATTCCAACCTCATTCTCAGCGTCCATTAGTCACCCTATGCCCTTAAGAGACACAGGGTGACTTGCACATAAGAGGGATATGGGGAGCTGAGACAGGGGTCTCCCAACCTCTGTAAAGTAAGCTGGGTTCCATAAGCCCCCACCCAAAGTGACTCCCGTTACACTGGTCATCTCCTGTAATATGTCCGCTGTCTCTGCTTATCTCCTGTACTATCTCTGCAGTCTCTGGTCATCTCCTGTACTATGTCCGCAGTCTCTGGTCATCTCCTGTAGTATGTCTGCAGTCTCTGATCATCTCCTGTAGTACATCTGCAGTCTCTGATTATCTCCTGTAGTACATCCACAATCTCAGGTCATCTCCTGTAGTACATTTGCAGTCTATGGTCATCTTCTGTAGTACGCCTGCAATCTCTGGTCAGCTCCTGTAGTACATTTTCAGTCTCTGGTCATCTCCTGTAGTACATCCGCAGTCTCTGGTCATCTCCTGTAGTAGATCCACAGTCTCTGATCAACTCCTGTAGTACATTCAAAGTCTTTGGTCATCTTCTGTAGTACACCTACAATCTCTGGTCTTTTCCTGTAGTACATCCATAATCTCAGGTCATCTCCTGTAGTACATTTGCAGTCTCTGGTCATCTCCTGTAGTACGCCTGTAATCTCTGGTCATCTCCTGGAGTACATCTGCAGTCTCTGGTCATCTCCTGTAGTACATCCGCAGTCTCTGGTCATCTCCTGTAGTACATCCGCAGCCTCTGGTCATCTCCTGGAGTACATCTGCAGTCTCTGGTCATCTCCTGTAGTACATCCGCAGTCTCTGGTCATCTCCTGTAGTACATCCGCAGCCTCTGGTCATCTCCTGCTCAAGTTGGCTCTGAGGAAGAGGCAAGTCCTCGGAACGCATCAGCTTATTGGATGTCTACACTCCCTATTACGGACTGTTACTCAGCGCGGTGTTGACCCAGCTGTTCTTTCATGATGTGCCTTGACTTTATTGTCGTTTGTGTGTACAACACCTACTTTATTTCTTATTAAACATTTTTTATGGAAATGCACTAGGCCTGTGCGCCCTCTGTTTGTTCTTTCCTCATCTGCTGTAGTACATCCGCAGTCTCTGGTCAGCTCCTGTAGTACATCCGCAGTCTCTGGTCATCTCCTGTAGTACATCCACAGTCTCTGATCATCTCCTGTAGTACATCCTCAGTCTCTGGTCATCTCCTATAGTATATCCGCAGTCTCTGGTAATTTCATGCAGTACATCCGCAGTCTCTGGTCATCTCCTGTAGTTTATCTGCAGTCTCTGGTCATTTCCCATAGTTCGTCTGCAGTCTCTGGTCATCTCCTGTAGTACATCCGCAGTCTCTGGTCATCTCCTGTAGTACATCCACAGCCTCTGGTCATCTCCTGGAGTACATCTGCAGTCTCTGGTCATCTCCTGTAGTACATCCGCAGCCTCTGGTCATCTCCTGCTCAAGTTGGCTCTGAGGAAGAGGCAAGTCCTCGGAACGCATCAGCTTATTTGATGTCTACACTCCCTATTACGGACTGTTACTCAGCGCGGTGTTGACCCAGCTGTTCTTTCATGATGTGCCTTGACTTTATTGTCGTTTGTGTGTACAACACCTACTTTATTTCTTATTAAACATTTTTTATGGAAATGCACTAGGCCTATGCGCCCTCTGTTTGTTCTTTCCTCTTCTCCTGTAGTACATCCGCAGTCTCTGGTCATCTCCTGTAGTACATCCGCAGTCTCTGGTCATCTCCTGTAGTACATCCGCAGTCTCTGGTCATCTCCTGTAGTACATCCACAGTCTCTGATCATCTCCTGTAGTACATCCTCAGTCTCTGGTCATCTCCTATAGTATATCCGCAGTCTCTGGTAATTTCATGCAGTACATCCGCAGTCTCTGGTCATCTCCTGTAGTTTATCTGCAGTCTCTGGTCATTTCCCATAGTTCGTCTGCAGTCTCTGGTCATCTCCTGTAGTACATCCACAGTCTCTGATCATCTCTTGTAGTACATCCTCAGTCTCTGGTCATCTCCTATAGTATATCGGCAGTCTCTGGTAATTTCATGTAGTACATCCGCAGTCTCTGGTCATCTCCTGTAGTTTATCCGCAGTCTCTGGTCATTTCCCATAGTTCGTCTGCAGTCTCTGGTTATCTCCCATAGTAGATCCACAGTTTCTGATTATCTCCTTTAGTACATCCACAGTCTCTGGTCATCTCCTGTAGTACATCCACAGTCTCTGGTCATCTCCTGTAGTACATCCGCAGTCTCTAGTCATCTCCTGTAGTACATCCGCAGTCTCTGGTCATCCCCTGTAGTACACCTGCAATCTCTGGTCATCTCCTGTAGTGCATCCATAGTCTCTGGTCATCTCCTGTAGTACATTCTCAGTCTCTGGTCATCTCCTGTAGTACATTCTCAGTCTCTGGTCATCTCCTGTAGTACATTCTCAGTCTCTGGTCATCTCCTGTAGTACATCCGCAGTCTCTGGTCATCTCCTGTAGTACATTTGCAGTCTCTGGTTATCTCCTGTACTATATCCACAGTCTCTGGTCATCTCCTGTACTATATCCACAGTCTCTGGTTATCTCCTGTACTATATCCACAGTCTCTGGTTATCTCCTGTACTATATCCACAGTCTCTTGTCATCTCCTGTAGTACATTTGCAGTCTCTGGTTATCTCCTGTACTATATCCACAGTCTCTTGTCATCTCCTGCAGTATATCCACAGTCTCTGGTGCTGTTTTTTGTATGTCTCAGAGTGTGTGTGTGTCGGGGGGGCAAGAAAATGTTTGCCCAGGGCCCAATCAATAGTAAAGATGGCCCTGCATCCAACCATGTGCAAATGTTGTTTTATTTTTTTTTATTTCCTTGCATGTGTTAAGATATTTTTTGCAAAGGAAAGTTTCACTATATTCTCTAAGCTCTGGGGCAAATTCCTTTGCAAAATGAATAGCTTATTTCTTTTTAGTAAATCAACCCCATTTTATTCATAACAGGTTCTGAGACTCACATAAAGTTGGCTAAACTGCTGAGTACAAGGCAAAGGTATTGAATTACCACAACTATCTTTAGACTATATATTGGAATTGTTCTTGGTATAAAAAAAAAGAAAAAAAGAAAAGCAATCCATACTATAAAATAAATGGAATATAACTGTGCAGAAAAATAATTTAACCACTTCAATACCGGGCACTTTTACACCCTTCCTGTCTAGGCCAATTTTCATCTTTCAGCACTCTCACATGTTGAATGACAATTGCGTAGTCATGCAACGCTATACCCAAACTAAATTTTTAGCATTTTCTTCACACAACTAGAGCTTTCTTTTGGTGGTATTTAATCACCACTAGGGTTTTTATTTTTTACCAAATTAACAAAAAAAGACAGAACATTTTGAAAAAATTTTCTTTGTTTCTGTTATAAAATTTTGCAAATAAATAATTGTTCTTCATAAATTTAGGCCAAAATGTATTCTGCTCTATTTCTTTGGTGAAGTACTGACAGCCAATCTAATTTTTCGAGGCCCAAAAATGTTCGGAAAGTACAGATGTCCCCCAAATGACCCATTTTTGCAAAGTAGACAGTCTGAGGTATTTCGTAAGATTCATTGTGTTTTTTTTGAAGTTACAATCTTTTTTGTCATCATTTTTTGGAAAATTAAGAAATTAAAAAATCATTTTCACAATTTTTTTTTTCTACATACTGTCTCCAGTGCAGTACAGTATCATCATATAAAGAATTTCTATGCTATAAGTAAGCATTTAACTGAATGAAATTGATTCATTCAGGTTTTTATGTTGTTATTAGCTGTGATTGGCCATGGTAATCACATGACCCAGATGGGCTGTGATTGGCCCAGTCTGTACATATGATCACTGTGACCAATCACAGCTAGTGACACAATTGTATACAATGGATGGCATGAAAGGAACCCATCCATTGTTTACAATTGTCATGTGACCTAATGTGATTGGTCACAGCAAGTCACATGGTACTGACAACAGGCCGGTAGACAGATCTGTCATCGGCTGTGTCTGAGGTACACAGCCTGTGACAGATCTCTCCACAGCACGGTCCTGCGGGCACACTCAAGGCGCGATCCTGCAAGGACATCATATGATGCCCACCCGGATCAACGAGAGTCCCGCTCGGCCGTAATTATGCTATTGGACGGGCAGGAACAGGTTAAACAAGCACATCTGACTTACGTAAGAGGCAAAAAGCTAATAAAATTTACTAAATGTACATGTATTTTATCTTACAGTGGTCATATTACAAACAAGACTAAGGCTGGCCATAGACAATTAGAATCTCAGTTGGTTCAGCAGGATCAATTGACCAACGTGGGTACAACCACCCTGCTGGATTTTACATTCAGTTATCGCTAGGGACTGCTACAGCAATAATCACTGTCTTCTCCCCTGTGGGGACTGCTTCACCTGCCCCCCCAATCCCGCTGGGAGAACAAAATGGCACTGCAGGAGGGATTCCACTGTCAACATTTATTGTGTTGATGTGGGAGTCGAGAAAAATTATTTTATAAAATATAAATCAGTGTCCTAAAATATTTACACTCTATAATACCCTGTGAAATAACACTAAAAAAGAAAAGTCCCACTTTCACCCTTGAAAGTATAAATCAATAATAATAAACTTTTTTAGTGTCCATCCAATTTAATGAAAAAAAATGTGAAAAAAACAAAACTAAAATCCATAAATCTTTTCTTCTAATTTCTGTTTAAACTCGCCGTATGATTCCAATAAGTGTTGTGTACCTCAAAACAAAGAAAACTCAATAGTGTATTATCCTCACAAAATTGATTAATAAATTCATCAATACCCACAGAAAAAATTAAAAAAATTCCTCATTATTTACGTGCAAAATACAAAAAACATGAAAACACATGATAAACCGTGAAGACGAGTGATAGTGAAACACTCCGTGTGATGGTTACATATATGCTTCTCCGTAAACACACAGTGTACACATCTAAGTGACTGAATTACATACCCTTACCCCAATAAACAATTAGCCAGCCTTATAAGAATATATAAATCCAGAGAAGGATATGGATCAACCGGAACCTTCTGATCCCTCAATACTCTCTCCAGTACTCTCGCCTCTTTATACTCCAAAGTATTCATAGAGAGAAAATAAAGCCATATAGTGCAGTATGTTCGAGATTATCAGATCCACGCTTTAATATAAATATGCTTACACATAAAGCCATAAAAAACACATAAAAGATCCCATGGCTCCACCTCAAGCAGCTTCCAGGAATGCCAAACTGTAATATCACACTAAAGATGGCCACTCCGCTACTTCCGGTTTCTCGGGCAACGTCCAACGTGACGCGTTTCGTCACTTCCTTGACTTCCTCATAAGGAGAGAGTATTGAGGGATCAGAAGGTTTCCGGATGATCCATATCCTTCTCTAGATTTATATATTCTTATAAGGCTGGTTAAATCTTATAGCACCCACAAAAATGTACCTAAACTGATGCATTTCTAATGTTTGACATTACATTCATCTGCCATGGTTATGTGTACCACGTACACATGCCCTTAAGTATGGTGCAAAAAACAGCAATGGTTTCTTTTCCCTTTTTGATGGTAGTGATGAGTGAATTTGCCCAGATTCTATTCTCTAAGGAAATTCAGCTAACCACAAAGACTAATCCCATTGGGGCTGGATGGCTGGGGGGGGGGGGTAGCGCTACTGGGGAATTGACTGTCAAAAAGACATAGGAAGTTGGGCACTGCCATGGGGACATGATACAAACATTTTGAAGAGATTGTCATTTTATGCAGTTTCCAGGGGCGACATTAAACGATAAGTTCAACTCTCATGACATGTTACATGTTACACCCATATTCAGGGTGTAACATGTAACATGTTATGAAAGCACTGGCACCCGCTCCCTGCCAATTCTCCCCTTTGACAGCTAGCAAAGGATCTTCTCCCCCCCGCTAGCTGACAAATTTCTCTGTGAATGACAAACAACAAGACCCAGCAGCTTTAGCGGCTGTCGGCTTGTAGTAGTCAATGAACTACCATGGCACTGTGGAGCACTGTGCTAGTTCATTGAATCTTCCTGTCAGTATATCTGCTTGCTTGTACATCCCATACGGGAAAGCAGATATACTGACAGATCTGAAGGAGACCTGTATGGCATCAATGATCTGCTGAGGCTCCTGCAGCAAAAATAATAAATGCACATTTTGTTTACCTGCAAAAAAATGTGCATTTATTATTTTTTATCAAAAGGTGAACGTATCCTTTAAGCATACTCAAAACATTTATATAACATTCCTGGTGTGGTGTTACAGAACAGTACAATTTTCATGGGCAGTCTCAGCAACAGTGTTTGGCCATGAATTTGATGTAGGTGCTCCTGTTTTTCATTGATGCAAATGTAATTATGACCAGCAGCAGGGTTTTTTAATGAGGGAGAATTGTCTGAATTGTACTACATAAAAAGAGTACAGGCAGAGGTTTTAATACATGTGTAGTGCGCATCTACAAAAATAAAAGTCCACAAACATCAGGTGAAAACAACAGTGATGTGCAAAACTTCTAAAAAAAAACAGTCCACCAACTCCATGAATGTATCTTGAAGAGATGACTAAGACACTCATGCCCTTCACCACAAAAAAGTTTGGCCTCTTACCAAGTATGAAAGATCCCCACCACAGAGATCAGCCAGGCATGTAATTAACAGACCCCAGACATTCATCAATGGCAATAGCAGGACACCAACTTCCAAGATTTAGCATATCAGATCAAGCAACATCCACACTCATGGAGGAAAACAGAGGCCACACATAATGTAAAAGGACCAAAAATGTATTTAACAATAGACAAGGTATATACAAGAATAGATAGGTACTTGCAGAGGTAAAAGAAAATACAGCATGTCACAGCATGTACTGATGCTCACCACTGGCCACATTGGGAGCGCGCTGAAGTCACAAGTTAAGCTCCCCCAATATGTTTCAAAGTATCATTAGGGGGACAGGGCTCCAACTGTAACTGCACAGCAGGCTCACAACAATCCAAGTCACAATTCTAGGCTTTAGAATAGCATCCACTCTGCCTCCATTGTTTTCAGATGGAATCACCTATTTACTGTTCTTGCAGCACTCAGGTGGGTCACAGTCTGTCTCAGCACTGGTCACCCCCCAGAAAAAGACCCTTCTGTAATGGTCATGTGTACTGGGCACTTGAATTGCTGTGTGTGTGTAGCTGCCATTTTGATCACGTCACAAGTCTGCTATGCTATTTCTTCATAAAAAAGTATTGTACAGTGCAGGGGCGGACTGAACATTTGGAAACTTGGGCACTGCCCGAGGGCCTGGGGTCAGTAGGGGGCCCCATGAGATGCCCCTGGTACCTTTTTTCATAGGCTTTATTGAGTTTGGGCAAGGACATAGGGGCCCCATGATCCCCTATTGCCCGGGGGCCCCATGAGTTGTCAGTCCGCCCCTGGTACAGTGACCTTCCCCAGTCCTCCCCCCCGTCCTTCAGTTTATACAGCACACAAACTGTTAACTGATGGCAGAATGCCACAATTTCAGCCTGAAAACCCTAATAAAACTCACTCTCCAAGCTTGAACAATCCAGAGAACTAACAGATATTCGCTCGTTAATAGCTCAGCTGAAGGGAATAGTTAATCCACATTTTTGCTAGAATGGTTAGCAGCCAAGACTCTAAAACTTCAGCATATTTCATAACTCATGAAATACAAACAGCACAGCCATAGCAAGGACATATGTCCCTCCCTCAGTTAATTTGTAGTGTTTTGAACCCTATGCTAGGAGGTACCAGAGTGGATTAGGCCTCCACACCCCTCCTATGAGAAATAAATATCCAAGACCTGTCATATTTATTCCCATTTCAAAGCTAATTTCATGCTGGACAATAATTTGCATGTTAGCAGACTGTATACAGTAGGCATTCAAAAATATGAAACTATATTTTTTGACCTTTTCATAACCATGGTGACCTCCCAGCCACAACCCCTAAACTGGATGATTGGTAAGATTGTCTCTGTCAATACCCCTTTGATACCACAGAAAAAGGGAATGCTAGGACCTTTTGATAGCTCTCGTGTACCATCAACCAAGGAACATCTGTCAAATTATGAGAGCTGATAACACCTTGCTCACCCTTGACTGAACTTTGCTAAAATCAAGGACTTTGCAAGTAGTTACTTGTTTTTCACCTCTTGTTTTGCTGTTGCTTATTCTCTTTATTTCTTTGTAACACTTTTTTTCTGTAAATATTTTATTTGCACTATTTTGACCTTTTCATTATTAAACCCTAATTTGAAAAGGGACCCTAGGGCTTTTAATGCAAACAAATAGAATCCGTCTCTTGAAGAGTGCTACTGTAGTATACATCTGTGAATTTACCTGTCCATGGTGACAGTGTGCGTTATAGACAGTTATTCTAAAATCATAGTTAATTTTAATAATATTTGAGTTCCTCCTTCTAAAAAAGCTGGTTGTGGCAGTTAAAGGATTAATTACTTAATAATTTAACCCAGTGACAATCGCTCTCAGGCTGCTGGCACCTAGATTGTTGTCCCGAGAGCTGGAAATTCTTTGTATAGGGGGAAACTGAGAGTGGCATTGTTATGTAAGTGATCACAGTGAAAGATTGGCCAGTTCATTGTCATGAGTTGGGCAGAAGGACAGGGGCCAGGCACTGCATTACTCACACCTTCTTTTTCCTTCAGCCCATGAAAACTATTCCATTTCCTCCCCTTTAACCACTTGCCCGCCTGAGGATTTACCCCCCTTCCTGACCAGGCCATTTTTTGTGTTACGGTACTACGTTACTTTAACTGACAATTGCGTGGTCATGCAACGCTGCACCCAAATGAAATTTGTGTCCTTTTTTGTCTTTTCTAAAAAAAAATCCAAATACGTGTAAATTAATTGGTTTACGTGAAAGTTATAGTGTTTACAAATGGTGGTATAGATACTGAAATTTTTTGTTATTTTTTATTTTTACTAGTATTGACGGCGATCAGCGACTCACAGCAGGACTGCGGTGGGCATTTTGACACTGTGGGGAACTGACTTGGTGTCACTGACATCCCCAGTGACACCAATACAGTGATCAGTGCTAAATAAAAAGCACTGACACTGTACTAATGGCACTGGGCAGGAACAGGTTAACATGAGGGGCAATCAAAGGGTTAATGGTGTGCTGTTTCACAGTAAGCTCTGTGTTTGTGCTTCACTGTAATCACATTGCTTTGGATAGCTGTGCTGTGCACAGCCATCCAAAGCAGTGTGCATGCGCTGACAGGGAGAACTGTATTATTTACCTCCCCATCGGAGATCCTTGGCAATCACCAGACGATGGCGAGTAATCACCAGGAGGGACACGGTGATTGACAGCTTCAGCCATGAATGACGGCGTGGGTAGGGCACGTGCACGCCTCGCGCACACCCCCTACCCAGAGATGTAAAATTACATATATACATGATTTTGCGCACCCGTGCTGCCCTGTTGCAGTATATCTGCTATAGGGCGGTCAGGAAGTTCCTTTCCCTTGGGAATTGTAGTTTCCAGACAACTTGTGGTTATAGCTCCATCTCTTCAGCAAACTACACTCCCCACAATCCTCCATGGTGTTCCTCAGAATATCTTGTAATCCATGTCCCCCTGGTGCCCTCTAGTGGAAGTAGGGCAGAATTAACACTGGCTATAACAGTTCCACATTAAGAGTCTCTGTTTGGTCTGTGCCTGTGTAGCAATCCTTGTTGTGCACACATGAACATAGAAACAACAGCCGACAGAGTGAGAGTGCAGCTACACCTCTCCTGCCAAGTAAGTATCAGACTATACATGAATGAAGAGACCACAGATGACACAGCAATGTAAAATTATGCAGCAGCAAGATCATTTTAAATAACAAGGGCAGGCCCAAATGTTACAAGAGACAAAGAGTACAGGCTGGAGCTTTATTACAAGAATAAATATATAATACAGAGGATACAACAGTGTAAAGCTGGCAAGCAACAGGACAGCTTTAATGAGGAATAATAGGCCTAACTGGTGTATGCCTAACTTTCATCTATGGGGATAGGGAGTGCAGTGAATATGTGTGATTTAATATGACATGGTTTAGGTGCATACCGTTGTTGCACTCGTTTTTTTTTTTTAAATGCTGCAGTGTCATACTGCAAACCAAAAGCAGCCATTAGAACAGATGGTCAGTAACAAGTGAATGTTGTGGGTTGAGCATCCCAAATTTAGAGAAAGGCCCTGTGAACATAAAATAAAAATTAAATTAAAAAAAAACACAAAGGAAATGAAAGCCACAAAACATCCGCCCTGAAAAAAAAGTAATTTAACCTAAAACGAAGACCTTATTAACATAAAAACAAATATGCCCCCAAATAAATAACATCCTCAAAATACCACCCCCAGAAATAAAAGTAACATTTTAAAACGTTGAAGTATTAAAAAAAAGTTTGCTATGGACAGGACAGCAATTAAAAATGGCCACTGACTTCAAAACCAATCACAAAATAAAATGAAAAACAAAAAATACCACAATGCGACTGCCCAAAGAGCTAACAATCAGAAATGAAGTATAGTTTGCTAAGTGACACTAATCTCTCCCTTTGCAGGTTGTCAGCTTTCTCTACAAGAGTTTGCAATTTACAGACAATATGACTGCCCTGTGCCCCCCACTTTTATAGTGAGAGAGATGACTTAAAGGGGAGCTCCACCCAAAAGGGGAAGTTCCACTTCAAGGACTGGTCCCCAGTTCCGCTTGAAAGATTAGCACCTTTGGGGAGTGGGGGGGAGCGGCTACCCAAAATTGACATGTACCCACTCCCACTTCTGCTGCGATCACCTAGTTGAGCGGAAGTGGAAGTCGCCCTCCCTCTCCGTAGTCTTCTGGGACACATGACAGGTCCCAGAAAACTACCGGACCATTCACAAAATGCAGTGCACACTCGCATGCGCAGTGAGCACCCGACTGCGAAGCCGCAAGCTGTCACAGCCGGATGCCCACACTGAAGATGCCGGTGCCGGGAATGCAAAGGAGCCAGTGAAACTGGCTGCAGGGGGGACAACATGGGATTGTGGGACAGGTAAGTGTCCATTTTTTAAAAGTCAGCAGCTACAGTTTTTGCAGCTGTCAACTTTTATTTATTTTTATTTTTCTCTTTAACTGAAAGTCCCCTTATTGGTTCTTCAAAGCCTGCTGGCCATAGTTCAAGGCCTTACAGTACATAATGGTTCTGAGTGAATCTGCGCATAAATTCACTAGGAACGTGAATCTCAAACCCTCAGGATTTCCTCAAACCTATGGTAATGGTGAATCAGAACATCAGCCCTAATTGAATTTCCTAGGAACAATGGCTACTCATATTAGAACCACATGTATTGACATTACTTTCAGCCTTAATGTCCTGAGTTTATCTGCTTTGATCAAGTGTAACCTTTCCATTTACATGTCAAAACCCCAGCTATGATTTAATGTCTGTGTCCTTATCTATTCATATTTACAGCAACCTTAAATCAAACTGACTTTATCTGGTTTTGTACGAAGGATATGATCTACATAGTAAATCAGTGTGTATTATTAATGGAAGCTAGGAGAGAAATGTTCTGCACATCTCTAAAGAGATTAGTAAACAAATCTTTACATTTTTGGTACAGCTAATAAATAGGATTTTTTTTTAAAGAAAGCTTAAGCTTCTGCCTAATTAATCAGCCGTAGCTTCATGAAGAAAACAAGGTACTGCTGTGGTAATGGGTAATATATGCTTGTAGACTAATTACTATGTATCTGATGGTCATGATATGATATGGAAGAGAGATTTTTATATCATATTTAATATCCGTCTCAAAGATACGGTTCAGAGGAAGTCATTAATCTTCTACATCAGTCACGGTGACTCTCTCTGAATAGGTAATTAGAAAGCAGGTAAAAAAAGCCCAATCTTAAAGAAATCCTAAAAATTTAGCTTTAACTAGTTAAGCATTCAAGTTACTTGATCATGAAAGTAAATGTATCTGAAAGTGTAATACCAACAAACAGCTTTACAAGATGCAACTCCATCCTAAGTTGGTTGACACCACACTTATCTCTAACACTAGAGTCAGCTGTTCTCTGACTTATATGAAGAAAAGCTAACTGTCACATAATTCATTGTGAACTTCAGCCATCTCTTCTGTGTAGCATTATGAAGACAAGATTGACATAAGAGCCAGTCCAACTGACAGAGATTAATGTGTTTACATCAACGGAGTGGACTGGCGCAGTAATTTCTAAGTGCTTAGCACAGTGGTCTTGCCGAGCTGGAATCATGGGTTTGATTTCCATTCCAACAAGCATAATAGCTGCATAGACTTTCCTCAGGGTACAACCTTCCTTTTACATTTCAAACTATGTAGGTTAAATGTCTTCTAAATCAAATTGGCCCTAGAGTATTAGTATTAAAGACCTTAGATTGCAAGCGTCTCCAGTCCCTGGATTTAATTTGAACACTTTGGAAAATACTAACAAAAAGTGCAAATTGGATAAGATTGCACTTTCAAGGACTTGGAAATGGATAAGATTGCACTTTCAAGGACTTTTAATTATATTTGTATAGAAATAATTATGTGCTAAAAAGACTTGAATGGAAATATTTAAAAAAAAGTAAAAAAAAAACTGTATGCTGTTGCTGATGATCAAGTATTAGCAGGAGTTTGGCTTCAATTTGTTACTGTATTTAAATCTGCTAGTCCATCTAACACTCCCCTCCCACCAGATTGACAATGCTGCTGTCCAAAATCACCCCCTGTGCTCATTCATCCAGAGTGTAGGCATTCTAATACATTAGGTGTGTTACTGGTCAGATCACCAGGTGAAAACAGAGGGGGAAAATACTAAAGAAGGAAAACTAATACAACCACTACATCTACTGATTTATAAGCTACAATATATTACATTTTTGGATTGAGGTTTAATACCACTTTAACTCAAAAAAATTTTGTAGATATATACCTACCTTTGGTTTAGTATACTTAATGTTTAAAACTGATACAACCAATAATAGCACTTCAAACATGTAGTGTTGCAAATATGTAGGCAATGACAAAACTGCAAGTGTAGCAAACTTATGGTCATGTAAGTACAATTCACTAAGCTATAGTGATCATTATTTCTTATAATGGCTGTTATTTTTAGCATTGACAGCCAATGAAAGCTGTAGCTAATGGTCATGTGGCCGACAACAGGTAAAATTATGGACAAAAAAATCACGCTTATTGAACTGAGTCTTCTGTCAGATACTTCATATTGCTTGGCCTTGCACCAAGCTGACTGGCCTGCTGCTCTGTAAAGACCAGATGCAGTGAGGCAGGTAGATAGGAATTGAAGGCAGTTTTATATATGGGCTGAATTCTATGATGATGATTGCAAACAAGATAAATAATAATAACAATACTACTGACATTATTAATTATTATCATTATTTAAGTTATCAAAAAATGTGACTGGATGCATTTTGAAATTTAAGGTAATATTTGTGGATTTTCTGTTGCTAGTGCCTATATGGCAGCATACATTTGGTTGTTGCCCTGCCCCCATCTAAAAAAGCCATTGCTCTGTTGCATAATTTAATAAATATTTCTTTGGTACACATTCCAAGTCATTAACTGTATGTATCCTGCTATATAGGCTCCAGGAAACTGGAAAATCAAAAAATAAAGATAAATTTCCTTTTGTGGTGCCTATCCAAGGCAGCATTTATTTTCCTCCACATTTTGTATCTTTGTACGAGACCGAAGAGGGAGCTATTAGACCAATGTTTTATAATGCTACAATTGATCCTTTTGGTTTGCATTGGGCTTGGAAGCAACCATATGTATGGATAAGCACCAAACAAGGAAAAATATGTTACGTGAGTATTTAATTTTCCAATATATAAAATATATCAGTCTAACAGGGCAAGAGTTTACTTTTAAAACCCAATCAATGCCATGATTATTAATACTGTTATGCAGTCAAGTTGTATACCAAGTAAAGATAATGACATTTATTTTTTTATGCTAATATGCATTTGTTTTTAATACTAGAGTGCAGAGGACTAGTTATTGAGCAATATGTCACAGCCCCTGTATATTATTCCAAACAACAGCATTCATGCTCCCTGAGAAGCTTTTTTAATTGGAGCACTCTGCAGTGGGATGCCATACTGCATTATTTTTTAGAATTGTAATATACTTTACTTGTTACACAGCCTGATTGCAGATAAATAATAAAAACCAAGACTTCAACTGGGCATTAAGCAGCTACATTAATGAACTACCAGAAGTGGCTGTCGGATGCCTAACCTGGCTCTAGCCCAGGGTTTCTCAACCAGGGTTCCTCCAGAGGTTGCTAGGGGTCCCTTGAGAAATGAGAAATTTCTGCTTCTCAGATTCTACTGACACCATTGATATTTTCAGCTATCCGTAAGGGGATAATTCTTCCTGATGACCACAAGTGTAAGGAGCATTCTTCCCACTGACCATCACACTAATGTACCATGAGTTCAAGATATAGTAATTTTTTAGTACGGGTTCCCTGAGACAGGAAAGTTATTTCAAGGGTTCCTCTGTGTTGAAAAATTTGAGAAAGGCTGCTCTAGCCTATGCTGATTATTAAGCCGTGAGCTAAAATTAGCTACAGAATCCCAGTTCAAAAGGGACAGGTGTGATACATATGTGACATTGGTGTATAGAATGTATGTGTGAAGGATGACTGACACTCAATTGCCATAATTTTAGTAGGATATATCAGTGAAGAGGTAACTAGAGTTTAGAATAATAAGACAAGGACATTGTTAAAATCTATCAAGGCTAGATCTATGATTCATAGTTACCAGATGTGCAGTCACAATCAGTCAAGGATTTATAGTTACAAGATATATAGTCGAACAAGTCAAGGTTAATAGTCACAATAGTTACACAGAGTCTACTGCGCATGGCAGTAGACAAGGACACTGCAAATTATGTATATAAAAGACGGGGTATTCTAGGGGAATTCGGGACTCGTTGACGTGCCTTGCGGTGATTTCCCGCATTTTCCCTTTGCTGATTGCTGAGTCCCCCAATCGTTGGGCAACGGGTGATGCTACAATATCCGGAGATGTATTGATGTTTTATTCTTGCTATAATATGATCTAAATATGATTTGCAATTCTGACAATTCTTATGTTATTATACTAACAGAACTTATTCAATAAATCATGTTTTGCTTTAATATTTATTAAGCCTAATCCGTGTATTAGTGAGCGATTGTAGTAGTGTTAAAAACACTTTGTTTTGAGGCAAAACATAAATTGGCGTAGTCGGCAGGATGCCAGGTAGATATACCTCCTATTAAGAAAGGTTGTTTAAAAAAGTAAGATTTACACATTGGTCCTCAGGCATAGGGAAACCTCTGTGCATATTTTTATATACCTGGCATTCTAACGAACCTAATATGTTTAAACGAGAAAATAAGGAGGTTAAAGTGGAGATTCCCGGCTGGACCGAGGCTCCATATGATATTTTAGCACAGGAATTGTCAGGTGCAGGGTGTACAGAATCGTGGGATAGTAGGTATCGAACCCCTTGATGTTGTAAATGTACTCAAGGGGGTCCCTGCCAAGGCAGGTGATGCAGTAGCTTTAGGTTTAAAAGGTATCGAACCCCTTGATGTTGTAAATGTACTTCAGGGGATCCCTGCCAAGGCAGGTGATGTAGTAGCTTTCGGCAGACGCAGTTGGATTTTGCTAACTGCATACAGGAAGATTCATAAGAAATGACATCAGGTAATGAAGGATTACCATCAACTAGAGCAGAAGACCATAGAACAAGAAGGTAAAATTGTTCTTCTGCAATGTGGGCAAAAATTGTTGAAAGATAAATTAGAACATTATCAAAATATAGCCGAGATAGCAGCAGTAAAAGTGGCCCAAAATAAGTATAGGAAACAAAGGGGAAGGGTGAACCATGGAAAAGTCCATTGGGCAATAGCAGCAGTCACAGTTGATTGGAATCCAGATAAGTGGGATGCTGATGTGTGGGATTCTTCATCTAGCAATGATTGGGATGATTGCCCTGGAGGACCAATTGCTGGGAAATCCATCCGGCCAAAATACAAGGTCCGTCTCAGGTAGTGAAATTACTGGGGATACAGTGGAATAAGGGGCACAGAGAGATCTTGCCCAAAGCAAGAAAAGAAAAAAAAATGTGAAATGTCTTAGTAAATGGATAAAATGTTATGATTTTGATGCATCATTAGACAAGGATTTTTGTGTTAAGCTATGTAGGAGAATTAAAACTGAAGCCGGCACTAAAAACATAGGCAACAGGTGCTCATGAATGAAATGAAAATAGAACAAATGGGTATAGCATTGACCGAGTTGTGTGAGTCTACTACTGACTATGAGTGTTGTATATAAATACATAACATATCTGTTGAGACCCCAGACTGCTATGAAGTCATAGAGAACCATAGAGACCTGGTAAATGTTTTACAAGCTTGATGTTTTAAGAAAATAGATATGCTGATTTTGTTGTTTTTTACTAACATTCGTATTTATGTTGTTGCTAAACTGCATGTGCATTTGTAAAATGTCTTTAAAGAACCCGGATTTTAACTATATTGATAAGAATAAGAGAAGTGTTTAATAAGGATGGAACGGATGTGTATGCTGTTGAGAAAGATACATAGTAAGGAAGTGTGGGGAAAAGATGTGTGGCAGGACATTGAAAGTTTTGTTCAAAACATGACTGTAACTGTTTATAATGTGGATGCTCATGTCCTTCTTGACTCATTAGAACGTTTGCTTAATTCTCAAGCAGACACTGCTGCAGCCATATCCAAAACATCCAATGCAGAAAGAGAAGCTGAAATTCAGGAAACATGGCTGCAGGGCACAACCCTTTGGGCTCACCAAAAAAGTGGACATCTTGGAGAAAAGGCCACTTACAGGTGGGGATACCATTAACTATGGACATAATTAAATCCATCATCCTTAAGTGTCCAGTATGTCAACATGTACAGAAAAGAGAAGTCCCACACACAGTAATGGGACACATTGGAAGAGGTAAGTTGCCAGGTCAGATATGACAGATGGATTTCATCGGACCTCTCCCAGCAAGCAGGGGATGTAAGTATATTTGCACGGTGGTAGATACTTACTCAGGTTATCTAGTAGGGTTCCCCTGCAAAGCTGCTACTCAATGGAGTACTTTGAGGACTACAGAAGTGATAACCCAATATTATGGTACTCCTTTACAAATTCAGACAGACAATGGTTCCCACTTCACAGGACAACAGGTAAAAGATTATGCCATGCAGCATAACATTGAATGGGTGTACTACATTCCCTACTACCCTCAATCAGCTGGGTTGGTGGAGCGAATGAATGGTATACTAAAATCCACTTTAAAGAAGTTGCAAGGGTCTGATGCATATGGTCAATGGCGAAATAATCTGTCAGAGGTCTTACAGATAATTAACAATAGACCTGTGACAGATTCTACCACTCCTCTAATGAGAATGCTGACACCTAATTTGACCATTAATGCAGTAAAAATAGAAACCCTGATATACTGGAAAATGCATGAGAAAGCTAAAACACCTCTTAGGGCATCTCCAGAGGCAGCTGGATTGGACCTATATTCCATTGAGACCATGGTGATCCCACCAGGAAAGGTAAGAATAATCTCAACAGGTATAGGCTGTCAGATTCCTCTGGGACATTATGGCCAATTAGCAACTATATCAAGTATGGCGGTCCGTGGAGCTGTAGTTCTGGGAGGGGTAATAGATGCTGATTACCAGGGAGAAATCAAAGTAGTGATAATTAACCTTAGCACTGAAGCTATGATTTTAACAGCCCAGGACCAAGTAGCTCAGTTACTTTTGATTTCTTTATATATTGCTAACATTAAAGAGGGAGAGGCCCCCACAACATTGACAGTGAGAGGAGATCAAGGTTTTGGTTCCACTAACACAGTTAATGTAGGGGCTAAAATTTGGGTACAGGGGGCATTTGGTCCCCCAGAACCTGCAGAAGTAATAGCTGTAGGTAAGGATCCCACCCTACTGATCATGAAACCAGGTAGAGAAAAGTGGGAATATGTCCCACAAGAAAAATGTTACTTGCGAGAATGATTCATACTGTATTGTCTTTCACAGAGCAACAATGTACTTACCTTCAGTTTTGGAATCCTTGGTATCGTGTAGTTGGTCGAATTAGAGGTCGGAGCGTGGACTCCGGGAGTTTAAGTAACAGATACAGGCAATGCCAGAATGAGCTGGGGTTGGAAAACCATGCGTACGAATAGAACTCAAGATGATTTTATATGCCCAGCTAATCAGCCCTGCCTCATTCTAAATATAACCTTCAATGGTACTGTATGGACAGGAGCTCCGATAGAGGGTTACAAGCCAACATATGCGGTTCATGGAAATGAAGGTGTGATAAATGTAATCTCTGAAGTTAGCATTTGCTGTTGCCAACAGGAAGCAAGCTTCATTTATTTGTCAGCTGCAGATAGGAGGTCGTAACAAAAAACTGTACCGCAAAGACTAAACCAAGTACTATTTTTCTAAATGGATGCCTACTATATTTTATCCAGTTAGTATAGCTGCTGGAGTTGATAACATGATGCTTCATTTAACAAATGCTTCAAATAATTTTGCAAAAGGTTTTGACACTAATGTTGCAAGATTTATTATCTGGACGGTGTGTACATTGCAAACCATGTATGAGCAACAACAAAAAGTTAATATGCAGGCTACGTTGATGACCGGAAATGAATTAGTATGGAGGACTGTGTTCAACAAGAATGTCCCCATAGATATGTGGATACACTTGGATGCTCAAAAGATGATTTGTAATGATACTACCTGCCCTGGGACAATAATAATATATAATATTACTAAATCAACTATATTGTGTAAATTTGTTGTGATGCCTTTGATTATTGGTGCGCCTGGCGCTCAACATTATTGGAGCCCAGAATTATATGGCACCCATGTAGATAATGATAATAAGACTCATGATCTTTCTTTTTGCGATACTTTAGAGGGAAAAATCTGTAAGCTACAGTCTTCTGTATATGAGCCATGTTTGTTACAGAACACTGTAAATATATGTAAATGGACCATCTTACCTATTTCCTATGAGATGATGATTGAAATAGCTCCGCAAACTGTGTGTATGGTGACTAACACTCCTGTGGTAAAGGGAATGAAAGTTCCCTTCTCAGGCTGTGTTAGTAACCTGTCTTCTTTAATTTGGCACAATGAAACCTTTATATTACAGGGTGACAAGGAAGAACCAGTCCAAGAATATTGGAAGGGTTTTTCATTGGAGATCCCCAATTGGGAGTTCAATTTAACGGTTTTGAAACAATTAATGAATGAATCAATAGAAGTCCAACATATCAAATATTTAAATAAGAAGATTGCACAACACATTGTGACTGCGACCATAGTAGGTGGAAAATTGATAAAAGTGGGGTCTAGTATAGCGGAAGCTACTTCCCATCACTGGTGGGATGTGTTTCTAGGCTATTTCCCTTCAGCTACTAAGGTTCTAGATTTTCTGGTTCACCCTCTACTGATTATTATGATTATAATAGTTTTATTAAATCTATGGAACTGTTATATAGCTTACAAACTATTTTGCAAGCGACTAATTATGGTCATGGCAACTTATGTCACTTGAGTTTCAATCAAGGACCAATTGTGATACATATGTGACTGTCAGGGCAGGGCTGTGGAACGGACAGGTAGGCCTAGTGGCAGGGTAACGCACTGACTGACGACAACCACCACCAACAGACCGAAGTCCCTCAGGGCGCGTAGTCTAAGTCCCAGGCTGCCCTTCACCAGGGCCCCTGATGGTGGGGATGGACTTGACACAGCCAGGAACCAGGTCGCAGCCCCCGAGACACCCCGGCTGCGGTAATGGCCGCCGCCAATGGCGTGTAGTTGGTAAGAATGACAATAGCATAGTCAGGCAGGCCGGGTCGACAACAACGTGACAAAACGGTACAGAACAGTAGACAGAGAATCACAGGTCACGGGCCGGGTTCAGCAACGGAAGGTCAGATCAAAGGAAAACACAGAGAATGGTCTAGTCACAAGCCGAGTTAGATACCAGAAGAGTCACGAGAGTATACACAGAGCTGCAGCAAGACAAAGACACAAGACACAAGTGCAAAGAGCATGTGGGGATCACAGGCTTATATGTACTCAGCCACACCCCTCTGGGGGATGGACCTCAGAGACCTGAAGGCATAAAAGACTCCCACCATGCTCTGCAGGAACCCAAGATGGACACCAGTACATGAAGCCGCACAGTCTCTGGGAAAAGGTAGGACCTTTACAGTGACATGGGTGTATAGAATGTATGTGTGAAGGATGATTGACACTCAATTGCCATAATTTTAGTAGGATATATCAGTGGAGGGGTAACTAGAGTTTAGAATAATAAGACAAGGACATTGTTAAAATCTATCAAGGCTAGAACTATGATTCATAGTTACCAGATGTGCAGTCACAATCAGTCAAGGATTTATAGTTACGAGATATATAGTCAAACAAGTCAAGGTTAATAGTCACAATAGTTACACAAACAAAATCTACTGCGCATGGCAGTAGACAAGGACACTGCAAATTATGTATATAAAAGACGGGGGATTCCAGGGGAATTCGGGACTCATTGAAGATGCGGCAGACGTGCCTTGCAATGATTTCCCGGATTTCCCCTTTGCTGATTGCTGAGTCCCCCAATCGTTGGTCAACGGGTGATGCTACAATATCCGGTGATGTATTGATGCTGTATTCTTGCTATAATATGATCTAAATATGATTTGCAATTCTGACAATTCTTATGTTATTATACTAACAGAACTTATTCAATAAATCATGTTTTGCTGTAATATTTATTAAACCTAATCAGTGTATTATTGAGCGATTGTAGTAGTGTTAAAAACACTTTGTTTTGAGGCAAAACAGACAGGGTTAACTGAAATAACTGGAGCTGCATATGAACTGTATTGCAATAAACAGGTTCACCTACCAATATACCGGATGGTGACCACTACTACTAATATACTGGAAGATGACCACTACACACATGCAGTAGCACATAAATGGTTAACTAGACTGAACTAGGGTCTCTAATAAGCGTGCTAAGATATGTACATTGTGAAATAAATATACAGCAAATGATAACTGGTAAGGTTTTTAAGGTCATTGCTAAGAAAATTCATAGGAAATTAATATGCATGTGCCATCAATTAACTTGCCCTTAACATTTTGCAAAATATTTGTAAAATATCATTTTTCTTCTACCTAATAGCCAATGTACCAGCATGCTAGCACAATACAAAAGAAATACCTAATTAGTACAGGCTTTCAGACATATTTAACACTCATTGGAAAGACCACTTTATATAGTAATTGAGCATAGTGTGAGCGCTCTACTGGATAACAAAGACATACATCCTCAGTGACCCCACTTGAGCTGATTAAAAAGCTAACTTTATAGCTGAGAAAAGAGAATATTGTCAGTGTGAAGACAGAATCAATGCACTAAAGTAGTCTAAATTAACTCTTATATTTAAATATCTTAATCAGTGTTCTTGAGAGTTGATCATCACTTTTAAGATCAAGACAGCTAACATTTCTCTGAACTAGGTAAAATTGTAATATTTCTGATGAGCGAACGTTACCATCAGAGTTCCCCTGGTGAATCAAATCCTACATTAAATGGAATGCCCTCCATAGACATATGCAAATAAAGGTACTTTTTTTATAAACACATTTTTCTTCAAGATCCATTGAAATCAAAACCATGATGTTGTCCCCTTCAGCCATCCATGGGACATCTAATTAAAAATATCATGGGTTGCTTTAGCGGTGTTGAAGCACATTTTCTGCCCTGAGGGTAATCATAGTCCTAGTTAGTGTTATGTCAGATGAAGTTAGAAAATAACCATTCAAAAAAAGATGGGGGGGGGGGGCAAGTTTAATGTTAGAATCAGGCATAATTAGACTCTTGAAGTGAAATGTGAGATTTCATCATTCCTCTTCTCTTCTACTTTATTTCTATAGCAGATAAAAAAGTGAGTATATACATTAAACATTGTACTATACTAGTGGAAATGAAAACTGTAACATTAATGTTATTTACAGATTTGATTAAACCTTGTAACATAATTGTATAAATTGTTCCTAATGTAATTGGAAAAGTCATTCAATTTACTAAGAGAATATAAATAAATTGTATAGCTTTTATTTAGAGCAGTACATTTATTTATTCTGTGAAATTGAAGGGAAAAAAATAGTAACCTTGCAGTGCGGGGGAGAAGACATCAGGATGGAGAGCGGGGGTGGCTGGTAACCATGTGTTTACCAGCCCTCTTCCTTTCCTTGAATGAATACAGTCAACAATCAGTACTAATTTCTTCTGTATTCATTCATCACTGAAGTATAGTAAGCAGTGTTTACTAAACCACAGTTTGTGAATGGATAGGAGTCTCTATACAGACTCCTACTCATTCAACTACAGTGCAGCTCAGGTTGCAGAGAAAGGGACTGCATTCCCTTTCTCTGTCTTAAAAAAGAGACATTAGGGGGTCTGTTTAGACCCCTGATGTATATCCAAAGCCCCCCCCCAAAAAAAAATATTAAAATATATTTTTTTATTTCAAAATTGTAGAAAATATTTATTTTATATTTATTCAATACAAATACAAAAACTTGTAAGAGTAAGTTTAGACATGCATCCAAATGTCCCTTGCTGCTGGAGCCCAATATGCATTCGGATCATGTTCCAGAAGCTACTGACGGGCAGGGAAGAAGCAACTTGACGCCTCCTCATCACCTGTTTTAACCCTGTTTGCACACAGTTGTGGGACTTTTTAGGTGCTTCCCTATTGAATGAGTGAATATAAATGTGTAGCGTTTGGAAGGTCTCATCACCACAAGTCATGTCCACTTTGCCTTGGGTGAGAAGCAAAGCATCACAGCTGCGGCTATTGCAACTTAAGGGGGGCAGTTGGCTGGCGAGAGAAAAGCAACATTTTTTGCTTTTTGATTTCATAAGTGTAAACATTCAAGCGTGTCGTGCTACACTGAGGAATTGTTTAGCCACACAGGAATGCAGTGGTGTTCCATGTATCCCCATGCAGGCTGTCCCATTGATGTCAATTGAGGCACAGCAGCTGCATGGGAATGCATTCATTGATCTCAACTGGGACACAGAGGCTGCATGGAAACAGCCACTGTGCCCAACTTGACATCCATGTGCATGCATGTCCCTGAACTCACACTGTCTGCATTTGTACCTACACCACATGGATGTCAGGTGTGTCAATGCAGCTGCTGCATTCCAATTGCAATGAACAGGACTGCCTGCACAGGAATACGCAGAACACCTGTGCATCCCTGTTCAGGGAAACATGGCTCAACATGGGAATACGCTTTAGTACACCCCATGTGAACGAGGCCTTAGCAGGAATTTAGCAGGAATTTTGTACGTTATTTTGAGTTCATATGTGCAAATAATAAGGATTTTAGTGTTTCTTAGTGAAAATAGCAATTTGGTAAACATTTCCGCAAACTTCATAGGCCTTAAAAATCAGTAGCACCTTCTTTTTATTCTACTGGCCATGTGCTTTCAGAAAATATATGGCTTGGGGGGGGGGGGGTCTTTTATAAACTCTGAAAGCTGTAACTCAAAAATAAAAACTTCCAGATTTTTAGAGAAATTTGATTATTTTAAATTTTGCGTAAATTTGATTTTCACCTTTTAGCAAAAAGGCGCAAGTTCAATTGTGCAAATATTTGTTATTTATTAACTCAATAATGGTTAAGCTTTTATATTTAGTAGGAATTTAGCAAGTATTCTGTAAAATTTGCTGTTTGTATTTACTAATAATGATTTTAGTGTATTATTAGTGAAAATATTGTTTTGATGTATATTTGTGCAAGTATTGCGGGACCTTAAAAATCAGTAGTACTTTCTTTTTACTCTACAGGTCATGTGCTTTCAGAAAATATACGGGGGGTCTTTTACAAGCTCTGAAAGTTGTAAGGGAAAAATTAAAACCTCGTGATTTGTAGAGAAATTTGGCAATTTACAGTTTTGGTACATTCAATTTCACAAAAAAGCGCAATTTACAAATATTTGTTATTTATTAACACAGTACATGTTAAGCTTTTATATTTAGTAGGATTTTACTGGGAATATTGTAAAATTTGCTGTGTTTGTATCTGATAATAATGATTTTAATGTCTTTTTAACGAAAATATTGTTTTGAAAAACATTTGTGAAAATATTGTGGGGCCTTAATAATTAGTAACACCTTAATTTTATTCTACTGGTCATGTGCTTTCAGAAAATATATGGTTTGGGGGGTCATTTACAAACACTTAAAGCTTTAATTGAAAAAATAAAACTTCCTGATTTTTAGAGAAATTTAGTTAGTTACAGTTTTGCATACGCTCGATTTTCACCATTTCAGAAAAAGCGCAATTTAACATTTACAAATATTTGTTATTTAATAATTCAATACAGGTTAAGCTTTTATATTTAGTAGGAATTTAACAGGAATTGTGTAAAATTTGCTGTGTTTGTACCTGCTAATTATGATTTTTTTAGCATATTTGTAATGAAAACATTGTTTGATAAACATTTGCACAAATCTCTTAAAAATCAGTAGCACCTTCTTTTTGTTCTACTGGTCATGTGCTTTCAGAAAATGTTGGTTTTGTGGGGGTATTTTACAAACTCTGGAAGCTGTAAAGGAAAAATAAAAAAGCAATGAAAAAAATTGCAAAAATGGTCTGGCCACCTGAATTTAAAAGTGGAGCGCAGTGCCTGGCAGCGACAGGGTTAATAATAAGTGAATTACAAGCAATCTGCTCCTCCTCCATTGTGAGGAAAGAGGGGAGGGACTTCCAGAAGTACAGTGTTTATAATTTTGATTGCTGTGCTTGGTCACAGTGATCACATGGCACAGAGCCACTCTCAGTTCCTCTGTACCTTTTGGCTGTGATCTGCACTTCCTATCATAGTGTGTTCACAGGATTGGAAACATGCACATACTGGAGAGCAGCTCTGAGAGGATGTACAGGTATGTCCAGGCAGAACAAAAAGTCTGCCGACTGGCTGTTTAATTTTCATAGCCAGTCCTTAGGTGGTTTGAGACCTATCATGTAAAGACAACTAACTGTTTGTTTTTATTGACAGTTGCTGTTTGCTTAGTAGTCTCCATCCAGTGAGCTCAGGACTGGCTCACACAAGAGGCAGTTCAGTGCTTTTTTATCTGCATCTAAAAGCATGCCCAGTGTTTTTCATGTATTGTAATGGCCCTAGTTCACACCAGTGCAGTCAATTCCAGTGCCTTCGGGTGCTGAAAAAAAGCAGAACATAAGATAAGGATCTTATTTTAAAAAGTGACAGTTATTTTCAGTCTCTTGCAGCCACATGCCCTAAATGAAGATCCTTATGCTTTTGTTGAAGCTTTGGGAATTGAGCCTAATAAATGTATTCTTCTATATTCTTTGGACAGAAAAGCATACATCCTGAAAGAGTTCCAAATTTACAAATGTCCTTTGTCCTGAGGTCTGTGTGTATCTCTGAGACTGTCATTTGTGCTTAGTAATTTATTTATTTATTTCAGGTACTTATATAGCTCCATCAATTTACGCATCGCTTTACATATATATTGTACATTCACATCAGTCCCTAACCATCAAGGGGCGTACAATCTAAGGTCCCTAACTTACATCCATACATACACATACTAGGGCCAATTTAGACAGGATCCAAGTAAACTACCAGCATGTCTTTGGAGTGTGGGAGGAAACCGGAGTACCCGGAGGAAACCCACGCAGACACAGGGAGAACATGCTAACTCCAGGCAGGTGGTTAACAGAATAAACTCTCCAGCCCTCAAGGGATCAAATGCCACAGGAAAGCCAAGGGAACCAGGACCAAATTCTCCTATGGATAGCCTTTTGGAGATGCTGCCCTCCTCAGATAGGGAAATCAACGACTGAAAAAAGAGCAAACAGAAGGCGCACACCCTGGGGCGGACTGACCATTTGGAAACTCGGGCACTGCCCGAGGGCCCGGGGTCAGTAGGGGGCCCCATGAGATGTCCCTGGTACCTTTTTCATAGGCTTTTTTGAGTTTGGGCAAGGACACAGGGGCCTCATGATTCCCTATTGCCCGGGGACCCATGAGTTGTCAGTCCACCCCTGCGCACACCCCTAGTGCATTATGCAAGGTTTATTATAGTATAAAAAGGGATGAAAACATACTCACAAACATAGCATAAATGTACAGCTTAGTAGAATGGTGGAGATGGCCATAGCAATGGTGGGGTGTCCGACTGTTAGTATGGTTGGCTAGTTGACGCGTTTCAGAGACGAATCCCTTTCCTCAGAGCTGGTTGACATTTATGCTATGTTTGTGAGTATTCATCCCTTTTTATACTATAATAAACCTTGGATAATGCACTAGGGGTGTGCGCCTCCTGTTTGCTCTTTTTTCCAGGCAGGTGGTGCCATAGTTGGGAAATATTTTGTAGTTACCAAGACAGTGGTAACTGCGTGCAATGCATGCAGCATTGCTCATGTTCTATTCAACTATTCCCTTTAAGCCACTCCCACTGTGGCCACACCTAGCTTTCAAAATTAATATTTTATTCTCTGTTTTTGCATTTCACAAGAGGCCTTTTTTTAGGCTTTACTACATTAAATAAAAATATGCAAGTGAAATATTTAAGAAATCATACAAATATCAGTAAAATATTTTAACAGCATATTATAACAGTTTGGAAATGAGGAGACAGTGAAGATGCCAGCTCCAGCATACAGTTTTATGGTAGCCTAGAGCCCCTACACCTGTGCTTACAACATGAAAGAGAAACCAGTAACAGATGGTGCTCATCTATTAGGCAGCACAAGGAGCTTTTCTTACATGCTGTCAGTGGAGGTCAAGTTGACCCATTTCATGTCATTGGCACTTAGTACAGAGAATTATTATCGCACTAGTGACTGTTATGTTTTATCTTTGATGTTGACAATTGTCCTTTCAGCACATTTGTCTGCACTGGATTATTGTGAGTAGCACCAACTCTTAGAGCGTCTCGTCTTTTTCGGCATCTGTCTCAAATACATTTTGTTCCTCTACCAGTGTTATTTTAATTGCGTGTCTTATGCTCGTTACACATTTGTAATTTATGATAAGGACATAAATTGACTTCAAATAAATAAAAAGCTCACTTTAGTTAATATGTTTCTGTATTTTTGATTCTGCTTTCATGTTATTTTCTAGTAACTACACACTATAAAGGAGGTTTACAAATTGACTAAAAAAGAAGAAAACCACTCCATTTCAAGATTCATACTCAACAGTGGTGCTTGACTGTTGGACTTGCAGAATATCGAGGCTAATACTTAACCCTAGTCCATAAAAACCACCACCACCCTTCAAACCTTCCCTACCTAAATGACCACGTGACTCTCTTTTTGGTGTAAAACCGGCCATAGCAGCCATTTATTTTACATAACTCAAACATAACACTTCTTACAGTACACTCAAATAATAACTGACAGTAATGATCCCAACCGGGTCCAAGGTCTTTGAAGGCACCGTTACTCACATCACAAACTCGACTGTATCTGACACCTAATGAAAAGGCCCCCAGGCGCTACTACACCACCTCGGGGACAATACTACAGTTATGTAGTCCCAGATACAGCCAATGAACTCCCACATTACCAACATGACCTTATGATTGGGAAGGGACACCCATACCTACGATAGGCCCAACGCATAATCCACCAAATTGTCACTCCAACACCGCCTTCAAAGACCCATCGACCTCTGCCGGCTGCCATGACAAAACAAACAGACAAACACCTCGGGACACAAAAAGCCATTCTGAACAAGGAACAAATGCAAGGAACCCACACAAAACAAACACAGGAGAAACACAAAGAACAAACCAAACCAAAACAGCAAAACCAACAACAGGACAAACACAAAGAAAAACCATAACCAAACAGCAAAACAAAATACAAAACAGCTCCAAGGAGGGAGGGCGGGAGAAACCACCCCTGTGCTGGCACAAGCTCCGACTGACCTCCAACAAGACCCAACCCCCCTCCTAATCCTGGCAAGATCACCCCTCAATGTTGCGTACTCCAATCAGGTAAGTAACCACCCCCTTACCCCCTGCATAAACTCCCACCCAAAATACACGCTCTGCCTTGTCTGCACACCCCAGTCATGCTGGCGCTCCCTTTTAGCTTCGCTCAGTCCAGGCCTTGACTTTCCCACTGTTTTACTAATTGTGATCCACTCCAGCATCACAAATATCTCAGCAATTCTTATGAGAAATAATTTGTCCTTCTGGTACTGAAGAGTACCCCACATACAGCCATTATCAGGCAATATTCTCAGAGTGCATGGCCTGTTCTGTCTTGTACATCATTCATCGAATGTAAAATAGAATACAACCTTTGTATAAAAATTTAAACATTAACTAGGCAAAATTTATTTTCTCATAGCGCTGTATCATAAACAGGTGCCATGTTGAATAATTCACAGGATGTCACAAGTTGCTTACACTGCTTCAAAAAAGGAGCTTTTCTTCCAGAAGATGAAGGGAGTCATTTACATATAGTTTGCTTGTACTAACATATCTGTATTCTCAGACTTGGTTCACGAGGCATTGTCATGTAGATGTGCCCTCATTCCTTTGCTGTCTTTTCCTTTGCTCTTCTTATCGATAGGGGGTTACCTTTGCGGTCATAACTCCCAAGCAGTTGATTGAACTTGAAAACATTTATAGCAAGTATGAGTTTCTCAAACCTGCCTTACTGGACTTGACTCCTCTGGAGGCACTTCAAGTGCTGGATTCTCCCACTGTGGCCAAGGGCGGAACCAAGAGGAACTGCTCTCATTGGGACAGATCTATCCCAACTATCCATAGCTTTACCCACTGATTCATTTTATTATGGGTTTGTTGATCTCCTCATTTGTTCATTCCAGGACATAATATCAGGATCTCAATAAAGCTTTTCTGTTCTTACCTGTAGCTTTGAAGTGTTACTAAACCCACAACAGGAAAATCAGTCTGTATATGCAGTAAAGCAGGCTTGCTATACTCACTGTAGAGCCTAAAGGGTTAATCCTCTGCATTGTGTAAAAAGGCTCATTGATTCTGTCTTCTCTGATCCTCCTCTTCTTCCACAGTCCCCAATCCATCTGCAGATAGAACAGAGCCTTGGGGACAAGCTGCACATGCTCAGTTTGGTGTGCATTGCTAGAGAGTTTTGTTTCTTGGGAGAATGCATGTGATTAGCACTGGGTCAATCAGCCCTGTCCAGAAAGAGGGACAGGGGTTATGCAGCCTCAAAGGACAATCAGGGGAGAATGAAAACTCCTCCTACAAGCTTTAAGCAGTACTCTGCTGGGCAGTGATAGAATTTTATATTTTCTAAAATAATTGCATTTCCATGTTCTGTGTACTGTGGGAGACCAGATATAGTGAATGCAGGGTCCTAGGTTTAGTAACACTTTAATCTTCCAGTTTACATAAATTTCCTCACATGAAGCTGTACACTTTGATTTGATTTTAGTTGCTATTTTTTTGTCTAAGTTTCAATTATTTTTTTTAAGTAGAAAAACATTTTAAAGTTACTCTACCAATAACTGAATTAATTCTAGCAGTGAAATCATTTTGCAAGTCAAGTATCTGCTGTTACTGGTTTAAAGGTGGGATCACCCTTCCTGTTGAATATTTAATTTTACTAATGTAGTCCGGTGCTCGCTATATCATTACGCCATTCAGAGACATTTACAGATGAGACTATGATTATTCCTTTTCCCCCTAGTGCCCAGTACTGGGACCTCTACATCACTGCCTGCTAGAAAAGTGGTTTCAGTTTTTCTGACAGCAGAAGATATTGGGACCTGTAGTCCTATAGCCAATACATCCTGTATTCCTGAGTGCTGGTTGAACTATAACTACCAGAGAGCTGGTGAACAAGAAGAAGGCTAGAAAAGCAGATATATTCTACAGCAAGGGACTGGCTCTCTCGCTTGGTGCAGGATTCAGAGCTGAACACAGAGGGACTACCATTCTCCTCCAGAGACAGATTGCTGACCTACTGCTTCGGGATTATGCACATCAGTTCAGCAGAGCAGTGATGCCCATCACCACACCGTGACCGCATCAGCTTCTCTGTCACTGTCTGGTCTTCACACAGACATCTCTGCTCGCCATGCTGACAGGCAGTCAGGTGGTAACTCTGCACATTCCTGCAAACAGCCATGAGCCTGGGCAAGAACTCTTGTTCCTAGGAGGTCATGGTATCCATGGGATGGATGAGCAGGCAGGTGCCTAGCCTCTTTCTGTCATCACCTTAGAGACACTGCATAAAGACACCTTTACATCTTAGTTCCCAGGAGACTATGCTTTGAGAAGTTTCACAGCTTATCTGTTTAACTTCATTGAATTGCCAGTATTCGCTAATGCTTATGGGCCCCACCATTGCTAGCAGAAGACAGTGGATACCACACTATCAGGAACTTTAAACATTGCATGACTCAAGTCTCTTCTTTTCTAAAGCCCCTGTTTTTCAACTTAGGGTACTTATATCTATTTATGCCAGAGTATACATTGACATAATTCTCTGCATGCCTCGCTGTGGCGCTGGTGGCACAGAGGGAGCTGATAAGTCAACAAGCCTTTTCTTTCCCTCTTGTGGCTGGTGTTGCAATTAAATAGTTGAAGCTTACTACTCATGACTGTATAACCTGTTAAACGTTGCTAATTTATTATTGATTTTTTACCAGTGTTCTGAATTTATGCGTTAACTGAGGTTGTATCTTACAATAGTCTCAGGTGCTCATAAAGATTTTTCAGATTGATAACCCAGAAAACACCACCATTGCCTGTTGTTACCCCTTCCAAACCTAAAGAACTTTTGAGCCTTGATGCTATCACCTCTTCATTGTTCCCTGTCATTTTGGGCCTACCTTGGCTTCAGGCCCACAACCTTCAAATTGATTGGATTACTGGAGAAGTCAACTTCCAATCTACCTATTGTCAAGAACATTGTTTGCCAGAATCACCTAATTCTGCTGTAACCCTACTCTGTATGGACTCTGATCTTGAGGTCTGTCAAATAGTGCCTGAATGTTATCATGAATATCTTGAATATCAGCAGATGGTGAGCTGATACCCTACCCCTCATTGGCCATATGATTGCCCGATTGAACTGCTTCAGGGAGCTGAGATTCCTTTCAGGCAAATATTCCCACTTTCAGAATGGGAACAGAAAGCTTTAAAAGAGTATGTTGATGAAAACTTGAAAAAGCATTTCATCCACCCATCCACTCCTCCAACAGGGGCAGGAATATTCTTTGTCGAGAAAAAGGATCACTCTTTATGACCATGCGTGGATTATCGGGAACTCAACAAGATTACAGTGAAAAACCGTTATCCCCTTCCTCTTGTACCCGAACTGTTCCAAAGGTTCAGGTCCGCAACTGTCTTCCCAAGCTGGATTTTTGAGGGGCCTATAACCTGGTCCGCATACGTGAAGGAGATGAGTGGAATATGGCTTTTTGTACCAGATGCAGCCACTTCAAATATCTGGTCATGCCGTTTGGTCTCTGCAATGCTCCTGCCACCTTCCAGCATTTTATTAACGATATATTCAGAGACTTCCTGGACATTTTTGTAATCGTATATTTAGACGATATCCTAATCTTCTCTATGTCCCTTGACTTACACCGAGGGCATGTGAAGAGTGTTCTATGCCGGCTCCACCAACATGGACTTTACGCCAAACCCAAGAAGTGCGAGTTCAAGCAGCAGTGCATCCGATTCTTGGGCTTGGTGATTTCTACAGCAGGAAATAAGATGGATCCCCAAAAGATGCCTGCTATCTTAGACTGGCCTGCACCCACATACAAAAAGGGGGTGCAATGGTTTGTGGGATTTGCGAACTTCTACCGGAGATTTATTAAAGGATTCTCCTCCATTATTGCTCCCATCAGACACCTGACTAAATGGAACCTTTGTTTCCACTGGAGCCCTGAGGCACAAACTTCGTTTGAAACCCTAAAGAGATTTTCACTTCTGCACCTATTCTCAGTCATCCTGACCCATCTATAGGATGTTTTTAGCAGCATCCATGCTCAGCAGGTGGTAGTGCCCCCTGAACGCAGCAGAGAGTATCGTTCTTGCCTTGACCACAAAACAAAGCACTGAGGCTGTGACTTGTGTACACCTCCAGCTGATGCCTTTGCAGGCAACGAGAGCAGTGTGTGTGTGTAGGGGTAAAAGTGCGATTGAACTGTATGGTTTTACAACTCCTCCAACCGCAAGTGTAAACAAGCCAATACTGTGCCTGACAAAAAGCGCTGCATGTGTCCTCCTCTAGCATTTGAATCAAGTAGAAATGAGTGTGGCCTACTACACTCATGATTAGACAAGCAGCAGACAATCACAAAATACCCTACTTACAAACACTTGATCTTGCAGTCTATCTTGTTGTTTGCACTATTTGCATTTGTTTTAACTGTTACATAGGTTCAGAAATTGTATTATGTTTATTTCAGCTGTGAATTGCCCATTTAGCATAACTCTCAGACTCTACATTTAACCCCACACTCTGTATATTTGCTTTTATTTCTGTTCTCCAGCTCTTTAATAGGTACAAAGGCTGCTCGGCAAAAATCTACCCCAGCATGTTTATCGCTTGGCTAAATGACAAATGACTGTATATTGGCATGATGCACTTAACAGCACAACACAATCTTTTTTCCCGTGCTGATCAATTCTTTCCTTTTCTTAGATTACAAACATTTTCTCTGCCTGAAAAGTGAAATCATATAAATGAAGCGGTGACCATGCAGCTTCAGAATGGTTAACTAATTTTTGGGAGGTTTTGTTGTCACTCCGTGAAGCCAGGAAATATAACAGGGATAGAATACAGTGATTTGAAAGTCATCTTAGCAGTGATTTCTTTTAAAAGGATTTACATTGATATGTGTTTTGTTATGCATAGAAAAAAAAACATTTAAAGGTTATGGAGTGCATGATTTTACATTTAGGTGGGAGCAGGAGGTCCTTGTGTTTGGCTTTGGTACCCATTTTTAGGAACAGTGTTGGAAATCAACATTTATTTTCCTGTGTGATACAGTTTGGACTATTGCTAATTACACTCCTCTTACTCTAATGTTAGCCATACACTAGTTGAAAAATCGTTTGAATGGGTTTTTGAAAAAAAAGCACATGGCCATGAGAGAAAACAATATTGCCATCATGCAATGACTGAATTTTGAATGATAAGTTGTTCACTGGACATAAATGAGTCAGTTTTCCATCCATTTTTTGCTTCTGGGTCACAAATGCGGAGTACTAAAAGTTTGATTTCTAATGGGTGAGAAACACATTAACCTTTCAATTCATTGTCCATTTGGCAGATGTATACCAAAGTTTTCCTCCAGTTTTTTGGCTCAAAAACATCACTATTGGATTACGATTTGTGCCCATTAACTGGACAAAAACAAAAGAACTGTCCAAATGACAGATTTTCGAACAATTTTTCATCTAGTGTATGGGCACCATAAATTGCATTTAAAGACCCCTAGACAACCAGCTTATGTCACAAACCATAATACACAAAAAACAGTGTACAGAAAGCACAAATTAAGGCACATTCCAAAATTACTATATGATATAAAGCACCTGTACTTTATTGTAGTTGCTATACATTTTCAAAGAATGTCTTCCCTTTTTAAACTTTAACTACTTTCACAGACTTTACCTTTTTTTTTTGTTGCTATGATAGCAGTGTACAAAACACCCCAACAGTGTACAAAACACCTCCAGAAATAACGTGGTTGTTGGCCCATTCTATTATATTAACGCTGGGACTGATTAGTGATCACAGGCAGGTGCTCCCACTTCCTTCTATTTCAGAAAGTTACTGAAAGGGCTTGGTGCAATATCTGCATATTAGAAGAAGGTAATACAATGCATTAAAGATTGCCAAAACCCTTGCTATTCTGTGTTTTCTTCTCATCAAATATGGAGTACCCCACAAAACAGCTTCCATTAAAGTTAAAATCATATTAAATTGTAATAAAGTTATTGCAAAGGTTGTTTTTGTTTTTACATTTAAAAAAATCTTATACTTACCTGCTCTGTGCAATACCTTACCTCCTCTTTTGGAGGACCCCGCTAATGCTGTCTGCTCCCGTGCCAGACTGTGTGCGCCCATATACACACACTGTGCACCTCGGTCATGCCCAACCTCCCAGGACTTGACTGACAGCAGCAAAAGTCTATAGCTCCTGCTGTTCTCAATGTGTCCTACTCCTGTGAGAGCAAATGTATCAGTTAAGACAAACCATTTACCACTGAAAGGGGTGCATACAATGATGATATCAGGATATGGGTTTGAACCTGGAACCTCTACACTGTCTACCTGTATCTCTTCTCACTGTGCCACCTGAGATGTTGGACAGCTCCCTGCCTGATTCCTTGAACAACCTTGCTTCGTGTCTTGTTTCTGGTGAACCTTGAACCCTTTGCTCCTTCCAAGAACTTTCTGATTCTTATATAATGCTTGCTTTTTTATACTGGTGTTCATGTATGTATTTATGGTTAAAGTTATCGTATTTTTTGCTCCATAAGACGCACCTGACCATAAGACGCACCTAGGTTTTAGAGGAGAAAAACAAGAAAAAAAATATTCTGAACCAATGGACTGCAGACACAGTACAGGGGATGACCAGAGACTGTGGACACAGTACAGGGGATGACCAGAGACTGCGGACATAGTACAGGGGATGACCAGAGACTGTGGACACAGTACAGGGGATGACCAGAGACTGCGGACATAGTACAGGAGATGACCAGAGACTGCGGACACAGTACAGGGGATGACCAGAGACTGCGGACACAGTACAGGGGATGACCAGAGACTATGGACACAGTACAGGGGATGACCAGAAACTGCAGACACAGGACAGGAGATGACCAGAGACTGCGGACACAGTACAGGGGATGGCCAGAGATTGCGGACACAGTACAGGGGATGGCCAGAGACTGCGGACACAGTACAGGGGATGGCCAGAGACTGCGGACACAGTACAGGAGATGACCAGAGACTGCGGACACAGTACAGGGGATGACCAGAGACTGCGGACATAGTACAGGAGATGACCAGAGACTACGGACATAGTACAGGAAATGACCAGAGACTGCGGACATAGGACAGGAGATGACCAGAGACTGCGGACATAGGACAGGAGATGACCAGAGACTGCAGACACAGTACAGGAGATGACCAGAGACTGCGGACACAATACAGGGAATGACCAGAGACTGCGGACACAGTACAGGGAATGACCAGAGACTGCGGACACAATACAGGGAATGACCAGAGACTGCGGACACAGTACAGGGAATGACCAGAGACTGCGGACACAGTACAGGGAATGACCAGAGACTGCGGACACAATACAGGGAATGACCAGAGACTGCGGACACAGTACAGGGAATGACCAGAGACTGCGGAAACAGTACAGGGGATGACCAGAGACTGCGGACACAGTACAGGGGATGACCAGAGACTGCAGACAGTAAAGGAGATTACCAGAGACTGCGGACTTTTGGGAAAGGAGGGGGAGCGGGTACCTGAATTTGACAGGTTCCCACTTCCGCAAAGTTGTCCTTCCTTCTTCTTCTTCCCGCGCCGCGCTTTGTGAATGCCCCGGAGCCTTCTGGGATCTGTCATGTGTCCCAGAAGACACCGGACCATTCACAAAGCGCGGCGCTTCTCGCGCATGCGCAGTGGGCACCTGGCTGTTACAGAAGCCGCCGCGGGAAGACTGCAGCGCTGGAGCGAGGAACTGGTAAGGTCCTGCAGGAGAGAAGAGCTGAGCGGCCGGCCCAATATTCTGACATGGTGGCGGCAGAAATACCGGACCGGCAGCTTTACATTCGCTCCATAAGACGCACTGACAATAAAGTGCTTCTTATGGAGCGAAAAATACGGTAAATGCTGGTTGTAGTAGTTTTTCTGCTCTCAATTACTCTGATAGATTACTGGTTAATTTCCCAGGAAGGGAATCTGTTCTGTTTAGAGGTCCTGTCCTGGGTGGAGGCACTGCTCAACTTGATAATCAAACCCACTCTTCCACCTAGCAAAGTTTCTGGTTCTCTTATTTACCAACAGGGTTAGGGGAATATCCTATTTGGGAAGGGCAATTTATCATATAACCCCTCAAAATAGGCTACATGGTTTTTTTTTAAGATACTACAGTCCCTTTGCTGCACAAATGGACAGCAGAGTGGTGTCATATTATGAGGCAGGGGAAACTGATAGCCTAACATGACAAATGTAAATCATTCCTGAACAGCTGGACCTCATTGATTGCCTTGATGGGATCGTATGAGGTTAGAACCTAGGAATGAGTCCTACTCCTTAATGACTTCACTAAGAATACAACATGCTTCACAGAAAATAAATATATGTATATCCAAAACTTTGTTAATTTATTTTTGCTGTCTCTATCCTGTTTGGGAGATTCCTCTTTATGCTTTGGTCTGGAAATGCATCAGGAGATGAGAATAAACCAACAAAAAGTGGGGGGAGTAAAGTTGTTACCAGAACAGGTGTCTCTACTGGAATATCTACTATTAAAAAAAAATTGCCATGGTTTTTTTAATCATTACTTACTCTGATGGAAAAAAAAAAAAAAGAAATGTTGGCTTTCAAAACAATGATCTTTACATGCCAACTCATAAATGTTTGGGCCTCCCAGAATCCAATAATTTGAAGAAACAAGGTGATACCACTCATGCCAGTACTATGGAATCACTCTGCTGGCAGCATGGGGGAACTGCATGCTGTCATTGATATATTTTTTACCTAAAGCGGAGTTCTAGCAGTTTTAGTGGTTAGTAAAAGTCAGCAGCTTCAAAAACTGTAGCTGCTGACTTTTAATAAACACACACTTACCTGTCCTGGAGTTCAACGATGTTCTCCCCTGTGCGGTCCCTTCTCTTCTCTACGGTGCCAGCATTTCAACTGTGGGCACCAGGCTGTGACAGCTTGCGGCTTCACAGCCGGGTGCCCACTGCTCATGCGCGAGTTGCACTGAGCCTCCTAATTGGTCCGACAGTCTCCTGGGACCTGTGAAAGTTCCCAGGAGACTGCAGGAGGGAGCTGAACTTCCGGCTCACTTTGTCGCGGCAAACTGAGCCGAAAATGGGAGCAGGTACCTGTCAAAAACAGGTATCCCCCCAAAAGGTACCAAATATGGCAGTGGAGAGGAGGGAGGAGGCAAATAAGTGGAGTTTCCGCTTTCAAGTGGAACTCCGCTTTAACCCAATTCCCACCCGGCCAATAGCAAAATGACAGCTGAGCGGGACTTCCGCCGATCTGGGTGGGCTTCACATGATGTTCGTACTGTCACCAGCTACACCAGTTGTATGATGACGCTGTACTGCACTGATGACAGCATGTGAAAAACATTTTTTTTTCATTTCTTTATTTTCCAAAAAATTACAACACACAAATTACAACTTCAAAAAACTCGTAATGCTTCTTACTAAATACTGCAGACTGTCTACGTTTTATAAAGGGGTAATTTTGAGGATATCTGTACTGTCTTGACATGTTTTGGGCCTCAAGAAATGAGATAGGCCTTCAATACATCAGGTTTGATCGATTTTCAGATACATACCATAATTTGGACTTTTGGTTATTTTTATCAAAGAAATGTAGCAGAACACATTTTGGCCTAAATGAAGAACAATTATTTATTTTCAAAACTTTATAACAGGAACAAAGTAAAACTTTTTTTTTTTCAAACTTTTTTAGCAAATATAAACTGCTAAATACCTTTTTTCATCAGCAGTGAGAGCACTGGTGTGACTTCTGTCATTGTCCAGCAGACCACTGGTTAAAACTTGTAGGAGGAGTTTTCATTTTCCCCTGATTGTCCTATGAGGCTGCATAACCCCGAACCCTCTTTCTGGAGAGTGCTAATTGGCCCTGTGCTGATCACATGTTTGTTCCCAAGACAAAAAAAAATACTGAGCATGTGCAGCTAGCCCCCAAGGCTCTGTTCTATAAAGAAATGGATTTGCGGACAGTAGAAGAAGGAGAGGATCAGGGAAGACAGGATTAAACATCCTTTTTACACAATGCGGACGATTAACTCCTTAGGTTCCACAGTGAGTATAACAAGTATGCTTTACTGCATTTACAGACTTATTTTACTGTTGTGGGTTTAGTAACACTTTAAATATTAGACTGGGCTTGGGCCGCTACTGAGGTGTGTTTTACCTCTAGCTTTTAATAGTTTCTAACTGATGGTAACATGCTTGCTCTCAGGCCCCTTTCAGGGTCCCACCAAGGGGTTACCTCGTTAAAGTACAACTCTACATCTCATCGTGTATGATTCTGCTCACTCTCATAGCCAACTATCTATCCTCTGGCCCAACTCCTTTCTACTTACCTTGCTAATACCCTGTTACGGAAGCACTACAGGTCAAAACGGACAATGATCGTCCCTTTTTTTTTCTTTCATGCTAGTCTCATATCAAAAACAAATAGGTTATTAGAGTTACAAAAAAATCTCATAAGACAGCATACAGCTTCTTGCAATGAGGTAATATATTGTATTGTATTTAATTGCATTCTTTAACTTTTGAGCATTCGCGGTCTTGATCACTTGTTTTTTTTACGAACGAATACTATACTGATTAAACGAAAATGGGTCGTTCTGTTATCTTACGAGAAGAAATTTTGTGCTGGTCCCTTCAGATAATTTTGCATGAAATGTCCTGATCAGCTCACTAACAAATAGATGATTTGACAATCGCTCTGAAAACATTTTTTTGTCCGATTTTGTGTACTAGGCTTTACTCTTTAATATAGCATTCAAATGACATTTTTTGCACCTGTCTACAACCCAGCATGAATACAATTATGCATATTAGGGGAAGGGGTAATTATATCATGGCCATTAGTCAGGTTTCCAATGACAAGATTTCCCAATGCATGGCATGCTTGCAGTATATAATGCCACTATGAGACTCAAACATTTCATATACAATGCAAAAACCTAGCTGAACTCCGGCTTTAACTTTAGTCTTGCATAGTTGTGCATGCCCCTCTGCTGAACTAAAATTGCTTACTTTGAGAAGCACAATGTGAGCTTCTCACAGAGTGCATTAGAAGCTGTAGCAAGTCAGATAGAGCTAGTCTAATTTCATTGGATTTCAGCCCACTGCTTACATCAAGGTTTCTGGATGTTGAAGAAGAAAAGAGGCAGGGTGCTGTGATATTTTTAGGCATATATCTACAGCAGGGGTTGGCAACCCCGGCACGTGTGACAGACATGGCACGTAGCCGCATTCATGATGGCACGTGAAGGAAGCATAGGACACACTCCTCCTCACAGCTCAACAAAGCCGTAGCTGAGTACAAAGAAGGGAGTGCAGCTGTTTACCTTGCACCTCAGTTCCTGCCAGCCTCAAATCCCACCCACCTCATGCTGCTTGCCGGCACTTAGCAGTGTTCGGCATGGCCAGATCTGGGGAGTGATGCACCCACCCCCCTCCATGGATGCTGTGTCGGCTCAGCGAATTCACCTCCCATCCTGCAGAGCATACAGGCAGGGCAGAGAATGTGCAGGAGAGAGCTTTGTACCGCACATAGCTGAGATCAGACAGGCTCCATCTGCACATTATTAAGCTGCCTGCTATTTTGCTGTTCTGACCTGTGAACGCCCCAGATCGGAACAGCAGCACAGCTGCAGCAGTCAGCTATACACTGTGCAGGTGAAGGCTGTGTCTGTAAGAGAATCTGCTGAACTCTGCTAAATGCCCTGCTAGCAGAGACCATTGGCCTCTGCCCTGTTCACCCCATCATGTGCCCTACTGGCTCATCTTCTCCGCCCTGCTGAACCCTGTCCTATGCTTAGCTGACACTTATCCTCTGCCTTGCTGATTCCTGTCCTACGCCCTAATGGCCCCTGTCCTCCACCCTGCTGACCTTTCTTTTCCATCTTGCCGACCCCTGTCCCATGCCCTGCTGACCATCCATCTTCTGCCCTGCTGACCCCTGTCCTCCAATCTGCTGACCCCTGTACATTGCTCTGTTGACCCCATCACCTGCCCTGCTGGCTCCTGTCCTATTCCCTACTGACCCCTGTACACCCCTCTTCCATTCTGCTGGCCCCTGTCCTATGCTATGTTAACCCCTGTACATTGCCCTGCCCACCTTCCATTCTCTGCCCTGCTTACCCCTGTTCTCCACCCTGTTTGCCCCATCATTTTCCTTGCGGACCCCTGTCCTCTGCCCTGCGGAACCTTGACCTGCGGACCCCTGTACACTGCCCTGCTGACCTCTGTGCTATGCCTTGCTGACTCCTCTACACTGTCCTGTAGATCCCTGTCCTCCATCCTCTGGCCCCTGTCCTCTGCCCTGCTTACCCCTATCTTACACCCTGCTGACCCCTATCCACTGCCCTGCTGACCTCCCATCCTCTGCCCTGCCTACCCTTGTACTTTGTCCTCCAAACTGCTGACACTATTTTCTTCCCTGCTGACCTCATATCCTCTGCTCCCTGACATTTTTTCCTGCACCCTTGCATCAGATAGGCTAGATCCGGCCCTGGTGTTAAGTTGGATGCCCCAGGCTGCCTGCTCTCATTTTGGACTGGTATTTAACCAGCCTTTGAGAAATACTAATTTAAAATTGCAGGAATTGGGGTGATCTGAGCTATGAAGGTACAGGAATTGGGCTAATCTGAATAATGAAGGTACAGGAGTTGGAGTGAACTGAGATGTGAATGTAATTGCATTGGGATTTATTTGAGATTTGAAAGTACAGTAATTGGGTTGATCTGAGGTGTGCAGATGCAGGAATTGGGGCTGACCTGAGGCCTGTTGGTGCTGGAATTAAAACTGATCTAAAATGTGATCATGCAGGAATTGGGGCTGATCTGAGGCATGAAGGTGCAAAAATGTGGGCTAATCTGAGGTGTGAAAGTGAAGAAATTGGGGTGATCAGAGGTGTAAAGGTGCAGGAATTAGGCTGATCTGACGTGTGAAGGTGTTGGAATTGGATTGATCTGATGTGTGATGGGGCAAGGTTTGGGTTAGATCTGAGGTGGGAAGGGGCAGGGATTGGGTTGATCTGATGTGTGAAGGTGCAGGAATTGGGGCTGATCCGAGGTGTGATGGGGCAGGGGATAGGGGTGATCTGAGGTGTAAAGGTACAGAAATTGGGCTGATCTGAATTGTGAGGGTGCAGGAACTGGGTGATCTGAGGGATGATGGTGCAGGAAATGAACTGTTCTGAGGTGTGAAAGTGCAGAAATTGGCTAACTTGACTTGTGAAGGTGCAGGCATTGGGGTGATCTAAGGGGTGATGATGCAGGAATTAGACTGATCTGAGGTGTGAAGGTACAGGAATTGGAGTGATCTATGTTATAATGGTGCAGGAAATAGGACTGATATGAGGTGTGAAGGTGCAGAAATTGGGGTGATCTGAGAGGTGAAGGTGCAGAAATTGGGGCTGATCTGAGGCGTGAAGGTGGAAGAATTTGAGTGATTTGATGTATGAAGGGGCAGGAATTTACATGAAGATGCAGGAATTGGGGTGACGTGAGGTTGAGAAGGTGCAGAAATTGGGGTGGTAAGGTGCAGAAATTGGGGTGATCTGAGGTGGAAAGCTGCAGGAATTGTAGTGATCTGAGATATGAAGGTACAGGAATTGGGGCAGATTTGAGGAATTGGAGGTGAAGGAAATGGGGCTGATATGAGGTGTGATGGTGCAGAAATTGGGGTGATCTGAGAGGCTGAAGGTGCAGGAATTGGGGTGATTTGATGTGTGAAAGGGCAGGACTTTGGGTTATTTGATGTGTGGAGGGGCAGGAATTGGGGAGATCAGAGGCGTAATGTTGCAGGAATCGGGGTGATCTGAGGGGTGAATGTGGAGGAATTGAGGTGATCTGAGGAGTGAAAGTACAGGAATTGGGGTGATTTGAGGTGTAATATTGTAGGAATTTGGGTGATCTGAGGTGTGAAGGTGCAGGCCTTGGGGTGATCTGAGGTGTGCAGATGCAGGAATTGGGGCTAATCTGAGGTTTGAAGGTGCAGGAATGGGGGTGATCTGAGGTGGGAAGTTGCAAGAACTGCAGTAATCTCAGATATGAAGATGCAGGAATTAGGGCTGATCTGAGGTTTTGGTGGTGCAGGAAATGGGGCTGATATGAGGTGTGAAGTCGCAGAAATTGGGGTGATGATTTGAGGTGTAATAGTGCAGGAATTGGGGTGGATCTGAGAGAACTCTATTATGGTCACCGTTATCGAATCACACTTTATTCCCAACTGTATAACTGAAATGAATATTCCAGCTAGGTAAGGGTACCAGTTACCATTTATTTTACCACTTACCATTGATCTTGAAAGCTCAATAATTTTTTAGTATTATTTACTGTATGTCCTTTACAGCATTTACATTATAAAAATTTGTTTTCGTGATTGAGAGTGTGAAATTGACATTTTTTTATGTAGCTGGTACTCTCAATTTCTTTGAAAACATTTTTGGCACACTATGCTAAAAAGGTTGCCTACCCCTGACCTATGGCACTCTGATAGCTCCTCCTGCCAACCATGATCTGCCCATATTGCATAGAGAAGCATGAAGACCCAGTGATAATGTCACCAGATCTAAAATATTGTATCTTGTGAAACTTCTTTTCAGACCAAGGAAAGGCAAAAAAATGAAATATATCTCAGCATGGCAGCACATTCTTCAGATGTTTCTCTCCTAAACCGCCACGTGTTTTCACTTAAACGCCATAATGACTGCTCAGTATGGTTTTCTTTAACATTTGTAATCATTAAATTAGTGACTGAGTAAAACAGTGCTTCTGATTAATAGCAAATGTTCAAAACGTCATATGAAAGGTAGATGTTATCTCCTCTGTTATTCTTAAAGATTAGCCTGAATTTTGCAGGCATTATGGTATCTATATTAACTAGAAAGCCATTTGCCAGGATTAAGCTTTCTTTAGGTCATACAACACTGCAGACAAACATTGACTTCAGACTGCAGACATCGGTGCATCAATGAGCTGCTGTACAGTTTGTTGTGTATCTGGATATAACTCAATGATGAAACGAGTGCCATAACCTCGAATGAGTAAAATGTCCTCTACAGTTTCCTGTATCTATTACCTTGTTTACAGAAGATTAATGTTCTTTCACTTATGCAAGCTCATAATAATCAGCCTTGTTCTCTAGTAGCAGATGCTGCTCATGACAAGTTCACTTACTGAAACCCAACCACACAAAGGTCTATGGCCAGATATTAATAAATAATCTCTTTCAAAAGGCGGTATGCAACCTTAAAGCTGAACTTCAGGAAAATTAAAAGTCTTCACTTGGGCTGCCCCCACACCGCAAGTGGTAACTGCTCGTTAAGTCTAGAGCAGGGGCGGACTGACCATTTGGAAACCCGGGCACTGCTCGAGGGCCCGGGGTCAATAGGGGGCCCCATGAGATGTCCCTGGTACCTTTTTCATAGGCTTTTTGAGTTTGGGCAAGGACACAGGGGCCCCATGATCCCCTATTGCCCGGGGGCCCCATGAGTTGTCAGTCCCCCCTGGTCTAGAGGATGATAAAAACGGAAAATTGTATCCTACTTACCGTAATTTTCCTTTCCTGACGCCAATTTATGGCATCATACATGTGATATAGCTCCCCCCTATATCCACCCACAGGACCTGTGTATATCTATAAAAGACTGACTGTCAGCAACCTCCCCCATTCTCCATACAATCAAACAAGGGGGAGTTTATATGCTGCCATGCATTGGCTTCAGGAAAGGAAATTTACGGTAAGTAGGATACAATTTTACATTTTCCTGACGCCAACATGGTAGCATACATGTTTGATTGACCTTCTTCTACCTCTGGTGAAGCCAGGTGCAAGGCAAAAGTGAATGGCTTGGATAAAGTTGCTTCCAGAACCAGGAATAAAGATGGCTATGATGGGCTTGGGGCCTCCTTGGTAAGGAGGGCTAACTGTGGTGCCCTGTACTCCTGTGCAGGGCTGCATTCTTACCATTGTGCCTGGAGTCTGCTGGCATAAATGGTTGGACAATTCAGGGATCGTTAACTATTTGTCCATGATGGACCATGACTTGCTGGCTCCCAGCCTCCTTTGTCCTTAATGAGGTTGCAGCGGCAATATCATCAGGCATGTTAGTCTGGTATTAGGTCCACATTGCAGGCTCAGAACTCTTTACCCTTTGCCACTCTTAGAGCTCAGGGAAGCAGAGATGCCAACACTCACTGGGAACTATATGTGCATCCTGGGTGAGACCAGCGGGGCTGGAAGAGCCACTGGACTCATCATGCCATGGCAACGCTATTTTAGCTTAACCTTAAGCAAGAGCGAGAGTGGACTAGGTTGTAGGAGAAGATGAAGGCCATGCTCCTGAAAAGGCACTCTTTTTCCTCTTCTTACTTACCACACTGATGGTCCCTACCTGAGAACATGGAGCACTTTGTTATGTGGCAGAAGGCTCATGTTGGAGCAAGGATGTCAGCACTGCGCAGAAAGTAAAATGAAAGAATCAGAGAAAGATGAAAACAGATCATAGACATGTGCCTGAATCATCCCCCCCCCCCCTCATTCATCTGCAGCATAAGCAAGGAAAAACAGGAGATGTTTCTAGTGCAAACCCACCTTGCACATGCATGAGCTTGGACCTACCTTAAAGATGGTCGCCACAAGAGGCCCTCTGCACAGTGTATGTGTGGATGCCATAGCCAGCCATGAGACCGGAAACGACCACAAACCCTGGACCGGACGGTGTATACATCTGGTCACAGGTGAAAGGAAAAACTGCTGACAAAAGAAAACCCCCAAATCACTCTCACAAAGGAAAAGTGACAACATCTAATGAAGGTAGAGGCAAGGGAGAAAGACAAAAAGGGATAGCACTAACATGGCAGAAAAGAGAAAGGCAGCACTTCTCCAGCACCATGATTCTGTTCAGGTGTGCAGAGAAACACATGCAGCATGGACTGCAGCACATGAGGTTCTGATGTCTCTGGTTAGATGTCTCCTCAGCCCCAAAAGACCACCAGAAGGGGCTCCCCACCTTGTTAGTGCATTTAGCAACCTAAGATGAGGGACTGTGCCTGGGAGAGGCTGAACCCAGACGGAGTCCGACTCAGTCGGCAAGTAGGGACTTATCACAATGTCACGGTCTTGGTGGTGTAAATCTTGAGGATAAAAAGAGAATGGGGGAGGTTGCTCTCAGTCAGACTTTTATAGATATACACAGGTCCTGTGGGTGGATATAGGGGTGGAGCAATATCACATGTATGCTGCCATGTTGGTGTCAAGAAAGCACTTTTACCAGGGACCCCGCATTAGTATTAATTACATGACAGGACCTTGAAAAGGCTGCAAAGAATGGTCTAGCACTGCGGCAAAGCCTGCAGGATTGGAGGATCAGGTAAGTAAAACTGTTGTACCCAGTCCCCTAGGAAGAGACGAGCAGTTAACCATTTCAGTGCAAATGCAGCCCTACCCTTTCAGTGCAGAGTTAAGCTTTAGGCAACCCTGTCACTAGAGAAACATGGAGGATACTATTACCAACTTTCTTTTAAAAATTGTATTTGCCTGGCTTTCATTCTAAATCTTTGCTTGAAAATGTTGAATCTCTGACTCAGAACGAGTAAGTAGATAAAGAAATCTGACTTTGATACTCCTGCTATCCTGATTCACATATTTTTTTCAGGTCAGTGGCTGAATATACTGAAGTGAGATGTTACAACGTAACAACCAGGCAAGGGGCATTATCAGAAGAAAGCTGGTATTGACGTACAAGGGTCGTTGGTTTGAATTCCAACCATGGCACCATCTCTCTGGAGTTTGCATGTTCGTGGATTTCCTCTGGGCATTCCAGTTTCCTCCGACATTCCAAAGACATGCTGGTAGGTTAATTGGATCATGTCTAAATTGGCCCTAGTATATGTATGTATGAATGTAAGTTAGGGACCTTGGATTGTACACTCCTTGAGGGTTAGGGACTGATGTGAATGTACAATATACTGTATATATGTAAAGCACTGCATAAATTGATGACGCTATATAAGTACCTGAAATAAATAAATTAAAAAATAAATAAATGGCCAGCTCCATATTTCACAGGCTTATTTTAAAGTCCAACTATTTTGTATTCTTTTTCATGAAAGGTATTATTTTAATTTTACAAATAAATGAATAAACATACAGAGCTCACATCAAGAAAATCAAATTACCTGTACTGAAAAACTGTATGTCTCACAATGCGCACGCTGCTGGATCCTGGAGAAATCTTCACTACAGGGCTGCCCTGTCCTCTTCCTGCTGCTGAACGTTCGGCTGTCACGTCTATGATAGTGAGGTCTATCAAACCACAGGGCGCGGAGTCTAAGCCCCTGCCTGCTTGTTCAGCAGGGCCCCTGATGGTGGGGATGGACTTGGAGCAAGCGATGTCAGGAACGAAGCCGGGGTCAGTACACAGATATACAAACGGATACTCAGTAGAACAAAGGGGAGCTCCAACAACAAACATTGCTCAGGCAATGTGGCCCAGTCTGAGCACATCTTAAATAGACAGGCAGACAAGGAGGTGGGACAGGAAGTGATGGAAGGAAAGGACATAAAACCCAGGGAATAGCAGACGACACCCATAGGTGAGCACAGAACAACACACATGTGAAGGAATCAAGAGCAGCATGGAGGTAAGAGTAAACACACAAGAGGCTGAAGGCTAACTTGTGACATCGGCACTGTAGGGTTAAAATCTTCTGGCTTAGCTGCACTAATGATGGACCAATGAGGACATATGCCCTCCTGCTCTCTTGTCCATTGAGAAAAGATCTGTGAATGGAGGAAAGAATCCTAAGACTTATCAGGCTCTCCCCCATTCATAGATAGTGTTACAAATAGTGTGGTCAGTGTCAGAAGTTTAGAGACAGGAAGAGAGAAGCTTTCTTCAGGATCCAGTGCACATTGTGGGAAGTCTTTCATTTCAACTAAGTAATGTAACAAACTGTAAAGCAAAATTTTTTTTTAGTTGCTATATTTTTTCCCACTTAAGTGGAGTTACCCTTTAAACTAAACTTCAGCTTTAAAGCAAAATTAAGGATCTCAGTATTAAAGATTCTCATTAATAACTAATAGAAAATGCTATTTTGTAAATTGTTTTTTAATTTTCGAAAAGGTTCCTCTCCAGCTAAAAGCGGAACTTTAGCCATAACGACTTGATAAAAAAATAATGATCTTAAGCAAGGAACATACAATTCACATTAATAATTAGTGTGTGCTGTAAATTGCCAGAATTGTTCCTGTTTCTTCTTGCTGAAGACGCCATTTTGCTAAAGTGCCATGCCTCTAAGCAGCAGTAAATCTTTAGGATATCAGCAGATCGACCTCTACAAATTTGGAGCAGTCCTGAAAAAATTAGAGCAACTGAGCATGTGCAGAACAGTGTATTTCTGGATTTTAAACAGTATAGACACTTATTTTTAATGATTTACATAGCTATACCTTCAAAAGGGGCCAGCCTAAGGTGATCTAGCAGGACTCAATTTTCTGACTAAAGTCCCATTTAAAATAAACAGCTCAAACTTGATCCAGATCTATCCAACAAAGTACTTAATTTGCCCCACAAGGTGTCCTCATTGTTCTGGGTCTTTTGAAGCCCATCGTCACTTGACATGGAACGGGCTTACTGTGGATCTACTGTGACCGCAGGGTGTCATGGGCCCAAATCCATGGAGCCCTGTAGTCAGCATCACCTGACAGCATCACCTCAGTGCATTTCTCTGCATCAGCGATTACAGCCCACCTGCTGTGAAGATTTGAAGATGGCCCATTGAAACACAGGACCAGCATGAAGACACCTGGAAAAGGCAAGATTTATTCTAAAAAAAAAAATTAAAAAAAATAAAATAAAAACGTACAGTATACAGATCTAACACTAAAAGTAAGGACTACTGAGATCTCAACACCAGCATATATATATACAGTATATATATATATATATATATAGTGAGAAACCTGGCTTATACTGGGAATCATTCATTGAATGAAAGATAATGAAAGCCTCCTTTGTAGTTTGTAAATTGGTCATTCTTGTAGCAAGCCATACTGTATTTGCATACAAGAACAGCTCTCCCATGCTATCTAAATATTCCCATCTATTCCCTGATGAAGAATTAATTGAGATTCTTTCACAATGATGCCTCATTTTATTTCTAATTAGTTTTTGGCAGGGTAAATGTGTACCACATCAGCTGAGTGCTCTTTGTTTTCTGCTAGATGTCACAATGCATTTAATGAGCTTGATGTCAGTTTTGGGCCCAATTTCTGGAGAGACCCTAATAAACCATTACAAGGGGAGACCAATAACCTTTTCAGCATTTCCACACATTGTTGATCAATTTGTTGACACTTTAACTGGACATGCAAACTTTTCACAGCACTGATGCCCTCTAGTGTTATCGAGGTAATATGTGAACTGGCTGTCAGTGGCTGTACTGTGAACCTGTAAAGATATTAAAGATAGCCACAGACATAAGATGAATATGATGTAGTGCTGAACAGATTCATCAAATGATTGATTTTCAGTTCAGCTGAAAATGAACATAATCTAGTGCAAATCCAACCAAAACTGATATTCATTTTGGATAGTTGTCAGCAGGAACTCCAAGAGTGGAGAGAGCTTGGCATCTATGATCCCAGCTCCTTTCATTTGCAAATGATAAAACAAGAAGTCTCACTTCCTTGTGGATAGTTCAGTAATATAATATTTTAAGTTTTACTTGATGTCATCACCTGGGGTATCTCATCCCTTTTACACATTCTGTGGTAGGGACCAGGAGCTGTCATTTATGGTGAGCAGTTGTCTTGAGAAGATCATATTGACAATTGGTGTGTGTATGTTATTTGGCTTGTTGGCAAATGTTGTTCATTTTGATTGATGCAGATCTGTATTACTTAACATGATTGATGATGGTTTAACATTGTGGGACTTTTTTTGTTTTTTAATAAAGGACTTGTCAAAAAGTGTGTGTGTTTACTATTTAAACCCTTCCTACCACAACCTCTCTGCGTTTTAAAAGGTTCTAAATGCTGGTAGGCGGAGGCAGGCATTCCATTCATGTGACTGCTTTTACATGATCAGAAAGCTCCCAATTGCAAGTATGCATCGAGAGCTTTCTGGTACTAACTGATAACTGTGCTGGCTGCACACAGGGCATGCATTCTCAGCACAAAAAACTGTTTACATAGGACTGCATATATGTGGACTCTGGCATTAGGGCTCACCCACCGAAAGGCTGCATATATGCATATCTCCGGTGGGAAGGTGTTTTTTTTTGTTTTTTGGTTTTTTTGTGTGAATGAGCCGGGGTACTATGTACTCTTACTCAATCACATAGAAAGGGCAGTGTCTGGGAGCTCTGGGGCCCCTTATTTTTAGAGGGCTTCTTTATTCCAATAAGTCCCCGGTCTTCAAATCCCCACAACCGCCAGGCCAGGGTTGATGTGATGAGGATCTTGTTCTCATCAACATGAGGACCAGGAGCCTTGCCTGGGGGAGAGCACGTGGACTGGTAGGGTTCAAGAGGGGGGGGACTTGCTCATCTTCCACCCCTTTTCTGGCCTGTCAGGCTATATGCCCAGAAAGGGGTCTGGTATAAACTTTAGGGGAGACCCATGCTTTTTTTTTTTTGCTTTTTTTTGCGAGGTTCCCCTTAAACTCCATACCAGACCTGAAGATACTGGTACAGATTTTAGGGGGGGACTCCATGCTTTCTTTTTGGGGGTCCATCTTAAAATTCATACCAGACTTATTGCATAAATCTGCAGAAACATCAATATAATATACCTGTTAGTGAACTACATTTTTACTGTTACACATGCTGAGATGCTGTCAATGTATGGCAATTTGTGGCAGTTTAAATAACTTTTAGCCAGTTTCCAATAACAAAAGTAAGCAAAGAGTTGAAGCTAAATTACCAGTAACAGTTTCTATTAAGGGAGAGGTTTGGGGCTAAAAAAAACAAACATACATACTCACATTCATGCTGCAGCATTGGTGTGATGCTGGTGTGATGCTGCAGCTCTCCCCATGCCGGCTGTAAGCTCAAGAACTGAGAGATCACATGAATGCTCAGTTCTTGATCTTCTATAAGCCTATGAGTCTATGATTCTAGAGCAGTGGAGACCTGTTCTCTGGATTGAAAAATCACACTTCTCTGTCTGGCAATCCAATGGACGTGTCTGGGTTTGGCGGTTGCCAGGAGAACGGTATTTGCCTGCCTGCATTGTGCCAAGTGTAAAGTTTGGTGGAGGGGGGATTATAGTGTGGGGTTGTTTTTCAGGGATTGGGATTGGGCTTGGCCCCTTAGTTCCAGTGAAGGGAACTCTTAAGGCGTCAGCATACCAAGACATTTTGGACAAATTCATGCTCCCAACTTTGTGTGCACCAGTGCGCAAAACAAGGTCCATAAAGACATGGATGAGTGAGCTTAGAACATAGAACACCCGATAGAACACCTTTGGGATGAATTAGAGCGGAGACTGTTAGCCAGGCCTTCTCGTCCAACATCAGTGCCTGACCTCACAAATGCACTTCTGGAAGAATGGTTAAACATTCCCATAGACACACTCCTAAACATTGTGGACAGCCTTCCCAGAAGAGTTGAAGCTGTTATAGCTGCAAAGGGTGGGCCAACTCAATATTGAACCTTATGGACTAAGACTGGGATGCCATTAAACTTCATGTGCGTATAAAGGCAGGAGTCCCAATACTTTTGGCAATACAGTGTACTTCCTCTTTTGTACATATTTGTACTTAATAACACCAGCATGCACTTTGATGCATTGTTTTTTTCTCAGTTTTATGTAATTCTTTTATTCTGCAGTATGTTGCAATGCATTACAGTGCCACACTTTGGTGTGACCTGAAGCCATAGAACATAAGGCAAATTGTCTTGCTCATGCATTGGGACTACATTTGGCACTACTGCCTAGTAGAGCCCAATGCAAGCACACACAGTTTTGTGATTGAACCCTAAGGGAAGGGCTCAGGGGTATCATCAACATGTTTCATGGTAGCCCCACCTCCTTGTGTCTATATGTTGTACATAAAAAAAAGCAGCAGTCTAGAGGTGGTAGAGTCAAATTCTGATTTAGTGTATGATATTTCTAAATTATAAAGGTGTAATTTGCTTAAATCATTTCAAAAAGGGATTTAAGATTGCACAAGCAGCGTCACTGCTAATTTTACCAAAGCTCCAATTTTATTAGACTGCCATTAAACCCTGCTGGCTGATATTATTATTCAAATCAATGATTAAGGACTAAAATCAGTTTATATTCCCTCAAATATGTCCTTTGGATGATTGTATGACTCCAGCTTTGCCACCCAATAACAATCATTTAAAGTAAAGGCTTGCTGGATTATTTAGTTATCTAAAGTGCAATAAACCGCCAATAAGCATTATTCATTCTGTAGTAAAGTGAATGCGGTTGTCTGTTGTGAGCTATACACATGCATATCCATGAAATGTGAACTGTTTTACTGGGTAAGCTAGATTCTATTATAAAAAAAGGTGGAAAATCTTCATCATCTGTATTTCTAGAGTCCTACCAATGCAGTTAATAGGATTTGTGGAATCTTTTTTTTCATGTGAACAGGATAATCCATTCTAAGCCCACTGGTAGGCCCAGAGGGTGCCCAAGAGGGTTTGTATTGGACTTCAACCACCTGCTCTTGCTCCAAGTTGATGAGGTTGTTGACGTTTTATATTATATATGGAAATTTCCAGATCATTTCAATCTAAATATAGAAATTGATTATATTTCATTAAATATAAAACCAGGAATTATAAATTGTAATGCAACATTCAAATATATACACACTGTCACATTTCACATCTATATATACACCTTGTCACCATAGACTTTACAGCCCCTACATTATTTCAGAATCTGCTTTACATACCATTAAACAAGGGAACATTCAGAAAATGACACTAGTGTTCCTTCAGACCTGTAGGAAGATATTTGTTTAACTAAGGTGAACATGACCATCAATGACATTTGAATCCAAGAGCTTCATATTGGTTAGGCAAATATCACATTTGTATAAAACAAATTGCTTAAAATTCAAAGTCTGAAAATAAATAATATTTGTTGATAGTAGAAGCATTGCTAATTTGATCATTTGCAAATAAAACCAAACTGAATAACTATGAAAGAATCCAAAAAAACAAATCTTGGTTTTGTAACACAACTTGGTCTTTTGTCATAGCACACCTCTTCTTATTTCCAGCACTGAGATCAAATGTAACAAATGTTAATTTACTTTCACAAATTGTGTCTGTTGCAGTGCTTCAACTTTGTGAAATCAACACGTTTGTCTATTTCAACGGGATATGATGCATTGCTGAGTTTTGATAACATGTTTACTTTCAACATGTAAAATACACATGCATATTCATTTATAGGTGTTCACTTTTTTTAACAAGAGAGAGGTAAAGCAAGGGGGAGGGGGGGAAACAGACGCACCGAACACAATCAATGAAGAGAGATGTATAGTAGAAGGATAGCAAGTATCCCAAGCAATACAAATTATTGTATGTCATGACAACCATAAGAGGTAAAAATAACAATCAAGTGGCAAAAATAAGAATAATAATTTTAGTAAATAACACATGCATTATAGCTTGGTGAACTAAGCCATTATCTTTTCTGCTCACAAGGTTTATTCACTATATGCAGGGCGTAGGGTTCAGGAGTGTGTAATACAGGGCTCAGGAGTGCATACCACGCAGGGTGCAGGATTAAGGAGTGTATATTGCTCAGGGCTCAGGAGTACACATTATGTAGTGCTCAGGAGTGAGCATCACACAGGCCACAGAAATGCATATTGCACAGGGTTCAGGAAAGCATAGCAGCGCATAGCTCAGGAGTGAGTATTGCACAGAGCGCAGGACTCAGGAGTAAGTATGGGTCGGTAACACAGGCCACTGTACAACCAAAGATTTTCTCCCCCAGAGGCTAGTGCAGATCGTGTATTTGTCTGGTAGGGAGGATATGAGAGGGAGAAGAAGCTATGTACTTACAGTTTAGACCTCCTCAGCACAGCACCTGTCTAGAAATAAAGGCAGCTTATTCCCCTCTTTGGTCACATGATATAACAAGCGGGAACAGGAAAAAGGGCAGCCTGCCCTCACCCTCCAGCAGGTGCCCATGTTGAGAAGGAGGTGTGTTCTGAGGCCTGCCTGCTCTCTCCCCCCACCCCCAATCCCATTGAAAGGAGGAAAAAGCAGAATTGTCCCTCCAGCAGCTATCATGGCCCCTGCTATGTGCTCCATTCTCCAGCTGCTTGAAAGAGAGGTATGACAGTTCACTCTTGTCATTATCATTGTCTTGTTTTGCACAGAGTAGCCCCAATCCTCTTCGTCTCGGGTGCCCGCCGGCACTCCTGGCTTCTCCACTTCTCTATGTGTCACCAGAGGAAGCCGCTTCCTATGGTTGCACACATGTGGGCTTGATCCTCAGCTGGGCTGTGTGTGTCTATAAACCAGGGTTTCTCAACCAGGGTTCCTCCAGAGGTTGCTAGGGGTTCCTTGAGCAATGAGCAAGTTCCTTGAGCAATAAGTTCCCACTGACACCACTGATCTTTTTCGCTATCTTGCTTATCTATCTATCTATCTATCTATCTATCTATCTATAAGGGGTCACATGTGTAAGAAGCATTCTTTCAACTGACCATTACAAAATTGTATCATGGAAAAAAGAAAAAAAAGTGAGCGCTCTCCAATCAGCAGCCAAAGCACATAAGGTAATCTCAGCAAACCTTCAGAAAATATACATAAATAAAGTGTGGCGCTTAATGAATAAAATAATAAAATAAATATTCAGATGATCTGAAAAGCACAGTAAGGTATGGGACACAAACTATGATAAATAACGCAGAAAAAAAAGGTGACTAATACATCAAGTGAAAAAACATAACAATGTCCAGACAAAATGTCGCAGGATCCTGTGTGTAAAAAGCTGGATATATCAGGATCAAATGGTAGAATTGCGCACTCACCGGACGCGCTAAGGATATGCGCATATGACAAACAGACCACCGGAAATCCCTCATCTAGTGGGGAGAGTAGATATCCATCTGGGCACAGATAATCCTGATGCTCCCTCTAATTGGTGTGTGGTAAGCAGTTTCCAGATCCAGGAGTCCACTCAGGGCTGATTAAACCTTTCCTTATAGGTATGGAACTCCCTCCGGTGGCAATAGTAGGCAATAGGGTATCCTGGAATTAGCTCCAAAAGGAGCCAAAAAAGTGCCTCATAGTGTAGTATTGTTTTAAAAACGAAAAATTTATTGTGTATATACAGCATAAAAACAGGGTGGAAACACTCAGGGAATAAAAGAGTGACTGACCCAAAAGTAAGATGGCCGCCGGGCCTCCTCGTGGCTCCGGGCGGCTAAGACGTCACGCTCTGTTGGCTCCTCCTAGGAGGAGCGTGACGTCTTAGCCGCCCGGAGCCACGAGGAGGCCCGGCGGCCATCTTACTTTTGGGTCAGTCACTCTTTTATTCCCTGAGTGTTTCCACCCTGTTTTTATGCTGTATATACACAATAAATTTTTCGTTTTTAAAACAATACTACACTATGAGGCACTTTTTTGGCTCCTTTTGGAGCTAATTCCAGGATACCCTATTGCCTACTATTGCCACCGGAGGGAGTTCCATACCTATAAGGAAAGGTTTAATCAGCCCTGAGTGGACTCCTGGATCTGGAAACTGCTTACCACACACCAATTAGAGGGAGCATCAGGATTATCTGTGCCCAGATGGATATCTACTCTCCCCACTAGATGAGGGATTTCCGGTGGTCTGTTTGTCATATGCGCATATCCTTAGCGCGTCCGGTGAGTGCGCAATTCTACCATTTGATCCTGATATATCCAGCTTTTTACACACAGGATCCTGCGACATTTTGTCTGGACATTGTTATGTTTTTTCACTTGATGTATTAGTCACCTTTTTTTTTCTGCGTTATTTATCATAGTTTGTGTCCCATACCTTACTGTGCTTTTCAGATCATCTGAATATTTATTTTATTATTTTATTCATTAAGCGCCACACTTTATTTATGTAAAATTGTATCATGAGTTGTAGATGCAGAAATTTTCAGGAGGGGTTCCCTGAGACCAGAAAGTTATCTCAAGTGTTCTTCTGTGTTGAAAAGATTGAGAATGGCTGCTATAGACACAGACAGTGTAGTTCAGCCCTGACCACGCTCCCTTGTCACTGGGTTTGATTGACAACAGCAGGAGCTAATGTCACCCTCTGCTCTTACTGAGTCCAGGGAGGAGAGAAAGAGAGCAGTACCACTGGATCATGATTGGACACAGGTAAGTATTGGGGGGGGGGGGGCAGAGAATGCATTAAGGTAAATAACCATCAACTTTTACAACCACTTTAAGCATTGTCAGGAGGAGTACTGTGATCTCTTTAAGAGGTAAGAGATACCTGTAAGTGTAATACTTATACATTTATTTGATGCTAGGTCCACTTTAGTGTATCACAAAGATATGAGCTGTGCCATGACACTGCCAGAAGTTAATAAACAGAAGATAAAGAGACATACTAATCACTTAAATAGAAAGGTTACACTTCCTACATCAAAGCTTTTTTAATTCTAGTAAATATTTAAAACATTTCCATTTTATTCAGACACATTGTATTTCTGCTCTCTTGTAGTAATTATTGTTCTATCTCTATCAATTTAGCTAACGATTGCGTGGTAATTAGATTATACAAAAGGGAATAGCAATTGATTAAGTTTACAGATTCATTGGAGAGTTTATCGTTTTTCAGGGAAGAGATTAATTCATTTTGTTTCATTATGCTGTACAACCTTCTACAGGTATATTTGAGACCAATATAGGGTAATCACAAAGAAGTGGCTTCAAATAGATGTTCAAAAATAAACAAAATATTTTAAGCTGCAAATTCTTAGTAAAAAATATTTTAAATAGGGCTACAGGAATAGCATTCTATTAAATGAACTATCAGTGAATTCAACACTTTTATAGGGAATCTGTCACCAAGGAAAGAGCAATTGGACATTCTGCAATTCACTAATTAGCTGAAGTAGTGTGTTTCAACCAAGTCTGTCAGTGTCCATATTAAAGGGATATATGTACTTTACTAAGAAATCCTATAAGTTAACCCGCTCCACTCACCTCATCAATTTTCTAAATACAATTAAAGGACTCAAATGCAAACTTTGTCTTCTTCAAATCTAGGGTCTTATAAAATGTCTGTCTTCAGCCCAGTACATGCACCTGGATTGACTACTGTGTATGGCTGCTGTGATGAGAATGTGAGTGATCGCCTCTTGAGTCAATCAATGCCGCAGTTTCTAGAGTCCTACCAATGTCATTAATAGGATTTCTGGAATCTTTTTTTTCATGTGAAAAGGATATTCCATTGTAAGCCCACTGGTAGGCCCAGAGGGTGCCCAAGAGGGTTTGTATTGGAATCCAACCAGCTGCTCTAGCTCCAAGTTGATGAGGTTGTTGACGTTTTATATTTTATATGGAAATTCCCAGATCATTTCAATCTAAATATGCAAATTGACTATACTTTATTAAATATAAAACCAGGAATTATAAATTGTAATGCAACATTCAAATATATACACACTGTCACATTTCACATCAATATATACAGCTTGTCGCCATAGACTTTACAGCCCCTGCATTATTTCAGAATCTGCTTTACACACTATTAAACAAGGGAACATTCAGAAAATGACACTAGTGTTCTTTCAAACCTGTTGGAAGATATTTGTTTAACTAATTTTCTTAACCTCATCAATTTTCTAAATACAATTAAAAGGACTCAAATGCAAACTTTGTTTTCTTCAAATCTAGAGTCTTACAAAATGTCTGTCTTCGGCCCAGTACATGCACCTGGAATGACTACTGTGTATGGCTGTTGTGACGGGAATGTGAATGATCACCTCTTGAGTCAATCAATGCTACAGCTAACCCTTTACACATGCACACAATAGTTGCCACCATGTGCTTATCAGAAACATGCACTGTTCACAGTATCTGCTGTAACAATTCTGACCTTAAGAAGCAGCTATTATAATCTCTGTCACACCAGACAGGAATAAGGCAGAGATAAAAGATATTATTGTAGTATATTTAGGGGAATATTTGTTATTAATGTAATTTTATTATATCAGGGCTTATGAGAGGTAACTAGATTTTTTTTTTGGTAGTTCAACCTCAGGTTAGAAAAAGACAAAATGTAGTGTCAGGGCTCCCAGGTATGACCAGAGGTGTGTGACTGATGCAGGGAAACGCAGACTTCAGATATGTGATAAACAATACAATTTATTAACACTAACAATACAAACATAAACGCAGTGCAATACTAAAACATAACACAGTGCAACCAAACCAAACCAACCACCCACAGATAACAGTATATACAAGCAAGCGTCGTCAGGCAGGCCGGGTCAATATCAATAGGGCAGGTAGGTACAGGGGGAGCAAGCAGAGAATGGTCGGGGTCACAGGCCAGGTTCAGCAGGTAGCAAGCAGCGTAGTACAGAGGGTCAAGCAGAGAGATGGTCAGGGTCACAAGCCAGGGATCAGGACAGGTAGCAGAGAATCAGACAGGAACAGAGAGCAGGAACAGGATACAGGGCCAAGAGAAACACAACACCAAGGCAGAGTCTGCAAGTCTGGCCATCCCTTAAATACCCCAGTATCATCAGTTCCAGGTGTTAGCTGGCTGAAAGGTTGAGTCTTTGATTGCTGGGAGCACCCGCTGGCCAGCCCTGGTACTGCAGATCAAAAGGCAGGTGAGTCCCACCATTGCTGGCCAGTCCATTCCTAACAGTACCCCCCCCTCAAGGAGCGGCCTCAGGACGCTCCAAACAGTCCTAGCTGGGCAAAATGTTCCACCGCCCGGGTCTGGTAACTGGCGGGATATCAAAGACTGGCACTCCGGGCAGCGGCACACCGGGCTGGACTCCGGGCAGAGGCACACCGGGCTGGACTCCGGGCAGAGGCACATCGAGCAGAGGCACACCGGGCAGAGGCACATCGGGCAGAGGCACATCGGGCAGAGGCACACCGGGCAGAGGCACACCGGGCAGAGGCACACCGGGCAGAGGCACACCGGGCAGAGGCACACCGGGCAGAGGCACATCAGGCAGAGGCACATCGGGCAGGACTCCGGGCAGAGGCACATCGGGCAGCACTCCGGGCAGAGGCACATCGGGCAGCACACCGGGCAGAGGCACACCGGGCAGAGGCACACCGGGCAGAGGCACACCGGGCAGAGGCACATCGGGCAGAGGCACATCGGGCAGGACTCCGGGCAGAGGCACATCGGGCAGGACTCCGGGCAGAGGCACATCGGGCAGGACTCCGGGCAGAGGCACATCGGGCAGGACTCCGGGCAGAGGCACATCGGGCAGGACTCCGGGCAGAGGCACATCGGGCAGGACTCCGGGCAGAGGCACATACCAGGCGAAGCAGCAGGCAGCGGGCCACCAGGCGGAGCAGCAGGCACCGGGCCCCCGGGCGGAGCAGCAGGCACCGGGCCCCCGGGCGGAGCAGCAGGCACCAGGCCCCCGGGCGGAGCAGCAGGCACCGGGCCCCCGGGCGGGGCGACATGCATCGGGCCCCCGGGCGGGGCGACATGCATCGGGCCCCCGGGCGGGGCGACATGCACCGGGCCCCCGGGCGGAGCAGCAGGCACCGGGCCCCCGGGCGGAGCAGCAGGCACCGGGCCCCCGGGCGGAGCAGCAGGCACCGGGCCCCCGGGCGGGGCGACATGCATCGGGCCCCCGGGCGGGGCGACATGCATCGGGCCCCCGGGCGGAGCAGCAGGCACCGGGCCCCCGGGCGGAGCAGCAGGCACCGGGCCCCCAGGCGGGGCGACAGGCACCGTGCCCCCAGGCGGGGCGACAGGCATCGTGCCCCCAGGCGGGGCGACAGGCATCGTGCCCCCAGACGGGGCGACAGGCATCGGGGCGACAGGCATCGTGCCCCCAGGCGGGGCGACAGGCATCGTGCCCCCAGGCGGGGCGACAGGGATCGTGCCCCCAGGCGGGGCGACAGGGATCGTGCCCCCAGGCGGGGCGACGGGCATCGTGCCCCCAGGCGGGGCGGCGGGCGCTGGACCCCCAGGCGGAGCGACAGGTCTCGGGCCCTCAGGAAGAGCGGCGGGCGCCGGACCCCCAGATGGAGCGACAGGTCTCGGGCCCTCAGGCGGAGCGGCGGGCGCCGGACCCCCAGGCGGAGCGACAGGTCTCGGGCCCTCAGGCGGAGCGGCGGGCGCCGGACCCCCAGGCGGAGCGACAGGTCTCGGGCCCTCAGGCGGAGCGGCGGGCGCCGGACCCCCAGATGGAGCGACAGGTCTCGGGCCCTCAGGCGGAGCGGCGGGCGCCGGACCCCCAGGTGGAGCGACAGGTCTCGGGCCCTCAGGCGGAGCGGCGGGCGCCGGACCCCCAGGCGGAGCGACAGGTCTCGGGCCCTCAGGCGGAGCGGCGGGCGCCGGACCCCCAGGAGGAGCGACAGGTCTCGGGCCCTCAAGCGGAGCGGCGGGCACCGGAGCCCCAGGCGGAGCGACAGGTCTCGGACCCTCAGGCGGAGCGGCGGGCGCCGGACCCCCGGATGGAGCGACAGGTCTCGGACCCCCAGATGGAGCGACAGGTCTCGGGCCCTCAGGCGGAGCGGCGGGCGCCGGAGCCCCAGGCGGAGCGACAGGTCTCGGACCCTCAGGCGGAGCGGCGGGCGCCGGACCCCCAGATGGAGCGACAGGTCTTGGGCCCTCAGGCGGAGCGGCGGGCGCCGGACCCCCAGGTGGAGCGACAGGTCTCGGACCCTCAGGCGGAGTGGCGGGTGCCGGACCCCCAGGCGGAACGACAGGTCTCAGGCCCCCAGGCGGGGCGGCGGGCACCGAGTCACCAGGCACAACCGTGGGCTCCGAGTCAACTGGGATGACCGCTGGCACTGGGTCAGACATTGGATCGTCTGGCTGAACAGCGGTCATCGGGTCACCAGGCATCAGGTCATTTGGCTCGACAGCGGGCACCGCGTCATCTGGCAAGGCAGTGGGCTCCGAGTCAACTGGTATGACCGCGGGCACTGGGTCAGACATTGGATCGTCTGGCTGGACAGCGGGCACTGGGTCACCAGGCATCAGGTCATTTGGCTTGACAGCGGGCACCGCGTCATCTGGCAAGGCAGTGGGCTCCGAGTCAACAGGCACGACAGTGAGCACCGGGTCATCAGGTACCGGATTGTCTGGCTCGACAGCGGGCACCGCGTCATCTGACAAGGCAGTGGGCTCCGAGTCAACTGGTATGACCGCGGGCACTGGGTCAGACATTGGATCGTCTGGCTGGACAGCGGGCACTGGGTCACCAGGCATCAGGTCATTTGGCTTGACAGCGGGCACCGCGTCATCTGGCAAGGCAGTGGGCTCCGAGTCAACAGGCACGACCGTGAGCACCGGGTCATCAGGTACCGGATTGTCTGGCTCGACAGCGGGCATCGGGTCACCAGGTATGACAGCGGGCACTGGGTCACCAGGCATCAGGTCATTTGGCTCGACAGCGGGCACCGGATCATCTGGATCAACAGCGGGCATCGAGTCAACTGGCCTAATAGGATCGTCAGGCTGGATCAGTTCATCATGCTGGGTAGAGGCATCAGGCCAAGTAGAGGCTTCAGGCCGAGTAGAGGCTTCAGGCCGAGTAGAGGCATCAGGCCGAGTAGAGGCATCAGGCCGAGTAGAGGCTTCAGGCCGAGTAGAGGCTTCAGGCCGAGTAGAGGCTTCAGGCCGAGTAGAGGCTTCAGGCCGAGTAGAGGCATCAGGCCGAGTAGAGGCATCAGGCCGAGTAGAGGCATCAGGCCGAGTAGAGGCATCAGGCCGAGTAGAGGCTTCAGGCCGAGTAGAGGCATCAGGCCGAGTAGAGGCTTCAGGCCGAGTAGAGGCTTCAGGCCGAGTAGAGGCATCAGGCCGAGTAGAGGCTTCAGGCCGAGTAGAGGCATCAGGCTGAAGAGAGGCATCAGGCTGCGTACCGGCATCAGGCTGAAGAGAGGCTTCAGGCTGAACCACGGAAGGCAGGCTCACCGGTTTGGATACTGGCAGGATGGTATTGGTTGGAAAGAATTTTCGCTTTTTTCTGGTTTTAACTACTGGAGCACTGCAAGTAAACGCAGGTCTGCAAACGAATGGAGCAGCTGGAGACAGAGAAGAACTGGAGGATGGAACAGGAGAGGGAGCGGTTGCTACAGAGGGCTTTTTTACAGGGTTAAAGGCAGGATAGGTGCAGCGAGTGGGAACAGGGTACTGACATGCGGTAGATAGCAGGGCAGGAGGAGCTGTTGGGAATGCAGGAATAGAGTTTTGAGGAAATAGATTAGAAGCAGGACTGGGTCTTTGTAAGCTGACTGAGGCTGGGTGCAACAAATCTGTCCATGTCTGCAGTATGGGTTGAACAAAGCTGAGCTTACACAAAGCCTGTCTGGTCAATGACTGCACTGCGTTTATACAGTCTCTTAGTACCTGTGGTGAACATGTGGAATAACGCTCCAGAAAGTAACCCACATCATCCTCAAATAACCACACCAGGGACTCTACCTGGTCTGCACTAAATGGTGGCAAAAATTCATCCCTGCATTCGGGGGAACCAGATGAAACCAATTCAGCACAAACTTCAATCAAAGGCTGCACCTCAGAGAACTCTATGCCCTGATCTACTAGAACATGAGCGAGCCGTATACATTCTAGCAGTTCATCCCGGGTATACTCCTTCAGAGTCTGATAAGCATACTCCCTGTCATCAAACACTAGCAGATATAAATATTCAACCTCATCCAGATCCATCCTTCCCATCAACAAGCCAAGATGGCTTCCCTGTGCAGCCACTTCTGGTCAGGATTGGCCTTGGTGTAATGTCAGGGCTCCCAGGTATGACCAGAGGTGTGTGACTGATGCAGGGAAACGCAGACTTCAGATATGTGATAAACAATACAATTTATTAACACTAACAATACAAACATAAACGCAGTGCAATACTAAAACATAACACAGTGCAACCAAACCAAACCAACCACCCACAGATAACAGTATATACAAGCAAGCGTCGTCAGGCAGGCCGGGTCAATATCAATAGGGCAGGTAGGTACAGGGGGAGCAAGCAGAGAATGGTCGGGGTCACAGGCCAGGTTCAGCAGGTAGCAAGCAGCGTAGTACAGAGGGTCAAGCAGAGAGATGGTCAGGGTCACAAGCCAGGGATCAGGACAGGTAGCAGAGAATCAGACAGGAACAGAGAGCAGGAACAGGATACAGGGCCAAGAGAAACACAACACCAAGGCAGAGTCTGCAAGTCTGGCCATCCCTTAAATACCCCAGTATCATCAGTTCCAGGTGTTAGCTGGCTGAAAGGTTGAGTCTTTGATTGCTGGGAGCACCCGCTGGCCAGCCCTGGTACTGCAGATCAAAAGGCAGGTGAGTCCCACCATTGCTGGCCAGTCCATTCCTAACATGTAGACTCAGAAGGTGTATTGTAAAATCACATAACATACAGACATTTTATGACCCCTATTACAAGGCCTGGAGTAAGAGAGAGCTAATGGGTTTTATGGCATCCAATTAGTTATTTATCACTGGCTCATTGACTGTTGTGTAGATCTGGCTGAGCAGGATTTATGGAACAAGAGTCTCTTCTGCTGCCAGCATTCCTAAGGACTCTCTGGGGTTCTGTTGTCGGTTTCATAGTAAGTCCACTCTGTGTATCAGGAGCTCTGACAACAGCTTCTGATACACAAAGTAGTGTGACAGTCAAGTCTTGTAGTGTTCTTGGGAAGCAGAGTGGGTCCAGCTGTCAAACTGACAATAAATGCCTGCATATTACACTGGGAAATTTGTTTTGCCAATGTAATCTTCTGTGCTGGACTGTCAATTTGGTAGTCAGGTCCACCTCTGTGTCTCAGGAATGCTGACTGCAACTTTTTTATGACAGAAAGCAACAAACAGGATGCAACCTGCATTCAAAAAGGCAAATGAAAGTGCTGTGAAAAAAAGCTAGTTTTCCATTTTTTCAGTTTTTATTTAATTTGGAGTGCTGCATTATAAAAATTCACAATATAAAAAAAATATGCTTCATTTGTAAATAATTTACCATGCCTCATACTGGAAACATCACTTCAGTGCTGACATCGGTAGTCATTTTTCCACCCGGTCCAGCTAGAATGATCCATTTCAGATTTCAGTTCGGAGGGGATGGCCATAATCTCCAACTTCACCTTTTGTGCAAGCTTCTTGTGTCACTGCTAAAATGAGCTATTTGAGGCAGCATAGGGTCTCCTTTTATGCAGTTACATTTATCTGTACAGACCACTAGACAAGAGAAAGAATTGAGGATTTCATGTGTCTTGAATTTTATTGGGTCTTTTGACTGCTTTTACCAATATAGGTAGCACAGTGGCTAAATGGTTAGCACTACCACCTGGCAGTACTAGGGTCATTGGTTCGAATCCCAACCATGGTACCACCTGCCTGGAGTTTGCATGTTCTCCCTGTGCCTGTGTGGATTTCCTCCATGTACTCCTGTTTCCTCTCACACTCCAAAGACATGCTGGTAGGTAAATTGGCCCTAGTATGTATATGTATGAATGTGAGTTAGGGACCTTAGATTGAATGCCTCTTGAGGGTTAGGGACTGATGTGACTGTACAATATATATGAAAAAGCACTGTGTAAATTGACAGCACTATGTAAGTATCTGGAATAAAATCCATTGTCCCTCCTCTCTTCTATAGCTTTCCTTCTGAATTTAGCCACAAATGCCATAGATGGAAGTAAATAAAATAGGGAGAATTTTTTTTTATAAACAGCCAATTGTGATGCTTGGTGCTGCTTACGCTCATCCCACTGCCATAAGTGCCATTATGGTGAATACAACCATGCTTATGCTACTCCGGCTGTATGTAAACACTACTTTAGGGCAGGTTGGACAAAGGGAAGAACACAAAGCCTCCATTTGAGATTGATAATTATATCTAGAAAATTGACGAGAGGAGCAGTAGGAGCTGCATTATGGTTTTTTACACATTTGTTTATTGGTACTCTACATACAAAAATACAAAGAAAGTAGGTCATACTGAACAGGATGCAGACAATACTAAATTGTCAATTGTCTATATAAATGTTTAGACTATCATCGCTGAAATTAATGGCCAGTGACTGCGGTACCCTGACACAAGAACAGAACATCCAGATTTTGTTTTTTTTCAGGGCTCATGCTTTATTTCTGTTCATGCTCCATTTCATTTTTCTCAAAATACAACTGTACTTTATCTGCTCAAATATTCTCCCATTTTCTCAAACCTGTCCACATGAAAAATAAGTGACATGGTTAGAGAGCAATTCCAAGCAACAAGTGAAACCAATTAGCAACTAAACACAAGTGTATCTTGTACAGAGTTCTCTGTAACCCACAATAGCCAGCCTTAAGCCCTGGTTCACACTGATTCAGCGCGGAATTTGCAGCGTTTTCAGTGTGAATTCCACACCTCATCACAATCGCACCCTGTTCATATGAACCAATGCGGGTGTGTATGTTAAATTAACAACACCCCAAAATTGGTCAGCAAAACGCAGTGTGCTGTGCAGAATCGGATCGCATAGGTGTGAATACCTATGGGATCTGATTCTAGTGCGGACCCAAAAAAAGGTCCTGCACATTTTTGGTGCGGGTGCAGTGCGAATAAAGCCATACAAAATGTAGGGCTCTAATCGCACCGCATATAAATCGCATTTGATATGAATAGGAATGTGGTGCAGTTCCTGTGCAAATCACATGGGATTTACTGCACCACTGTAGTGTGAGCCTAGGCTTATGCATGAAAAATCATTTTAGAGCATGTTCACATTGCACTGGTTAAATGTAAGTCACTGCTAGGAGACATAGAAAACAGTTGTTTTCTATATGTCCCAATCACATCAGGGAGTTGGGGTGAAGTGCAGTGCAATGCGGGAAGAAGCAGCATGTCTGCATTTTCTACAGCACACAAGATGGTATCACATGTCTCCATACTATGTGAAACTTCAAATAAAGTGAAAAAAGCTCACTTCCCATCGCCCCCTGCTAGAGCTTAGTGAGAGCTCACAGTGACAGCTGTCCGGAATGCAGTGTAAACCTAGCCTTAGCATGACAGGGAATTTTGCTACTGATTTCTAGGTAAGCCCTACACAATCCAGCAGGCTTATTGAATAAAGCAGGAATGAGTGCTAACGCCTACACATAGCAAACTAGACTTCATCTTATACAGATCACTAAAGTGAATTCTAATTGGTATTTAGCAGTTTATTTCTTGAACTGTTGAATGTATAATCTTTCCAAAGTCAAAAATTAAGTTCAGATCTAGCACATAACGTACTTTTATTTGGTCATTTATGGCCAATGTTTGTTTTGTAGCACATATGTAAAGATTGTAAGCTCCAAGGAGCAGGGCACTTGAACCCCTCGTGTATTGTATTGTTACTGTACTGTCTCATGTATTGTCTCCCATTGTAATGTACAGCGCTGAGCAAACTGTTGGCGCTTTATAAATACTGTATAATAATAATACTGTATAATAATATCCGCCAGAGCTGCAGGTCTGGCTACTTTTTATTTAGAACAGGGTAAAAGAGGAGAGGCCAGATGGGAGACTGCCCAGGGTGCAATGTTTTTATGAATTTGAAACGCGTCAAGGGAAGTGACATCAAGACGCACACAGGAGGACTGTGATATATTATAAAGGGGACTTTACAGAAAGTAAAGACAGAATTAGAACACATGACCATCCATGCAGGAGTTACTGCTGTAATGTATCCAGGCCAGCAGCAGAAACAATTAGGCAATTTAACTGTAGCTGCCCATAACTTTGTGATCTGAATCCTAGTGACAGGAGAGTCTCTGTCCCATTGTCCCATATCACATGCACAGTGCCAGATAGTCTGTGCTACTTTATTTGTGTAGTGGTCACCTTCCAGTATATTAGTAGGTGAACCTGTTTATTGCAATAGAGTGTTTATGCAGCTTATATTTTAGTTAACCGTGCCCGTACTCATGTGTGATTCTATAGCTAATGTTAACCCAGGGTTCAATAATAAGCATATGCTAAAGCCAGGTTAGGCATACAATAACCCACAGGAAGTTAGAGGTCCAGTTGCATGGCAGATTAGAAGCTACTAGGGACTAAGAAGCAGATTGAATACAACTTGTTGGTTGACCCTGAGTTAAAGTTTCACACCATGCTGCTGAGAAGCTACGTTCCAGGCTAATTAGACAATAGTTGGAGGTTCTCCCCATCATCACTGATCCCATTTCATTTGTTCAACAGAAAGGCAGATGCCACATCATAATATAAATAAAAGTGCAGCACTAAGTGATAAATCTGAAAATTGTCCACTGTAAGTCCAATTCATATAAACGTGCCAGGTGACAAATGGAAATCCACAATGGTGATCCGTGAGGAAGTAGCAGAAATGCGCACTCACCAGAAGGCGGATATATATAAGCAGTATATATCAAAAGCTCATGGATCCTCGGTCAAGAAGAAGCAGGTCTGGTCACTGTAGGATTGGCCTTTCCTTTCCTCAAGGGTGCAGAGCAAAATTCTTCCTCCTCTCAGGTGGATGCTTGGATTCCTAATAAGGACTCTGCAAAGAGGTACTCCTCCAAGGGAGTCAGGAAAGGACGCCCATAGTGTAGTATGTTTAAAATAAACAGCTTTATTAAAGACAGTAATACCAGATTCAAAAGGCAAGTGTCATCCAGATGTGATAGTAAAACTAACCCTAACAGTTAGAATGATGGCCACCGAAGATGTGCGTGCGCACGTAACGTGTAAGGAGGAGCCTGGACGTCGAGACGCTATGCCGTCGGGGCCACGTGGAGGCCCGGCGGCCATCATTCTAACTGTTAGGGTTAGTTTTACTATCACATCTGGATGACACTTGCCTTTTGAATCTGGTATTACTGTCTTGAATAAAGCTGTTTATTTTAAACATACTACACTATGGGCGTCCTTTCCTGACTCCCTTGGAGGAGTACCTCTTTGCAGAGTCCTTATTAGGAATCCAAGCATCCACCTGAGAGGAGGAAGAATTTTGCTCTGCACCCTTGAGGAAAGGAAAGGCCAATCCTACAGTGACCAGACCTGCTTCTTCTTGACCGAGGATCCATGAGCTTTTGATATATACTGCTTATATATATCCACCTTCTGGTGAGTGCGCATTTCTGCTACTTCCTCACAGATCACCATTGTGGAATTCCATTTGTCACCTAGCATGTTTATATGAACTGGACTTACAGTGGACAATTTTCAGATTTATCACTTAGCGCTGCACCTTTATTTATATTATTCTGTATAAGTATTTATTGGTTACTTAGAGTGCCTAGCTGCTTTCTAGGATCAGCGCTCACTTTTTTCATTTTCTATAGATGCCACATCATGATCATCCCCAGGGACCCCTGCAAATGGACTTTACTACTACATTAATGTGGAAGTATCTTTATTAATGACTGTATATACCTGGGTATATGTGCACAATTCCACTAGGACTTCTGTAGGGCCCTTTCTTGATAGTACCTGTTTGTACATATTATTTATGTACTGTAATTAATCTTTTGTTACATAAAACTCATATTATTTCTGTACAGGAGTGCATCTATTTGATTATGGTCAATTTTATGTGTTAGTTGCAGTAGTTCCTCTGCTCCCAATTACTTTATATAGATTACTGATTAATTTCCCAGGAAGGAAATCCCCCCTGCTCACAGAGGTCCTGCCCAGGGTGGAGGTAATGACAATTTTATTATCAAACCCACTTCTGAACTTAGCAAATATTCTGGTTCCCTTATTTATCTACAGGTTTAGTACAATATCCTGTTTGAGGAGGGTTATTTATCATAACCCCCCCCCAAAAGGGAAACACATATAACATGTGAACTGTTTTCATAAACATTTGCAAACTGTGACATATTACTTGTACAATGCACTCATTACATTTGCATTATATACACTGGAAAGAGGGTGACAAGAGGAATACCTGTGACCAGGGGCAGACTGACAACTCATGGGGCCCCCGGGCAATAGGGGATCATGAGGCCCCTGTGTCCTTGCCCAAACTCAAAAAAGCCTATGAAAAAGGTACCAGGGGCATCTCATGGGGCCCCCTACTGACCCTGGGCCCTCGGGCAGTGCCCGAGTTTCCAAATGGTCAGTCCGCCCCTGCCTGTGACTGAATTCTGTTATGACTTAATAAAGCCTATTCCGCTTCAAAATGTCTTAAACATTTTTTACATGAAAAAGACACTGACTTGTGTATAACAAACTAGAAAGATGGGGGATCAGTTTGGCACCTTTGCCCTGAGCATTGGATGACCTTGTCTTGAAACTGTTATCATTCAAGAAGGTGACGAGAGGGCTTTCCTTGCGGCTCTGGTCTGAGCACCCCTAAATGTGGTGACAGAGGTACAAGACTCAAAGAAGCATGGGTGCCGAGAGCTTGATAGCAGGTGACTGCCCCGGTCAGGGACATAGTCAAGGTGAGCCAGGGTCATACATAGGGAGACAGCAGCATGGTCAGGAGGTAAGCAGGGGTCAGTACCAGGTTAGCAAGAAGAGCGACGTCCACTAGTAAACTGAGGTCAGCACCAGGAAATCACCAATAGTCAGAGGTAAGCAGAGGTCAGCACCAGATGATTAGGCAGAGAGTAGTCTAAGGCAAGCTGAGGTCAGAATCCAGAATCCACAGAATGAGGTCAGGAACAAGCCGGGTCAGCAACAGAAGATCAGTTAGTACAAACAGGAACATGGATCACAGGAAGCTGAAGAACATCCAGCTATTTGTACACAGCAGAGTCTCCTTTAAATAGGCAGCTTGCGCCAATGCAAGAAGACGTGCTTGCTGATGCGTGATGGTGCATAGAAATGTGCCTACATGTCAGTGCACACTGAATATTAGCATGGGCTTGTCTGTGTGCTGGTACACGTGCACGAGCATTAGCTACACGGGAATGAGCAGTAGCTGCACGAGAATTAGCAATAGCTGAAGAAGAATTTTCCTGGCAGTCAGTTTTTCAGTGGTTGCATCATAAATTAACATCTGGCTTCTGCCCTAGTTATATGGTAAACAAATGACAGAGTCAGTTTGCCTTAGTAGGGTACAACCCTTCTTGCTATGTGCAGTATGTGTCCTATATGTGCAATAGGTGCTTCTATGATGTTGTATCAGTAACTGGAATTCATAACATTTTACACACAACCTTATGCCCCTTGGTGCAGAGACAAACAAATGAAATTAATGACATGTAGGTCCTGGAACAGTTTCTGGCATAATAAGTAATAGTACAATTTTTCTTACTTTTGAAAAGTTCTAAACATTATTTGCCAGGTCGAAGGTGCAGCTTTGTAATAAAAGCATCACCCTGCGGTACTAAATATTGCAGAACTCAGCTTCAAAGGATTAACCTCCAGGCTGGAGGTGTACAGGCCTTCTGCTTTATGGATGTAACAGTAAGGCTTCAAAGATGTCACATCAAGTCTTCAAAGATGCAAGTAGGCAACTTCAAACATGGAATAATGCAGCAGTGTGGCTGTAAGGTGTAGTATCAGCATCATCGGATGCAATCTTGTCTTTCAAAGGAGCTAACCAGGATGCCCAAATCAAAATGAATTTCCAGATGATTATTTGACCTAGTTTTTGCTGTAGTCTGATTTTCATTGTAAAGCTTGTTTCAAACCACTCGTTTATAAAGTATTTCTCTTATTGGCCAAACATAAAAATACAAGTTCAACTTAGACATAAAAATAACTTATAAAACAGCATTTGAGGAGTATTTTTGCCTGCATTAACAGAACAGCAGGTATGTTGAAATGACAAAATGGCAGCATTCAGCTGTGGACCAGAAAACTACATGTCACACAAACCTGTGCTGTTTTTTCCACTGCACACCTAGCTCAGAAAGAATAGGCAACTCCAATGTTCTCAAGAGTTGTAATACATTTTGACATCATGACTTTGAACAAGAGCCACTGTCAATCACTCTGCACCACAGAACGGAGGAACCTGTCAACCTGTGAGAATGCCCTCAAGCTGACAATGCTATCTGGGAAATTGTAAGTTTAGCATGGTCAGCACAAAATAGGAAATGCTGTTATAATGAAACTCACTAGCTATTCAATATGTCAGTAAATCTGACTTTTTATTTCCTAAGGGTTTTCATGCACTTTGGAAATATACATTATTTACTAAAAATGTGTGGGTTGAGAGATAAATGGGTGTTTATAGTTTGTCTTACAGGAAGCATCAGTACAGATTTATTATCTCTTTGGTTATAATACGAGGGGCGTAAGTGGCAAGTGTGTCCTACAGTGATAGGAGGTGCAGATGTTGCTGGCCATTATCAAGATGGCAGACAACGGTGTTAAAGCATGCATGGAACAGTATGTGGTGATGATGTTTCTTGTGAATGAAGGCATAAATCCTGTGGATATCTACAGAAGATTTCAAGCACAGTACGGTGATGAGACGTTTAGGTGCAGTAAGACATTTGAATGGTGTAGACATTTTAAAGATGGCTGTACGTCCATCAGTGACGATCCTGGCCGTGGTGGTTCCCAGCCCACAGCAGTCATTCCTGTGAACGTTCAGCGTGTGGAATGCCTACACTGGCGGAGAGTGCATAATCTGGTGCAGCTCTGCATAGAAACCAATGAGCTTCCAGATTTGATTGTCAAAGCTGAATTGCACAAGCTTAAGTTAGATGCTGATTGGCTACCATGCACAGCTGCACCAGATTCTGCACTCTCCAGCTTTAGTAAATCTACCCCCATGTGTATGTAAAGAAGACCTTTTTTTCATTCTTGGATACATTGGGGTTAAAGTTAGACCATTTTTCAAGTTTGTATTGCTGTTGGGAAGACTCAGCCCTCTATTTTTCCTGGTGACCACTGAAACAGTAAGTGAGGCAAAATCAAATATTTTAGGGTTGTAACCAGAACAAGAGACAAAAGTAAGTCTTGTATTGAGGTCCTGTTCTAGTTACATCTACATAAGAGCAGAATTCCCTAACTTTGGGAAAATTTCCTCTCACTTATTAGTGTATCTAGGACTCAAAATTCAGGTAAATCTCCTCAATGGGAAATAGATGGTATCACATGAAAGGGGTTTTACATTAAAAAAGATTGGCTATAAATACACTGTATTTAGGATTAGACTGAATACACCCTGGAGCTTGGCTTTGAATTTGATTATAATGTTTCATTCTTCAAATGCTTACACACTAACGCTGAAAATTCGGAATGAAATCTTTGCACACTGTCACACACCCTTACATCTTTCTAGCACACTTTTTGCATAAAAACATGGAGTTTTGTTCCTGTATCATACAATACATGTTCAAGCTGACCAACTGTATCAAATGAATGAATTCTTCTCTGGCCAGTGCTTGTGGTATACTTTAAAGTTAAATTCAAGATGTGGCTATTTTTGCATAGTTGCATTGGTCCAGCATGACCAATGTAGGCATAGATGCTCCATAATTGACCAAACCCCATTGAAGCTGGATATCTCCTTAGTAAGCACTGTTACTACAGTGGTTGCAGCTAGCTTCTGGGTCTCATGCCAAGTAGCTGTCCTGCTGCATAGTGAACACAGGGGGCTTTTACTTAGCATGGGCACCAGTCAGGGAACACTGACTGGCCCCACCTCTCCACTTCACCCAACCGGAGAATGCTTTGCATTGATTGAGAAAATTCAACGTGTTGTCTGAATAGAACTTTTGCCAAATGGCTTACTGTGTTTACTAAACAGCAGGGCAGCCAATCGTCACAGGACCTAGAAGGTAGTGGAGATCAATGTAGTAGCATTGCCTACTATAGTGATTTCCAGCTTTCATGAAGATCAGCCAGGGATGACACATAAATATGGAATTTAGCTTTAATGGACATACAATGCTAGCATGGGACAGACAGACACAGCTGGACAAAAGCTACACACTTAGGTCTGGTTACTGACCTGCACTATGCAATAGAAGTGAATGGCGTATGTTTGCGCTCAAAATTTTAAATAGCTTACATATATAAAATTCAGCAGGTATTAAAGGGATATAATCACATTACTTCTGACAATTCAGAATTAACCCTTTGCACATTGTTATACAGCCCGTGCTGTGCCTTACCATGGTGTCAGAAGGGTTAGGTGTCACCTAGAGTTCTCACTTATGCAGGTTGAGGGGCTCTGGGACATCTGATCTGAGTGTCAGAAACTTGTTTTGCAGCTTTCTTAGGATTGATAACTCCTAGACTGTGTGCCCATTTTACTGAGAGCCAACATCCTGGTTGTGCAGGTGTGCACAGCCCATATAGTTAAAGGACGGTCTATGGTTCAAGGCTCCTTCCCCTGGAGAAAAGCTGCTGCAGGAGCAGCATGTGGGAACAGACATTTGGAGAGTGTCAATTCTGGCCTCAAGGCAAGGTGATCTGGCAATGCTGTCACCTGGTGTTTAGAAGGATGGTGTAATTATGCAAAAGCCTGGGCAGCCCAAGATTGACAGTTTGTTTGTCACAAGGCTGAATGAGAACATAGTGGGTTTGTGCAGAGACAGGTTCAGGGCTACGCATGCAGTATGGATTGCCAGGAGGCTGGAAAACGTCTATTTGTCATTGTGACACTGAAACCCTCCACAAGGGTAACCTTTCGTATGACATTACATTTGAAGAAAAGAGGACAAAAGCCCTTAAATTCAATTCACTGGGTGGACTAAAATTCACGAAAGGTGTTACACTTTAAATAACCCCCACCCCCTTCTAGCAAACAGTTTGGTTCACATATGTTGAAATACATGTCGAAGCCAGTCAACTGTGTCACTCTCTGACTTGTCCCAAGTCTCCTGTGCACAATAAACAAGTGCACGCCGGAAATTTTTGCTTCGGTGCATTTTTGGATGTGTTTGTTCTCTGAAGAATTTTGTTTCGTCGTATTCATTATGTTGACCAGATCCATTTTTGGAACTTGTTTCGGATCTTTGGCATTCATTTCGTATGTATTCATTGGTCTAGTTGGATTAAAAAAATGTTGCTTTTTTTCCAGAGGATTGCTATATATTCAATATATTATCAAATCGGACAAATTATAATTGTAAGCATTCAATATTTTCGGATGCTAGTCCAACCCACCAAGAGAAATGGCATGTATTGGACAATAATGAACTGTGTCATATGCATCTGAATAAACGATTGAAATGCAATTCTGATATTGTTATTTGAATCCAAAATATCAAACACATTTGAAAATTTAATTAACTTCCCCGTGGGCCCAAACTATTATCGCATCATGTGATGTCATCCAAATGAAACGAATGAAACAAATGCATGTGTTAATTTCTTTATAACCTTTTTTTAAGTTTCAATGACATTTGTTACTATGTTCATACAGGAGATTCATATACATCCGAATCTACAAAAATGAAATTTTTGTCCGAAAAATTAATCTAAATGAAATGCACATGTCTAGTTTAGAATTGCATAGCTCAGGTCAGTGACTAGACCTGAGGCTTTAACTTCCCTCCAATGGTGTCTGTCTGCTCCATACTGGCAATACTGTATATGTAAATGAACTTCTTGGTGCTGGTGGTATGAAAATATGCAGCTTCTAGGCGGGTGGGCCTTGATGCTGAGAGGCCGCATATTTGTGTACCAGATGTAAACAAACATGGTCCAAGAGTGCATGCCCTGCGCACTACTGGTACAGTTACCAGCACCTATCGGAAAGTTCCCGATCACTACTTGTGATTGGGAGCGTTACGATCATATGACCGCTGTGACATCCAATCACAGCGGTCACATGATAATAAACCCCACCCCACCTCTCAATATCACAAACCCCTTAAAGAGCCGGGAGGCATGGCGCTAAGGGGTTAAAGTATGCCACACGCATACACTGTTTTCTCAGATTGCAAATCAATTTCCTCTGTTGTTCTGACCAACCTCCAAGATTGTAGTTTATCAGAAGATTATTTTTTCTAAATGCATTATTTTGCATTTAGAAATGATGAATTGCAGTTTCCACTGCTTTGATCAATCTTCCAACAATGTCAAATCATGTTCTACGTTACAAACACCACAAGAATTATCAACCCTATTTTATAACTTAGTGTCATCAGCAAAAGGACATACCTTACTCACCAAAGTTACACACAGAATAAATAGAAAAGGACCTAATACAGAGCCTTGTGGTACACCTCTAGAGACTTGAACTTCATTTCGGCCTCATGTACATATGAACTACCCTAGATGTTTAGCTCTCTTGGCAGCAGAAAAACACTAAATGCATTCACCCACATTTAGCGCTTGGACGTTTATTCATTCGATTGGCCAGAGTATTTTCCATTGACATGAATTAATGCCCAAGCAATAAACGTGGTTACTTGCGTTTACATGCGTTTTTGTTACATTTAGCATTTGTGGGCCAAAACATCCCTCTCCTGAATGCAATTCTTCTGTATTCAGAAGAGGAATGCTTACCTGCCCCTAAACTCTGGTAAAAGCCTACATTATGTGTACATGGATACATAGACTTTTACTGAGTAGAGTTCAGGGGCTTTGGCAAAGAAAAAAATACTCACGTTTAGGAGCAACAGTGTATATAAGGCCTTACAACTACACTCTGGAATCTATCTTTTAGCCAACTGCGTATCCACTGTACCACCCATGAGGCCTAGCTTGTACAACGAGATCATTAATTGGAAAGTTATCAAATGATGAGCTGAAATCAATATGGGGTTTATCTACAACACCATTCTGGTCCAAAAACTTGTATCATATTTAAAATGTTTAATTAGAGAAAAACTTATTGAGAGAAAAATATTTTTATGCTGTGTAGTAGCTTGAAACATTTTACAACTGATTTCCTACAATTTTTTTTTAATTAAAAAGCTATCAGGTCTTTTCTGGCTTTCAACCATAATAGATGTCTTCTAAAGTCAAAGTGGAGTCTGTTAAGATATAAATATGCCGCCAGCAATCAAAGAACTATTAAGCTATGTTGCATACATTGAAGAAACGTTATATATATATATATATATATATATTTATTTATTTACATAATGTTATTACCTACCAGACACTTCAGCTTTGCTTTAAAGGTATTATTATCGCTGTGAACATTACAACATGCCTAGAAGCAAAACTGATACCACTGACTCACCACAGGAAAAGCAGACACTTTGAAATAGTCTGTCTGAAAATATCAACCTGTTTCTATTTTTATGTCAGTGGTTCACAGATGTAGATGAGCAGCAGTGATAAGCAGATGAATAGATGTCACAGGGACAGCATGAGAAAGAAAGTTCAATTAGGTATACTACTTGTCTAAACTAAGAATTGCATGTTGTACAATAAAGTTACCTTCATTGTGTCCTATGGTGATATATACAACCTTGACACAAGGATTCAGTGTTTAAAATGGCTTCTATTTGATTCCTTTTATTGGCCTTTTGTTAAAGGGAGTCCAGACTCAAGAAATATTAAAGTTTATCTAACCTCCCCTTTAAAAAAAAATCAACAAATTGTGGCTTACCCTTCAACAGGTGTAGCAGGTATGTTCTCATCTTGCTTTTCCATTATTCGTATCTATTGACTATACCAGTAACAGTCATCCTTGCAACTTTTTGTCATAGGATGATGATTTTCACTTGTGGGTATCTTTATGCAGAAACAGTGTTGTCAACCTAGAACCCACTCTTCCCCTATGCAGTATAGGCTGGCTGTGCATTGGAACATTCAGCCAGAGTTCTATGTATGAGACCTGCCTACTCCACAGTTACCAGCTACTGTAGTGCCCACCACTATGACATAGTGGAAGTTGGAGTGCACAGTTGGAAAGCCTTCTTTAAAAAAAAATAAAAAGCTATGCACATTCTTCTGGATACAAAAAGTAATAATGTAATTTGCAGTTAAGGTTTAATTATACATTATCTTTCAAGCACAGTGAAACAAATCAGCTGCAAATAATATATAAGGCTGAGGTCACATGTTCACTGCGTTTTGGGCATAGCATGGGTTTAGTCATGTTTTATACATGTTTTTAAGTGTGCCGCCATGGACCTCTATTAGAACAAGTTTTCATGGAAGCACATCAAAGATGCAGGATGTAGGACTTTTCATGAAAAGGCTCATTCTAATAGAGTTCAGTAAGAGTGTGCCTAATAACGAGCGTAAAACACACCTAAAAATGTGCAGTGCCAAAAACACAGCAGACATGTGAACCTGTTCTTATTTACAGCAGACATTTTTTTGCCCAGTTTAACTTTGTCCTAAATTTCACAGGGAAGATGTCTTCCTATGCATAGACCTGGCTGACACCTTCAATCTACATTCACACTGCGCTGAGTGTCAGGCATTTTTCAGCTTTTTTTTTTTATATATCAAAATTGCAAATGTTATAGGCATTTTTTCAGGCGTTTTGATTTAGGCTTTTTGCTGTGGCCAATAGAAACTTGTGTGAATGTGTCCTGGGCATATACAACAGGAAAACTAGAATCAAGCACATGGCTGCTGTACACAGATGTATTGTACCTTTCTCCTTGATCTGGGGAGCTGTTCCACTGGGGTAGCAAGTTTCCTCCCACTTCCTCCCAAGCTTTGGTGGTTCTTAACCGACTCTTGTAATGGGGATCTCTGGGATCATAGATGCAGGGGTGGCTACGAATGAGAGCAATGAATGCCTCAGCTTCCTGTAGCAAGCTTTCCTCCATTTTGATCACAAGATATGTGTTTATAAGGGGTGGAGTGATACTATAAAAGGGGAGGAGAGCTGTGGTGTGACCAGAAACACTCATTTCTTGCTATTCATGCATTTTCCATAAAAGTCTATGAGGACAAAAATGCTCAATGCTGCCTAAAAAGTAGAGCGTGTATGTTTTTGAACGACAGGCGTTTTGCTACAAGAGACAAAACACGTAAATGTGAACAGGGGCCATTGAAATGAATGGGATTTTCCTTGTTCAGCGATTCTGATCGCCGAGCTTTGAGTTTTAAAATGCTCAGGTGTGAACAGGGCCTAAATGTAATTGTAACACCCTGCTATTGCTCAGGCTTCAGGATGTTAAAAGAGACACAAGGTGGCAATGTCCTCCAACTCAGTGGCACCCACTTTAGTGAAAAGCTTTATGGATTTTGTAGGCTGAACCGAGAGCCTTCACTCTCCATCTTCCACCTGAACTCTCCTGCTGATGAGCAGGCTCTCTCACATTTAAGTGCTGCCCTAGCCTCATGCAAAGCCTTCTGATTTGGGATTGGTTAGGTTCCCCTAAGTATGTAGGCCAGCCCCTCTTCACCCTCCACCCACTGCTTCTAGAATCTTCTCCAAGATTTCTAGAGAAGGGGGAGGTATTGGGGAACTGACCTGCAGAGCCTCTCAGCCTTGACCTCAATTTAACAAAGCAAACTATTACACCCAGGCTGCTACTCAGCCCTCCTAACTAAAAATTAAACTCTAGCTCCCCCTGGCTATCTAGAGGGGCAGTGGGGCAGTACAAAGGAATCATCATTTGCCAACAAGTGCCTCTGCCCACTCCCTTTTTTAAAATGTTTAACTCAGTTTGAATAGCAGAAGGGATACTGCCCAAATTGAAAGTTGATTAAAGCGATAGTGCCTGTTCTAGCATTAATCCTTTAACCACTTTCCAATCGCGCTATAGCTGAATGACAGCTACAGCACGGTTGTCCAGTTCTGGGAGGGCGTCATATGACATCCTCCCAGAACGTGCCCTCCCGTGCGCACCCAGCAATCTCCATGATTGCTGTGTCCTACAGACACAGCTAATCAGGTGATGTGGTAAAAGGCCAATCACAACAGCCTTTTACCACGTGATCAACTGTGTCCAATGACACAGCAGTTCGCTGGTCAATGCAGTTGCCGGTTATCGGCTGCACTTTCCTCACGGTGTCACAGCTACACTACATAATTAAGCCCTGGGAAGCAGTGGTTGGGGAGCTATGCCAAACTTCAAGTAGGCTTTTTTGGAGCTTTGTGTCTAAGCACTGTCTGATGTGCAATGGGCTTTTGCTTGGTGATGAGTTGATGATATTGTTACATGTTTATAGTGTGCAAAACTGATCTCCGCTTCTAATACAGAATTAAATGATAAAGTTTCTTGTTTATAGTGGTTTCTTTTTTCACATTGCACTGTACAAATTATTCCCAGTTAGATAGCCATAATTTAGATTCTAATTATAAGTCAAATATAAGGTGTATTTTATTAAGCAATAAATCTGACATTCCCCAAACATCCACATCAATACATTGATTTAACACCAGTGAATGTTTGGTGAAAGTCAAATTTTCTGCTTTATAAATATGCCCCTTGGTGTTAAAAATGGAACAATGGACAAAACAAAATGACATACAGTATATACTGCAATATGTTGCTAGCAGTGTTTGTTTTTCCCACCTATAACTTAAATTTACTACCTGTTGATCCTGCCAAGTTGTTATTTTCCACTTCCTTTGACAGAATGACAACACATAAAATTGCACAGCAGCATTATCACCCTGTGGACAGGTTATTCTTAGGTGAACTTTTAGTTTTAGAAGGTCTTTAACAAAAAACAAGCAAATTAATGCCCATCTCCTGATAACGCTTTTTAAGAAGTTACAGCAATATTATTATTATTATTATTATTATACAGTATTTATAAAGCGCCAATAGTTCGCTCAGCGCTGTACATTACAGAGGGGGACAGAACATGTGACAGAACAATACCAATACAATGCAAAACATGAGGGGATCAAGGGCCCTGCTCTTTCGAGCTTACAATCTAGGAGATAGGCTTTGGGCTTTTGGAAAAAAAGTATTAAACCATTTATATAAAATCTGACCATTTTAAGCCTTAAGTGAATGCTTTATGGTTTGTCCCAAACCCAGTAACTGTCACTTTTGCTGGACAGTTTGACCTGTTAGAGAAAATCATGGATCTAAAGGCAGGATCAACAGGTGATAAACTGATATTACCAAAAACTGTTGTGTTAAAGCTACTGAGTGACTGCAAAATGTTTGTCAATTTGATTTTTAATTACAGAGATACTTTAATTCAAGTGGAATAACCCTTTAAAAATGTATTCTGTCAAAGTCAGACCTGTACCATATTAAAGCCTTCTAACATGAAACTCTCTATAAGGTACAGAATTTGTTATTATTTAAATCACCTGACAGTTAAAAATATTTTTTCAAGTCTTTATTATGAGAAGTTAAACCCTGTGACAGGTAACCAGACTGTTTGAAAGAGCTAATTTAGAGAATTTCAGGAGCTGAGTAATTTGTACATTATTGAGTGTGTCATGTGGTAGGATCTGGACTGCTTGCTCAAGGTTGCAATGCTTAAAGTGGAACTAAAGTTAAAAATCTAAAAAAATTAAAAAGAGCAGTTAGGCTCTTTATTGCAGAAGAGAGATGCTTTGTTTCTTCTGCAATAAACAAATGAACCTTCCTGCTCGCAGTCTTTCTTAGAATGTACACTGAGCTGTGCATGCATGTACATTCTTGGCATGTCTCTGCCAGAAAGAGTGGACTCCTGTGCGCTCATAAGTTATATTATTCCACACCAGCCAATCAAGAAAACCAAAGACACAACACCTGGAAGAAGCCAAAGAGAAGATCTTGGCGCCGCATTGCTTGAGCAGAGGTGAGCATCTGAAGACTTTAGTTCCATTTTAGGAATTAACATTTAAGAATAAGAGATACATATTGCTGCTGGTCAGCTTTGATGTCAGTCTTTTTATAGAATAAAGTGCACATGGAACCTTCTAACAACATTATTAGTCACAAAAGACAAAATGTTATGAGCATTAGCTCATAACATTTCAAAGCTTTAGCCCACACTAAAATACTGCTAAATATTATCAGAATAAAACATCATTTTTTTTAATAAATTATAAAAAGACCTCTCACAGATAGAAAGAATGTGAGCAAAAGTTTTGTTAGGATTTATATTTGCTTCCTGTCTATTTGTAGTGACTATTTGCTCCTGGGCCACAAGCTAATTGCTGTCATGCTGATTTTTTGGCTTTGGTTCCTTGATATTCTTTGGGTCAGAACAAGAGAGATCTGACCTCATTAGCTGCAATGAGGTCTGGAAATAGCATGCTGCAGTGAAGTCTAAAAAGTTGGAACTCCAATTCCAAATACGGTACTTTGTCCAGGTCAGTGATTCACTATGTAGTAAAAGTCAGGATAAAGATCAAAACCCTGGAGAGTGAACAAAGGAAAAGCAACAATGCCATAGTTCTAGTTAGTTTATGTTTCCTTTAAGGTAGCCATAAATGAAAGGATCTGATGGCTTGGAAACAATTTGACCCCAAAATGATACTTCCTTCAACCAGCATGTACTGTTTAGTGTATCATGTGCAATCTTCATATTACTGTATTTGAATAAGAATTGGAAAGTTACAAGTGTTCTCTATTCATGTCAGACTTAAATTTAGCAAGATGGGTGAATGAAAAACTGTAGAACCCTTTCTAGCTCAATAATGCCATTCTCAGTATCCCAAGAAATATTCATCCACGATCAATATACAAATAAATAATCAAACACATAGTATGTATCAGTTGCATTCCATACATAGCTACAGTATTTCAACCTTCATATTCTGATTCTTTTACATTGCTTTCTCTTTCTAGATTAGTGGCAACGTGGAAGAATGAAAAACAATGTCCACACTACCAGCAGTATTTTATTAGTCTCCAAGCGGTGCAGCATTGCAAGAAAATTAATTGGGACTAGGCTTTCAACTGAAATACATCACTGTTTATTCATCACCAGCATGGGGCATCAGGCACAGGGGATGCATCACTCATATATATTCCTGGTTTTGTGTTATAAATTACCATCTAGTGCTGTGAAGTCCAATAACAAATAGAGCTAATATTTCATTTATCTGAAAGCTTGAAATATTGAAATATTAGATGAAATAATAAAATAAATTTGCCAACAGAAGTGTGCTATGAGGGAAGGTGATTATTTTATGAAACAGTTATGTATAATTGCTCTTCAGAGTTAATGTTGTTGTTGTTACAGCAAGTGACTATTTTACTGGTTATATTACAGTGTTCCTCATCTGTGGTCCTCTAGGATTACTAACAGTCAACTGTTTTTAAGCATATGCCTTTTTAAACACAGTTAATAAGTTGGTTAGTTACTTTGTGTCTAGATGACTATGCCAGCAGATTACCCACCTGCGTAATTCTAAAGAGTGAGACCATTAATTTTGGTGCTTGCTTATACTTAGAAAGCATTATGCCATTGGAACAAATGGAAATCTTAAGTCTTTCAATAATCAATGTTTTTTTGCCCATTACTATTAAAACTGATTCAAGATACTACAGTCTATTTCCAGCTAGAACTGTTGTTTTTGATGGTTCCTTACTTCTAGAATATACACATTATGGAAACAACAAATAAGTATATAATTTTAATACCACCCGCAACCATCATGTCTCAGCTCTGTATCAAAGTACTGAGAGCATAAAAATAAGCACACAGGAGACCTATGTCCCTCAATGGACATGAAGAAAGGATTTTACAGTAAGTACAAAATTCCTATTTTCTTTCCCACCCATTGAGGAACACATAAATTCTTAGACTGTCTGGACATGCAAAACAGTCCAACAGAACGATTGGCAACATAACAACAAAGGCTAACAGACCCCAAAAAAATTATAAAAAACTGCAATAGCACTACTTGCAGCTCAGATTGCAACCAGAAAGACTAGCACCCAAAACTGGCATCAGATGATGCTTGAATATCTGCCTGATATTGCATAGAAAATGAAAATAGAAGACCAAGAAGCACTCACAGATCAAGTAGAGAGCACCTTGGCAGAAAACTTTTGAACCTTATTCTTGAGACCATAAACTTGGTGATGGTCTGGCTGAGCAAACTAGAGATGGTGGAATGAGAACCCTGTGAACCCTTACAGTATCCATCCTGGATCACTAAAGAGAAACAAAAGTGTTTTCCTGAAAGAAAATGTGGCTGAGAGATAGACTCTAACAGCCCCAAACACATCCAGACTTATCGTGAAGATAGAGTGACAGGAAAACAATGTCCTTATTAAGGTGAAAGGAAAAACAACCTTAAACAGTAGCAAAATCCTGGACCTGAACACCATCTTGTCCCCACACAAAACCAGAAAGGGTTCTTGCAAGATAAGACCTCCAGTTCAGACACTTGCCTAGTTGAGGTGATAACCAAACACAACACCACCTTTTGGGGAAAGGTCTTAATCAAGAAATGAAAGGCCAACAGTCTACAAAATAAGATAATAAGAGCAGAAATCTGGCCCTTGAAATTTATGAGTGCCAAACGCTGGTCAAGAAAATCTGCAGGAAGAACAGGATCCCTCCCATGGATAAACTCCTGGTGTGGAAGCTCCAACAATATGCCTTCTATGTCCAATGATAATCGTTGCTGGAAGTGGACTTCCCAGCCATTAGGAACAAAAGAACCGCAAACTCAAAGCTGTCTTTCTCTCTTTCTCTCACAATACAACCATGGTGTTAAAGCCAGAGATCATGGAGCAGGATGACAAATCAATCCTTGGGACAGAAACTCCTGACAATCTGGCATTACCCACGGAGCATCTGCCAGGAGTTTTACTAGGTCAGCATACCACATCATTCTGAGCCAGTCTGGAATAATGAGGATCATTTCAAGCAGATAAGGCAGAAGTTTCAGGGGAAGAAAGGCAAGGATGTACTGTTTGCACAGATTCACCAAAGCATCCATTACTTCTGCTAGAGGCTCCCTGTACCTGCAGACAAACATGTCTAGTTTGTTGTTGAACCGTGAAACCAGGATTACCACATTCCCCACCTTTGATAAATGTCAAAGGGACTCCTCTGGGTATAGGTACCACTCCACCGGTTCTAGGTGTCTATACCTGAAATGTACATTGCAGAAAAGGCTGCAACATGATGCTTTTCCCAGCACAGGATCAAAACTACCTGCCCTGTTATGAAAAGACTTGGTTCCTACCTGATGTTTGATGTACAGTACATCACCTCCGTGACGTTGTTCATGTTAATTCAGATCAAAAGTCCCCTGCACCAATAGGGTTCTCAGGACTCTTCGCAGACCAACAGACTGGTATACTTCACTGGAATCTTCCAATAGATGGGAAGGAATGACTTCCCTAATTCCAGAACCAGATCAAAGAGTTGCTAAGATAGGGAATACCTGGTCTTTGATGACAATGGAGTGGTCTGTCTTAGGACTGGACTGACCTGTCCCATAGCTGAAAAATGTTTTGTTGAAGAAGTCTGGAGTGATGCTGGGCAAAAAGGACCTACTCAAAGGAGGCTACCATCATCCCATAGACATCCATTCAAAAACAGATAGTCAGATTATATCTGGACTTGAGAGCCTGAATCCTAGATCTGAGAGTCTGAAGTGTCTCCTGTGGAAAAAACACTATTGCCTGTGCTGTGACCAGGCATAGATATTCCCAACAATGATTTGATTCTAGCAACCATTGCTAAACGTTCATGATCCATTGGAAGCATTGTAATGTATGGAAAGTCAAGCTATGGTGTCCAATGGAGCCTGCAGCAACTGTTTCCTGAACAGGAAGTCATCCAATTACCACACAATGGAGATGCCACAAGAGCTTAACAAGGTTAATAGCACTTTAACGATCAATCGAGATGCAGAAGAGAGGCCAACATGTTTGACTAAGAACTGGTAAGAACTGGTAATGTAGGGGCTCCATAGCCAATAGTAGGAATCTTTAATGCGCTGGAAAGATAGGTACATATAGGAACATGTACTTGATGTCCACAGAAGACAGAAAGTCTCCTTGGGAAGGGAGACAATGAAAGACCCAGTGCATTCCATGCAGACTTACTAGGTTTGAATTAAAAACATTCAGAGCTTTAAAATCCAAGGGGGGGGGGGGGAGTTGCAACATTGCTCTCTGTTGTGGGACTAAGAACAGTGAACAGACTGGAAAAAAAAAATGCTGAAACCATTCTTCAACAAAAATGGTTGTATGCAGGTGTATGCATAATGAAGGCCCTGTGCCGCTACAGAGCCCATGTAGGGCGTGCCATATTGAGGTGACTATTCCCAAAGTGTAACGGACCGCCTAGCGGCACCACTAGCACTCCGCTGGTCAGGTGTGCCCAGAGCGCGGAATCTAAGCCCCAGGGTACTTGTTCACCAGAGCCCCTGATGGTGGGGATGGACTTGGAGTACCCCGAGACCAGGTCGCGACTACTGAGCACACCCGTCAGTGGTAGGGGTGTTCGCCAGGGGCTCCAACAGGGGAGAGCCTGATATGAGGAGGTCGGGTGACCCCGATGGGATGGATGGATGGCGAAGTCAGACAGGTCGAGTCGGTAACAGAGAGGACGGTATGGTACAAGGCAGCGGGCAGAGAATCGTCGGGTCACATGCCAGGTCAGCAACAGCAGGTCAGATCTAATGAGGGGCATTCAGAAGAGAGGTCAGGCAAAGCAAGGATCTGGGCAGGAGAAATCAGCAGGTCAAGAACAATCCGGGTCAAACAACTTACTAGGTACAGGTTCGCAGGATACAGGATGCAGGTAAGACCAGAAGGCACTGAATGACAGCTCAGGGCCATTTAAATATCCCGCCCTGCGCTGCCATTGGTGCCCAGCGGGCGGCCGCGGCTTCTACTGCACATGCACGAACTCGAACACCGCGGCCGGCCCGGACCTAGTGCCCACGTCCCTGCACAGGGCGGCGCACTGCGCCTGCGCCGGGACCATCGCTGCGGGGATCGCGGAGATCCCTGACACAAAGTCTGTTGAATTATGTGTATTTGTGACAGTGATCCCATATCTGAAGTGAATGTGGGAAATGTGTTTGGACGTCTTTTGGGGGCATTAAGGTTGTGAGTATAGCCACCACCAAAATGATATAGCTTATGTGGCCACGTCAGTGTGTTAGAAAATGGTGCAGATGTGTTGGGCCTTTGAGACTGTAGGAGAGAAGAAGAAACAGATTAATCAGATTCCGTCTCATCATCCTGTACATAATTGCTACGTCACTAGAGCCGACTTACTTTTATAATTACCCCTTCTCCTGCTAAGGGGGGGGGTGACCCATTTGTAAGCAAATCCCTCAGCAAAGGCAGCTCTGTCTTTGGAAATTTTATCTTGTTTCTTAATTATTATGTCCTTATCAGGGGCGGACTGACAACTCATGAGGCCCCCGGGCAATAGGGCATCATGGGGCCCCTGTGTCCTTGCCCACACTCAAACCACACCCAAAAAAGCCTATAAAAGGTACCAGGGACATCTCATGGGGCCCCCTACTGACCCTGGGCCCTTGGGCACTGCCCGAGGTTCCCCAATGGTCAGTCCGCCCCTGGTCTTTATTGATCTTAGCCAGGGGGGTCCAAACTTTTTTCAAAGAGGGCCAGATTGGATGAAGTGAACATGGTGGAGGGCCGAACATTTTTCCGAACATTCTTTGAACCATTACAATTAAATGCAAATAAATTATTTTATGCCAAGTTAATTGCAAACGACATACTTTTCATTTCATAACATTAAGATCAACTGACAGCTGAGTTTTCACAATGTATTGAAAATAAATTTAAAAAAAACTTACCTGCACTAATGTGAAGGGTGAAAAAGGTAGCTGGAGCTGAAGTCTCTGCTCGGCAGCCGGGAGGGGAAGAGAAACACACTTCACGCTGGAAGCCCGGCCCTGACGTCACCGCCCTCTGTCGCTCCCAGCGCGGCGCAGTCATGCATGCGCACTGCTCTCAAGCAGAAGACTGTCTGCCACAGAAGGGAGGGCCGTGCGACAGCCGCATTTACACAGACCAGGGAGAACGCGCCGAAGTCAGGCATGCGCACTGCCCTCTGCTCTCAAGCAGAAGACTGTCTGCTATAGAAGGGAGGGCCGTGGGAGGGCCACATTACACAGAGCAGGGAGGGCTGTTGGAGGGCCGTATTAAACCAACCCCTGGGCCGTAAATGGCCCGCGGGCCGGACTTTGGACATGCCTGATCTTAGCTAAATAGTCCTTCAATTCCTGCTATTTATTGTCATACAGAGAGTTATTTTTTAACATTTCATATTGTGAGTGTAATGATATTAGTTCCTGATCTACCATGTCTAATTCAGTTTTATAGTGAGTATTCAATAGCTTCAAAACCTCTACACTATATTTAGTGAGCACTTGTTCCCAGGGCAACCTAAATTCCTGGGATATGTTTTTAATAGTGGGATAGAGTTGGACCCTTAGACCCATGGACTGATGTTTTCATGGATATAAAGATGAAAAAATGCAGTATGCCAGTATGTTAGATTTCTTTTTAAGCAAATGTCTTATTTTTATAAAATATTGATTCAAACTATCTTCATCTTTATTAGTACCATTGCATGCTGTGTGTATATCACTCATGAACCCTGACCAAACTGTGCCTACAAAGTCCATAATGCTTATATTGTCAAAAGGCCAAAGAATCAAATAAACACAAACGAACTGTATCAAAAATAGAACTATGAAACCACCCTACAAATTTCCAAAAAAATGGGTGCTTCCACCCTAAATCAGTTTGAAATTTGAACAAAAGAGGTTGGGTGACCATCAGGTGGTTAGAGGTCACAACCAGGAAAATGTCATACTGCCACGTCCCAATGGAAGGATAAATATCTCAAAAATTGCTAATGGACTTTTTAGGCGTATAAACTCACAATGAATAAAAGGCGCACAAAGAATAAAATTAATTGTTACTTTATTAACATATCACATCTAAAACATATCTTTCATGTATTTAAAATTGCATTGCACATTGAACCACAGCATGTTTCCCCCCATCAACCAGAAAAATTGTAGGCTGTTCAAATGGAAGTTTGGTAGAGATGGTGGACACAATTTACTACCTTCAAAAGGAGGGGAATATCCAAGCTGCGAAGAAGAAGCCCAACATGTTTCGCAACTGGCAACGCTTCTTCAGGGGCCAGCAACGCATCTAGAAGATAAACAAATTTAAACAGTAATCATTGTAAAATTAAACAGTGAATGCAAATACAACATGAGTACCGCCTGTCAGGCACTTACATGAAATGTAAACGGTGTGCATTGTATTATAGAGGACTCCTCAATGCAGCAAAACAGGTCTCCCCAGCCGACCAGAGCAGGAACCCCACTGACAGGGTTCAAATAGGCAATGAGCAAACAGAGACACCCCACAGGAATCACGGGCATTTAGCATAAAATTAAAAAATAAACAATAAGAGGTACACAGCGACATTCGGCATCATCATCATAGTTATCCAGCTAGTAAAGGTTAGTAATGGAGGACAACATAGGCCTATAAAGGACCAAAGTATAAAAAGTAGTTAGCGGTGCCTAATAATAGACAACCCATACTGTATATAGACTGCATAATAGTCCAAAGTACTTAAAAAAGATTACCTCTATGAATCAAGCGACACGTCCATTGTATAAGCCTAAAGGGCACATGTGGACAACCACTATTCATGAAACAAGGGGCCGAAAGACCATCAATAAATTTGAAATAGATTACCTCCATTATAAGGCATAATGACCGATTGGCATGAAAGACATGGAATATTCCTAATTTAAATGCTCCCCTCTCAACCCACTCCTCCCAGAAAGCATATAACCATCATCATTGCAGCTACAAAAAGAGCTCAATTATACCTACTGCACTTTAACCAAAGAGGAGGCCTGTCAGTCTGGAGGAGCCACAGACTGCCCTTGTGGTGTTTCAGGAGTCCCAGGGGGTTTGTCCGGCGACCCATGCCACTTAATTGCGTCCCAAACAGGCACGCCAATGCAACGTCATCCCGGCTGGGCCAGAGTATCCACGTATGAGCAGAGCCCCTGTGCGTGTGCAGAGCAAGCACTGAGAACAGTGCCACAGCAGGAACACCCACACATGCTCAGACAAATACTTGCTACTAAATATTCCACGGTCAATTGTTAGTGGTATTATAACAAAGTGGAAGCAACTGGGAACAACAGCAACTGAGCTACGAAGTGGTAGGCCATGTAAAATGACAGAGCGGGGTCAGCGCATGCTGACGCACACACTGCACAGATGTCACCAACTGTCTGCAGAGTCAATAGCTAAAGACCTCCAAACACGAATTCCGTAGATTTGGTTCCTTCAGTAACTTTAAACTTAATATCTTAAACAGAGGCCCTCAATGTTTCTCTACCTGCCCATGTAATGGCGAACCTTCGGCCAAATTTTTCCTTTCAATGGCGACCTAAGGCCATCACATACCTGGGGGTCTTAATGCTTTATATTTTCTTAATTATTTACCCTTACTTTCACGTATTCGAAAAGATTTGGCTGCATGGGGCACTTCAGCCCTCCCCTGGTTCGGCCGTATCAACCCTCAAGATGGATACCTTACCTAAGTTATTATACATTTTACAGACGGTACCGATCACTGTTCCTAAGAGTTTTTTCCTTTCTTTACACTCCCTTTCGATTCGATTTATTTGGCACCGTGGGTTCTCTAGGTTAAGCACAAGTTACTTACCTACCCAAAACTTGAGAGCAGAGTGGGTTTACTGGACTTTGAGCTTTATTACAGAGCTACGTTGCTGGCCCGAATGCTTGATTGGTTTCCTAGACCTTTTCATAAAGCCTCTTGCATGATTGAACAAGATCTTTCTCAGGTGGATCTTCGGGCATTATCATGGGGTTACGATCGGGACTATCAGCGTTTCTCTGCCCTGTCTCCCTTGACCTTAGTTGTGCTACGGCTGTGGTATAAATGAGGCATAGTTCCTCTCTTATCTTCCTATCCCTCTCCTTTGTCATCCTTATTTGATAACCCCACCCTTCCCCAAGGGTTGGGCTCCTCTATTATTGGACCCTTTACACGTGCCTCCTGGCCCGTAGCTCGGGACTTTATTTGCCCCCAATCGGGTCTTCCGCTCCTTCAAGGTGGGTCTAGAGATTGGCTGACCACTTTACACTTTATCCTCATTTTGCAAGTCCTTACACTCTTCCTCCAACATTCACCATCCACTTTCTGATATTGAGTGACTGTGCTCCCTCTCTGAACTGCCGAGACATGTCCTTGCATCTCCATAATGCTCTTTACTGTGAACTCAATTCCTATACTAAGGCTTGGGCTCGGGACCTAGGTAGAGAGGTGTCAGAGGAGGAGTGGTCCATGTCATTTCACTTCACTCATAAATCATCTATTTCTTGCTACTCACAAGAAAAGAATTTTAAGCTTCCTTCCCCATGGTACAGGGATCCCCTCTCCCTACACAAAATTTTTCCTTCTACACCTGATCTTTGCTGGCGCTGTGATAGAGCTGTTGGTACACAACTCCACATTTGGTGGGATTGTGATCAAATACAACCCTTTTGGCGGCAAGTCTTTGCTGTGTATAACAAGATCTACGGGGAGTCCTTGACCCTTTCTCTGGAAATTGCTCTTCTTTCTATATTGCTGGGCTCCCGGGCATCACAGAAGAATGTCTGTTGCGTTTCTTCCTGTCTGCAGCCCGCCATTTAATACCTCTTTTTTGGAAATCGGATCCCTCCTCTTCTGATGTGGGTCTCCGTGCTTAATGATACCCTGCGTATGGAGGAAATGCTGGCGTTTACTAATGATACCTATGATAAACATAAGCTGTTGTGGTCGGTCTGGCTTCATTTCTCCTCCTCTACGAATCTCCGTGATATGTGTGCCCATGCTACGCTCTAGTAGAGCTGTGCCTTGTTCCCCCAACTCGATCTTGTTTTGGCTTTTCCACCATTTGGTCCCTGTGGCGCATGCCATGCTATGTACATCAAGGTTGCTTCCATGTGACACGCATGGGCAGCTATTTTATTGCTGCTTACCTGCCATCCCCGCTCCCCACCCCCTTCTTTTTTCTTTTTCCTCCTTCAATACCGTTTACACTGGCCCCTTCTTTTCTTTTTCGTTCTGGTTCCTCCCCCCTTTTTTTCTCTCTCTCTCTTCTCTTTTTTTCTTCTTTCTCTCTTTCTCCTCAATTACAATTTATCATCTTGGATGTGCAGAGTTCTTTCATATTGGTCCATACACCGTGCCAGGGGATACCCCCCCCCGGCAACCTGTAATGTTCTACCTCTATGATATCGGTTATTGATCCTTTCCTCCCGCTGTTATATTGCACTATCTTTATTTATCCCCATGGATCATAACTACCTCTCTGATGTTTTTCTTTTGTTACTGTATTTGTACGTGTTTTTTATATTTCCTATGCTTCCAAACTTTATGTGGCCTTCAGATTAGCACTGCAACAGTGAGTAAAGAGCCTAATTGAATAGGTTTCCATGGCCAAGCAGCTGCATTCAAGCCTTACATCACCAAGTGCAATGCAAAGCATCGGATTCAGTGGTGTAAACCACACCGCCACTCTAGACTCTAGATCAGTGGAAACATGTTCTCTGGAGTGACAAAATATGCTTCTCTGTCTGGCAATATGATAGATGTGTCTAGGTTTATTTATTTTTAATTTATTCATTACAGGTACTTACCGTGTTTCCACGAAAATAAGACACCGTCTTATATTTATTTTTCCTCAAGAAGACACACTATGGCTTATTTTCAGGGGATGTCTTATTTTTATTAAGTATGGTACGTATGGTAAGTATGGGGAGCAGCAGCTTTACTGGTGTTTGTGGGGGTGAGAGAGACCCACAGACTGTTGCTGGTTGAGAGAGACCCACAGTGCTGAGTAAAACAGCAGGCACAGCTTTACTTCTTCCCTCTGAGGACACACAATACGGTACCTAAAGCAGAGCGTCCTGCTCCTCAGTTCACTGAGGAGACTTTTACTTTCACTTTCTACCTCTTCACTGTCTCCCTCTATGAATCAACTTGCAGCAGGAACAGAATGACAGAATGACCGGGAGCTGACCTTGTTGATGGGGCTGCCTGTAACCTCTACGTTCATCTCCGAGATAGCAGCTGTCACAATGGGGGAGATGAGAAGGGCTGCCCTTCCATCACTATGTCTTATATTCGGGGTATGGCTTATTTTGCCCAAATGCTTAGAATTCCTGCTACGGCTTATTTTATGGGTATGTCTTATTTTCGGGGAAACACGGTATATAGCTGTCATTTTACGCAGCACTTTTACATATATATTGTACATTCACATCAGAACTTAATCCTCAAGGGGCGTACAATCTAAGGTCCCTAACTTACATTTATACATACACATACTAGGGACAATTTAGACAGGAGTCAATTAACCTACCAGCATGTCTTTGGAGTGTGCGAGGAAACCAGAGTACCTGGAGGAAACCCACTCAGGCACAGGAGAACATGCAAATTCCAGGCAGGTGGTGCTGTGGTTTGAGCCAATGATCCTATTACTGCCAGGCAGAAGTGCTAACCATGTAGCCACTGAGCTGGTTTGGCAGTTGCTAGGAGAACACTACTTGCCTGAGTGCATTGTGCCAAGTGTAAAGTTTGATGGAGGGGAGATTGTGGTGTGGGGTTGTTTATTCAGCGGTTGGGCTTGGCCCCTTGGTTCCAGTGAAGGGAACTCTTAAGGCGTCAGCATAACCAAGATATTTTGGACAATTTCATACTCCCAACTTTGTGGGAACAGTTTGGGGATGGCCTCTCCCTGTTCCAACATGACTGCGCACCAGTGCACAAAGCAAGGTCTATAAAGACATAGATGAGCGAGTTTGGGGTGGAGGAACTTGACTGACCTGCACAGAGTCCTGACCTCAACCCGATAGAACACCTCGGGGATGAATTAGAGTGGAGGCTGTGAGCCAGGCCTTTTCAACCGATATCAGTGCCTGACCTCAAGAGGTCCTACATTTCCATAAACACACTCCTAAACCTGGTAGACATCCTTCCCAGAAGAGTTGAAGCTGTTATAGCTGTAAAGGGTGGGCCAACTCAATATTTAACCCTACAGACTAAGACTGGGATGCCATTAAAGTTCATGTGCGAGTAAAGGCAGGTGTCCCAATAATTTTGGCAATATAGTGTATATAGTGCAATGGTCAGGACTATGTAAGATACAGCACTGTGTACAGAGTGCAGTGGTCAGTAATATTGTGCCGCGTATTACTGGTCAGTGAGAGAAAATATGGGTCAACATTGGTGTAAGAAGGTGAAGTAAAGGACTTTCCGCCACTACCTCCATCCTAAAATGGCTAGCCCCTCTTTTCCTCCCTCCACAGAGGACCCCTAGTGCCAAGGTATCTATGTGGCTCCACTATGTAGCTTCTTACTTCTCTTCTTCTCACCAGCTTTGTCATGATCAGGGATCAGGCTTGGAGACCAGCAGTGCAAAAACTCACACAAAAACCAACAGGATAAATGCACAAGCAGATTCCCGTGGTGGGTGACATCACTCACTTGAGGTGCAGGGTCTAAGCACTAACCAGTCTTCACCAGAGCTCCCAATGGTGGAGATGTGTTTCACTGAATGCTACTGCTAGGTCGTGGTCCTCGTGATTGCCCCTTCAGGACGTGAGCAGGCTGGGGTGTGGTAGCAAATGTAGCTGATCAGGGAGAAGAATAGTCGTAAACATCCAAAGGTTGGTAACAAATGGTTGCAGGTTGGGATCAAACTAGTACCAGATTAAACTCTGTGGAGGCCCCTTGGCAGTCGATGTCTTGAGGCCCCCCTTGCAGGTTTCCAGGTGTTTCCCAAGGGGAAGCTTTGTTGAAGAACAAGACAAAGGTGAGTAATTAATGGTAATGAAGATGCAGACAACAGCAGGAGCGTAAGAGCCAGATATTGGCTGAAGATAAGCACAATAGTCTGGCAAACTGGAAGTTCATAGGCATGACTTAAATAGGAAATTCATGGGAGAAGCAAGGTGCTCAAGGTTCTCCAGACACAATGTAGAAAGTAAGTTTGTGAAAGGGATCTGGCAGGGAGCTGCCCAGAATCCCAGGTGGCTCTGCAAGAAGAGCTACTATCAGAGGCAGTAGAGGTCCTGGGTTCAGATCTACATCCTGACAAGCCCCCTCACCGCTTCCTCTGCTCCAAAGACAGCAGGACTCAGGCTTCTCAACTTAAGGATGTACTGTCTTGCCTTCTCCTCCTCTCTATCACTCCCCTACACTGAATGAGCCACTCTGATTCATTCATATGAAAATACTGCTGCAATTCAATCATATACATATTTTGTATATAAATTAGCTGTGGGCAAAATGTAGATTTCTCTGGGCAAGATAATCTTGCTGTAGTCAGGTGTGATTATGGCAAGATTCTCAGTGGAAGCAGGGAAATGTGACACATGAAGGGGCTGAGATTAGAAAGCAGGCAGAGTGAGGCAGCACAAAGTCTCAACTGACAGGACAGCAGGAAAAAGGTAAAATTATGGTACATTTCTGTACAATATGGAGCTGTTGGGAGGTATGGTAGTGTGTGAGTTTTGAAAGTCTGTGGGGATGCAGACCAAGAAGAGCAGAGGGACCAAGCAGTCCAAGAAACAGGAGGCAAAGTAATTGCAGTCTGTGTGTGGTGACTGAATTTCAGCAGGAATCATTCATCTTCAGGGAGAGTGAAATCCACTTTTTGACAATCACATTCAATTGTATGCATCAGCATCTGGTGGAGCATTTGTAATGAGCCAATCTGCACATCAATTCATGGACTTGACCTGCTTATATTTTTTCGAAGAACAAATTAAAAATTGAAGTCCATCCTTGCAGAGGCTATTAGAACACAATACAAAAACACAAATCTTTAGCCTCCTGGCTTGTCAGTGGACTGTTTAATCAGACATCTCCCCCTCTATCCTTTCACTACTACACTTTCTTAATCAGTTGTGAGAGGGTGTGTTCAGCCCTTAATTCCCTATCTACTGCTAGCATGTTCCTGACACCCAACACAGGGGAGCACAAGGTAGGCTCCAATCTCACCAAGATGGTATTGTCTTATTTATCTTTAGCAATATATACAATAAAATTTCTCCACAAATGGTACAATGGTAACTGCACTAACAGCCTGATTCTTGGTTGTGATGGGTTAATCAACTTGCTGGGAAGTCTAGCAGTACGGATTTCAAGACAATACTTTTTTTTGAGTGGACACCACTAGGTTAGGCTGCCCCAATACTGTACAGTACATTCTGACCCAAAATCAGCAAAGGACTAATATCATCCAAAAGCATTAGTGCAGAGCATGAAGCCTTGTTGTTCACTTTGACTTCCTATAACCACTACAATGGCTAAATTCGCAATAACCAAGCACAACACAACCTCAAAAAATGGCTTTCAGCTATATTCCACAGGGGGTCTTATAGTTCTATTTCTTTGGCTTGGCATTTTTTCAGTGCCCTGAGCACTTGTTGTCACAATCATGCACACAGGGAGAGGCGTGGTTCTCCATTTTGCTCCAAACTTCTGCATTTGTTATTTCTCTTAAATTCCAAATCAGTCTCTCCTCCGATTTCCCCCCTCCCTCAGGAATGCGTTCAGCTTACCTTGCTAGTCCCTGCCTTTAAATGATTCTTTGCCAAATAAGGTAATTGGCTTGTCCGTTGTAGGAAGATACCAGTTGAAAAGAGGCTGTTATGTTTTGTGTGTAGACAGAAAAGTGAGGACCATCTGCGTTTTAACATCTAGCAGACAGAGAGAAAGCAAAGTCTCCTGCGATGAACCAACAAAACTAGCAGTCGAGACACAGAAAGCATCCTTGCTCTTATAGGACTGGAAAATGCTTAATCCAAGGCTGATTGGCAAGTACTTATTTACCTAAACGTCTTTCTGTTATCTTGTTGCTGTGCTGTTGTTCTCTGTATATTTATATATATATATTGGTTACATCTTTTTCTGTAAATATTTCTACTGCACCCTTTTGACCTTTTAGTAATAAATCTTACTTTCTGAAAGTGTTGAACTGTTTCTATAGCCCAATAATGTGACTTACGAATACCTGCCGCTGAAGAGCGCTACTATGAGTGTTTAACCCTCTGTATAACCTGTCTGTGGAGATAGCGGTATACCGACGATTAACCAATCATCCTAATGTATTGCTGAGTTTCCTCTTTCTCTGTACAAAAAGGTGGTGGCAGTGTGAAGGGTTAATTGAGGAATAAACCTGACCCAGTAACAAATGCTCCCAGACTGCAGGTACATCGATTGTGGTCCAATTAGCTGGAAAATCGTTGAGCAGGGTGCAGCTGGGCGAGGCATTGTTAGGCATGTGACATCGGGGGTTTAAGATTGGCTAGTCCTTCGGTCACGAGTTTGGTGAGAAGGTCAGGGGTCTGACACCGCACCCGTCACACTTGTGATCTGTTTTTCTCTCTCTCACTCTCCCTGCCTTTAACAGAAAAATATGACACCCAAGAGCCTGAGCATCCCAAACTGAAGTTGAAATACACTGGGGCATCATGTGGGCTGAAACACATGAAAGAGGAGCAAACGCATGACCCTACTGCCACAACAAAGACTGTGATCTCTTGGTTCGTGCCAAAAACAACCAGGCAGTGACACATGAGAGACACTAAGATAAATCCAACTTCCCATGGTCGTTGATGCCACCCCACCAGGAGAGAAATCAAAAGGCTACTCTACTCACACCAGGTGGGGAGAGGTATTGAGCACACCTGGAAGTGTCTGATACCTGTAGCAGCTGGGCATTAGCAGTGCCCCAGAGTTTCGACACGCCCCACATGGAAGAAAAATATATTTGAAATATATTTTAAACAACATATTCTTCCCAAATATATTGACATATATTTGAAATACTACAAATTGGTCATATTCAATATATATATATATATATATATATATATACTGTACATACAGTTGTGTTCAAAATAATAGCAGTGTGTTGAAAAAAGTGAATAAAGCTCAAAATCCTTCTAATAGCTTTTATTTCCATACACATAAATGTATTGGGAACACTACACATTCTATTTCAAATCAAAACATGAAGAAAAATATATCAAATTTGTGAAGCTCCTCTAAAAAAATTGAAGAAACGTGAATATTAGACTGTTCAAAAAAATAGCAGTGTTTGTATTCTTCTTTACAAACTCAAACATTCACTATATAAACTGAAAAATGTTTGAAGATTTTGCTTTCCTTTGAGTCACTTAATTAATATTTAGTTGTATAAGCACTGTTTCTGAGAACTGCTGTACATCTGTTGCATGGAGTCAACCAACTTCTGGCACCTGTGAACAGGTATTCCAGCCCAGGATGATTGGACTACATTCCACAGTTCTTCTCTATTTCTTGGCTTTGCCTCAGAAACTGCATTTTTGATGTCATCCCACAAGTTTTCTATTGGATTAAGATCCGGGGATTGGGCTGGCCACTCACCACGCAAAAAAAGACGTCACCGATGTCACCGGCTAGCCACGTCACCACACACGCCGACGCACGTGTCCGGATCACGTGACCGCACTATCGCCATCTTGAGTGCAGGCAGGCTGGTGAGACGCTGGATACAGGGCTCTGAGCTCTGATGTAACAAATGCTTTACTTTTACTTGCTTATTGTGAGTGTGATTTTAAGGGTGGTTTTTACAATAAATCTGTTGGATAATATCACACTATGGCGAGTTCTTTCTTTACCCACATGTGCTAATTTGGATAAGAGAGGATCTTCTTTTCTAGTCTGTTTGCTGGAATACCGGATATATATTGATATGCTGATTGATTACCAACACATGAGGATCTTCTCTTGGAGTCTGTTTGGTGAATGCTGGATATATACTAATATGCTGATTAATTACTAGCACATGGTGAGTGTGCATTTTGATGGGGTGTTCTGAGCACTGAATATCACATTTGATGAAGGAGGATCTCAGTACTTCATTGAATGAGGATCATTGATATATGGACTTTTTTGAATAGACTATATTGAGATCCCTTATTTATGTTATTGCACTATTAACTTGCACATATTTGGTGGTGGTTATATATATTTGTGCAATTTAATTTATTGATTTAATTTAGGATTGCGCTATTATTTGTGGTTATTTTGTTTATCACAATTTATTATTATTTACAGCTTTTCAATAATAGCAGCATCTATTAATTATATTCACTCTCTGTTATATTGGCGCAATGATGTTGGTATAGGAGGAGTGTCATACTTATATATACATTTCTTTGGTGACTAACCTTATAGTGACGTTTACTGGTGTGTTTGGGGTCGTTGTCTTGTTGGAATATCCATTTCAAGGGCATTTCCTCTTCAGCATAAGGCGGCATGACCTCTTCAAGTATTCTGATGTATTCAAACTGATCCATGATCCCTGGTATGCGATAAATAGGCCCAACACCGTAGTATGAGAAACATCCCCATATCATAATGCTTGCACAACCATGCTTCACTGTCTTCACAGTGTACTGTGGCTTGAATTCAGTGTTTGGGGGTCATCTGACAAACTGTCTCTGGCCACTCGCCCCAAAAAGAACAATCTTACTTTCATCAGTCCACAAAATGTTGCGCCATTTCTCTTTAGGCCAGTCAATGTGCTCTTTGGCAAATTGTAACCCCTTCAGCACGTGTCTTTTTTTCAACAGTGGGACTTTGCGGGGCTTCTTGCAGATATCTTGGCTTCACATAGGCGTCTTCTAATTGCAACAGTACTCACAGGTAACTTTAGACCTCTTTGATCTTCCTGGAGCTGATTGTTGGCTGAGTCCTTGCCATTTTGGCTATTCTTCTATCCATTCGAATGGTAGTTTTTCGCTTTCTTCCACGTCTTTCAGGTTTTGTTTGCCATTTTAAAGCATTTGCGATCATTTTAGCTGAGCAGCCTATCATTTTCTGCACTTCTTTATATGTTTTCCCCTCTCCAATTAACGTTTTAATCAAGGTACGCTGTTCTTCTGAACAATGTCTGGAACGACCCATTTTCCTCAGAATTTCAGAGAGAAATGCACTGTAACCAGCATGTACAACATTTGCTGCCTTCCTTCCTTAAATAAGGGTAATAATTGCCACCTGTTTTTCAAAGAATGAATGACCTCACTAATAGAACTCCACACTGCTATTATTTTGAACATGCCCCTTTCAATTAGTGATTCAATTACACAGAATCAGCAGCATGCATGTCATGACTGTTGGGTCTGCTGGATTTCTATTACTCTACTACACCTGCTAGTAAATTATTTGCCATGTAGAAATATCATTTCTACCAAAAACAGTGATTGATCAGGTTAGTGATGTCTGACTGCTATTATTTTGAACACAACTGTATACACACACTGCATGTTGAAATGTGTTTTTATACATTACAAAATATATGAAAAATATTTTTTTTAAATATATTCTTCAGATTTTTTTTAACACTTCTTTTATACCCACTTCCTGTGCAGCATAGTAGATTACTGAAATTTGCCTGGCAATTTGTATAGATGCTTTATGAGAAAATGGTAACAGAATTATTCCATTCAAATCTAACTGGGACAAGTCACAAAGGCAGACTCAGTCTATGAGAAGGAGAGGGATACACTCAATATTTAAAATAGGAATGTCTAATTACTCCAATGGAAATAGAAAGTATTTCATTCTTACCTGATATTTATGAAGCCTCCAATAAAATAATTTAAAATAAACCTGACTGATATAAATCAACTTTCACACAGCTATAGTACTTATTGTAAGACTCACAAAATTGTAAAGCATGCATTGTTTAGTTCCCAGTGTGAAGTTGTATTTAGTACCCCACCCAATATATTACCTAATAACAATTTTTACTGTACTTGAATATGTTGGAGACCATGACAGAACACCATGAAAATATGGACAGATAAATGTTGTTGTAAGGTACTATCAATGTTTGGTGGTGTTCAGTAATGAACATTATCCAGTAGTTCTATCAAACAATAGACATACTCTTGCTGCTCATGCATGAGGTGAAAATTGAAAGCAGACCAAAACTGCAATGTAAAAGGATCTTGGTGGTATGTTGAAGAAACATTATTGAATACTCATTTGAAGTCCCTAAGCTTTTTAAAATTCCATGCCACCATATATTATTATTTTAGCATATTTGCACTTGGAAATGTTGTTATTGGCCTTTTTTCATAGTAGAAATGTGATTCTTGGCCTCCTATCCAGATCTCTTTACTGCAATATATGAGAAATTAAAACAGTTTCCCTTTCCTCAAAAGGACCTGTGTTGCTGAGGAAAAAAGAGGATGTGTCTTACCAATAATGGTAGAATACCAAGCACACTGGGCAATATGATCAAACTCTGGTGCTTTTTGGATTCTACATTTATATATTGGTAAAATGTGAAACTGCTATAAACAGAAAGTGGAAGTAAAACTATGATAAAAGTGGTTAGTAGTACAATGTATATCTGCCAGAATATATATTTCTGTGGCTGGATTATAAATCTGATTTAAGGCAATGGCACAATGGGTTAGTTAGGGAAGTAATATTTTTTACTAGATCAGGGAACCAGTGTAAGCTTCAAACGCCCATCAAGGCTCAAAGAATATTTCAACATTTGCCATTAACTTGACTGTTTTTTGAGTCAAGCAAAGGTACGTTGGCTTTTATAAAATTGTCACTCATCTTCAAATCATTCAGTCCTTTCTGTCTTATACTGTATATTTTTTTTCCAGGAAATAAGTAGAGCAAATAAAAACTAATTGTTTCTCTAACGCTTCCTTTATCTCTGCATGAATATGCACCGTGATGAGAGCCACTATATAGTATTATTCTGGCAAAGAATGCATCTTGCATATTCTTTCAGAAGGCATTTCATCTTGTGCCCTGATCAGCCCTTTTGGAACAGAATCAATGGCAACCAAAGCGCCCACACAGAGAACATACATATGAAGCTGTTTTCCTATTCATCTTTCACCCCACCATGCCATGATATTCTGCCAGCTCTGCTTTTGTTCTGCTTGGGCCTCTTAATTTTATTATTACATTCACCTCTGCATCTGGAGAGGTCAAATTCTCAAACATCTGTGCTTATCCAAACCCCAAAGCGTATTGCCAAGCTGACGAAATAGATATCTGGTCTGCACAAAGCACTCCAGAAAATTAAATAGATTATATATTCCTTATTAGTGTCTTTTTTCAAGCATAAAACATAAGCACCTGCTGGTTTTCTTTTTCCATTTAGCCACCAATCATAATATACAATGAAATCCAATTCAAGACTGGCATTTTGATCTGTCAATATGAAAAGAGAATGCACCTTACTATAAGTATGTAACTTGTCACTGATTTGCAGGCAAACAATATGAATCATGTTTATTGGTAAACTTTCTAGTGCTTTTGTTAATACATTTTTACCTAGTACTCTTCTCCTTTTCTCCCGACTGTTCTCCTTTACAGAAAATTCTTTATGTCTATACAAAGCTGACTATTCTTTAGTTGTTCAGTTCAGCTTATAGATATAACAACATTTGCCGGGACCATCCCCATAAACATTAATGCCCAGTGAACGAAAGCTCCCTTGAAACTAAATACAGTAGCATGTATTAAAGCTCCCATGTTTTCCTTTATAACTAAAAAATCCTTTAAAGAGGATCTAGAAAACATCACCAACACCATGGATCTCCAGAGTGTGTCCAAAGCTTTATTCAGCGATCACATTGTTACAGCAGAAGCAACATTTCAGAGCCTCGCAGGACCCCTTCATCAGGCATATTACAATTTTGTTACATGCCTGATGAAGGGGTCTTGCTCTGCTCTGAAACGTTGCTCTGCCCTAACAATGTAATCACTGAATAAAGCTTGGATGCACTCTGGAGATCCATGGTGTGCTGGTGACGTTTTCTAGATCTTACGATCTTCAGTCCCAGCCGTTAGTCTCTGTAGCACCCACTTATATATTCAGCCATTTCTTCAGAAACATGTGCATTGGGAGTAGTGTGCTGGAATCGTTAAAGAGGATCTGCCACCAAAAAATTCAAAGTTATCCAGTGCGCTGCATACTATTTTGTTGCACGGACTGTTCTGCTTCCAGAAGTATGTAGAAAAAGACTTAAATAAATGCAAAGAGGACATCTCAGTTTTTTTACTTGCTGGTCCCATAACTGCTACAAGTAGTAATTCATCTAAAGTTGTCTTCCTAAAGGAAATGATGTAAAGAATGATGTAAAATAAGTGCAGACTAAACTTTATATGAATCTGTATTTAGACATATGGCTCTAGCATTGCTGAATTGTCATCAAAGGTGTAGTTTCTGAAGATCATCCAGATTCTGACATCAATGACCTTGAACAGGCATATGACTAAAGAAGTCAAGAAAGCTTGAATTTCTTTCCTGCATATTTGTTCCAAGTAATTGATTAGCTAAGTATCCCACCTAGTGTTAGGTTAACAGCTTCAGAGTCTGCACCTTTCAAAAAAAATCAGTAGCTACCAAAATTTATCCTCATTCATTTTATGTAACCATGTAACCAATATATTCCAGAGAAATTTTAGAAAAGCAAGCTGTTTAGTTGTGTGCAACAAGCTAGACTTTGCAGAAATGAACATGTGCAGCACATAATCAAGATCTGTAAGTGACCCTGCAGTGTGCCTCTTCAAAGTGGCAATGACAAGAAGTCAAGTTAAAAGAAGACCCCCAAGGAGAAGTTAATATAAAGTTTGCAAAAATTGCAACCTATCCGTAAAAGAGGTTTAGTTTCTATCTACAGACACCAAGGGTTGTCTAGAATGTGGCAGGAAACAGATATGTGAAAGTCTCTTCTCAGTGGTAGGCTTTTATCCCCAGTTCAGCAGATGCCATTCCATCTCGAAGAACTCATTCTGGGATTATCCGACATTCTGAAATTGTGTCCAGTAATACAGTATAAAAATACACCATGTACCCATCTAGATAATATACTTTGAGCATAATCACAAAGACTGCATGTTAAAAAAAAAAGTTCTTCCTAGCTCTGGCATTTTCATTTTATAATTCTCCATTTAATCAGATTGGAATGCCATCATCTTGTGTTTTTCATCTACTGAACTCCACAATGGCACAAGGGTTACTAAAATATTATGCATGTCCAATCGTACTTCCCAAAAGATTTTCCCAAAAGACTGCTTTGATTATGTACGCAGCTGTTTGAAAAAATGACTCATTGGATAACAAAGCATTATGAAAAAAAGGGGAGAGAGTTTAGCAGTCAGGTTATAGATAAACTGTAAGAGCATATAGAACTAGCAGCTTTTTTCTGTATATCTACCTGCTGTGTTAACTGATTCTGTAAAAATTGATGTATGAGTTACAAGTGTTCAAAGTGAGACCAAAGAAAATTCAAGCTAAAATATTATATAGTAGTGTAACTCTACATTAAAACTAAATCAAAATATTAAATTAACTTGAAATTCAGTAATTACCATGCAAATTGTTATTTATCTGTATCTAATGTTTGTTTCTGCATGTCTCCAAAAGAATTGCATGCTGCAAAAAATATGTTTTTTCAAGTTGTTTTTAGTGTGCAAAATTAATTATTAGTCATTGAGACCACTGGGGTTTAAACTGAGATGTCCATTTTACGTTGACTGCTGGGCACAGCTGTAAACTTTTAACATTCAGCACATGTACTTCAAGAGCTTATTATTTAAAAATAAAAAATATTATGCAATACACATAATGCAATATTATGGGATCTTAATGGGGATTTTTGCTTTCCCTTAAAGTAAGCCTGACTTCAAAAATTAGAGATATGCTGTGTTATTGGGAACATTTAAAAATGTTAAGTATGCCTAAAGAGTACCCCAAAACTGTCTTAAATGCCTTCTGAAAAATAATAGTGCACTTCCTGATATGTGAGAGTTCCTAGGCACTCCTTATAGCTGAATAATTAGTGTGGCATATAATGGACTGCTACCATTGACTGCTAATTTCAAGAGCTTTGGAGACATCACTTGCTGTGTTGTTTACTCTACTCTGACATAAGGAAGCAAAACCCTGCCACTACTAAGATGGCCAGAGAGACACAGTGCAGAACAAGACATGGTAAATCAGTAATGGGGAAAGATTGGCTATACGTAGACCACAGGCAATTTTAATAACTAGTCCTTTGCTCTCTGGCTACCTTTTTTGGACACAGCATATAGAGTTCAGTTCCTTGTTAAAGTTGTCCTCAAGTAGAATCTAATCTCCATTTTCACTGAGATAACACCTACTGATCCTGCCATGAATGTCCTTGTGTAGGAACTTCCTGTTATATGGCGACAATACTCTGTCACCCTGTCACTCTTGTTTTTCATGGAGGCTACATACTGTATAGCCCATTCAGCAAACAGTTCGCAAACATGATCTGCTGTTGACACCATCAGAAAAAACAATCTGAGAAATGCCATGTAGCCATAGTTGGACTGCATACATGTAGACAAAAAATGGCAGCAGGAGTTGAGCACCACTGAGATACAATGAAGTATGAAAAATGTGAAAAAAAAATTTTTTAAGCCATGACAATTGTTTTTGATGCGCAAGAATTCATATACAGGGCTTTTCACACCACTAGAAGGTCCATAGTTCACTTAACACATATATCTATTTCCAATGTTTGCTGGACAATCTCTCCATAGATAGTAAACCAGGAACTTCATGGTATTTTATTCTACTGTATATCTAATCGCGATGTCACATGATTGGCTATAATCATTTAAACCATGCAGCAATTCACATTAGCTCAATGAATGTGTATATTAAAGTGTTACTAAGCCCACAACAGTAAAATTAGTCTGTATATGCAGTAAAGCATGCTTGTTATACTCACTGTGGAACCTAAGGGGTTAATCTTCTGCATTGTGTAAAAAGGCTGTTTAATCCTTTCTTCTCTGCTCCTTCTCTTGTTGAAATGACCACCTGATATAGGCTAAATCCATAGTCACATGCACCTGCTCAGTTTGGTGTGTATTGTTAGAGAGGTTTTTATTTTCTTGGGAGAGTGCATGTGATCAGCAAAAGGCCAAACAGACAGAGGGTCAGAACTTTCACATCCTCCTAGAGCAGAAAGAAAAATCCTCCTACAAGCTTTAACCAGTGCTCTGCTGAGGTCACAAGAGTGCTCTAACTGCTGATGAGAAAAGGTATTTAGCAGTTTATATTTACTAAAATAATTACATTTCTATGTTGTGTGCACTGTGGGAGACCGGATATAGTGGATGCAGGGTCCTGGGTTTAGTATCACTTTAAGTTTTAACAATCAATAAATAGAAGCTGTTTAACCTCCCTGGCAGTATGATTATTTCAGATTTTTGGTGCTGAAAGCGGTACCATTATTTTGCATGGATATTTGGCGTTTTATATTGTAGGCCTGTAGTTCTTAGGAATAACTCACTGAAATCTGTCTGAACAAGAGTCTAGTAAACATTCCGGATATGATAAAACTTGAAACACGAAATCATAAATTATAATTTAATAAATAATCATAAAAAATAATAATATAATAATAATAAATTTAATTCAATAATATAATCAAACCAAAAACACTGAAATTTGAAATATAGCGCCAAGTTCGCACATCACTGAGCAAAGTCGCAAAATTGTTTTCAGTATCTGATGATGAATTTCCCCACGAATCATTATCACTCAATTCTGCAAGTGGTTCTGATTTACTATCGCTGTTCTCTAGCTGGTCTAAAACCACTTTTGACCTAAAGGGACGCTTTTTGGACGCCATGGACGTTTCTCAGTTTCCAGGCAATAAGAACAGTAAAAATGCAGGCAGGGCACAGGACAAAGCACTAGGGAAAAAATGTATGTGAAATGGTTTGATACAGTAATATTTTACTATATGATTTTAGTGATTTTCGTGAATGTCACTTTTTGTCATTTTCAAATTTCCCGCCGTTCCGTCCCCGTATGTCCCGACGCTCGCAGGGGACGGAACCCAGATGACAGATGCCGGCATCCACCGGATTACATTACAGGGGACACTGCAGGAGGGACATCGCGGGAGCGCAGGACAAGGTAAGTGATCAAGGGATCGCGGAGCAGTGCCGCATGGTAAGCCCGAGTGTAGCTCGGGGTTACCGCTTGTGGTACTGAAACTTTACCCCGAGAAACACTCGGGAATACCGCCAGGGAGGTTAAACAAACAGAACACAAGTTGCTTTACCTGATTACTGCTGAACATTTAAGGTCCGCTCACACTATATTTTTTGCAGCAACTAATGCTAAGTCTTGTTGGCAAACTGAGATCAGCTGCCCACAAGGATAATGTATCATGTTATTGAGCCAGCTAGTCTGCTCAGGTTAGAGAAGGTTTAATGCTATCTCTGCTAGCTCGCTGGCTTTTTGCAGGGCTCTGCCCTCCTCCCTGTGTCATATAAAGTCCTCATGCACACTTGACGTTTTTACAGTGGCTGTTTTTGGTGTTTGACTTTTTTTCTACAGTCAATAAACTCCCCAGCATGTTATCCTATGTGTCCATGCACATATAAACTGTAATCAATGTTTTTTGGCAGGGAAAAAATCCAAAACTAGTGGGTTTCTAGAGGAGTTGTTTTAGCTTTAAAGACTCTCTAATGCTGAAAAACGTGGCAAAACGTGGTAAAACGCAGCAAACCAGCGTTTTTGGACTTTTTTGACCCCCACTTTTTTTGAGCATAAAAACCGCTAAAAAATGAAATGCAGAAAAATGAGGGAAAACACCGCTAATCGTGGCAAAACTCCGCTAAACACTAATGCAAAAACACTAAAAAAAGCTGAAAAACTCACGTTTTAACGTGACTTTACACAGCTAACATTACCAGCGTTATCAAAACGTCAGTGTGCATGAGGGGGAAAAGGGGGAAGGCTCTCCCCAGACAAGTCCTGCCAGATGGGAAGCAGAAAGAGGCTCACAGAGGAAGATTTAACCCTTTACAAGCTGCAATCACCTGTCTGGAGGGAGAGAGGAGCCTGCATGGGAAGCTGCTGTGGGGCTGCTGCTGCACTTTGAGACTGAAGTACTGCCAAGTATGGACTTTCACTAGTTAATGGACTTTATCCTTCCAAAAGGTATGCCTGGGAAGCCACTAAAGAGATAGTTAGTCAGGATTAGGATGTTATAGACTTTATTTGCACTATATTATGCTACTCTGCAAGACTTTCAGTAAACTTATTAACTGTGTTGAGCCTAGTCTGAAGTTACTAAAGGTGTGCATGAATTTCATATGGCAGATATGTTAAACCACTTTGGACCTGTAAAGCACTGAAAGGGTATGAAGAACACTAGACTACTGTGTCAAGTGAATGTACCAAGCAAGAGCAAGGTTGTTACTAAGGGCAACTAATTCCACACCAAAGACACAACGTGGAGGTGTCCTCTGGTAGTGAGGGGATCACTATTTGGGCTCCCTCCCTAGCAGTCTGTCTCCCATAGTAATTTTGAACAGACCAGCATAATGGAGGCCCTCAGCCTAACTGACTGTATGGAACAGGAAGAGTTAACATAGGAAACAAATGAGATACGTGCTATGTGTCTGGTGGGGTCTCATTCTGTTACTGGGTTTGCTGGCTGGTGGAGGCAGTACAGCTCGACCTACTACTCCAAATACAACATAAACAAGTCACTGTGTGTAGAGCTATGGGACAACATCTGATAGAGAAACTCTGCTTCATTACTACATGCAGTGTCAGCTCATCTCTAATTTGGGAGACTACCTTAATGTTAGACTGTTCCCATGAATGTAGTTCCCGCCTGGCCCCAGGCATTTGGTAAGTACGCCCCTTGGGCAATGGTACCCCTAGTGTACGAGCACTCTAGGTCCCGCCTACACTGCCTGGTGTAGCCCAAGAACCTGGTGGGCTTGCAGTCACTTGAAACAGTCAACATCCAACCAATCCACAGTCTGCTGCAGTGATACAGAAGACTTTATTCTGAATAACACCTATTGCACCTTCCAACAGACATGCATTGCAGTGCACTGCCAAAAAATAGTGTGTACCTAACCACAACATGCTCTTAGATGTAATAGCTGGTCAACATACAATAGTTACTGTACATCATGTTCTATGCATGACCTTGTGATTTGGATGGTCATCTGCTGTAGTAATCACATCAAGAAAGTCTTGAAGATTAATATTATTGAGAATGACTTATTATTAATAGTACAAAGGAAATAAAAATGTTGCTGGTGGCAACAATCAGCTTCCCATTATAGTTTTTCTTGAGAATGTAAGAAAATAAAATACGCTGTTTTTCATATTTTTAATGTTCATACATTATGACCTTTGAACATTATGAAATGGCACCAACCATTTGTAGCGACAAACACTTAGATCCATGAACTACTTTAAATTAAGCCAGTGCAGGAACCAGATTTAAATAGTGTCTTTTCTACACAGATTAACTATACCAATAATCTGCTAGGTTCATTATGAGTCATGATATAATAACAATTGTGCATTGTACATACAAGCAATTATCTTGGAAAAGGATGCATTAGCAGCAGATAATAGATTTGTGCTTTCTACTTTTTTTTCTCATCCCTCCACAACAGGGCTTACTTATTATGTGGATTTTCTTCTTGGTGCTCAAGTTAAACAGTCAACAATTCAATTGTACTGATAAACCCTTCTGTACCTCTGTGAAAACATTCATGCATGGCCAGAAAGAATCAAAACAATCCTATCTTATTATTACTTGTTAACCATTTCAATACCGTGCAATTTTACACCTTCCTGCCCAGGCCATTTTTCACGTTTCAGCGCTCTCACATTTTGAATGACAATTGCGCGGTCATACAACATTGTACCCAAACTAAAATTTTATCATTTTCTTCAGACAACTAGAGCTTTCTTTTGGTGGTATTTAATCACCACTGGGGTTTTTATTTTTTGCTAAATTAACAAAAAAAGACCAAAAAGTTTGAAAAAAAAAAAGTTTTTCTTTGTTTCTGTTATAAAAGTTTACAAATAAATAATTGTTCTTCATAAATTTAGGCCAAGATGTATTCTGCTACATGTCTTTGGTGAAAATAACCCAAATTAGGATGTATTTTTTAGTTTGTAGGAAAGTTATAGAGTTCACAAACTATGGGATATATCTGAATATTGATCAATCGTGAAGTACTGACAGCCAATCTAATTTCTTGAGGTCCAAGAATGTCAGAATAGTACAGATATCCCCCAAATGACCCCTTTTTGCAGAGTAGACAGTCCGACGTACTTCATAAGAGGCATGGCGAGTTTTTTGAAGTTGTATTTTTTTTGTCATAATTTTTCGGAAAATGAAAAAATGAAAAAAATTATTTTCACTATTTTTTTTTTTACATACTGTCACCAGTGCAGTACAGCGTCATCATATAACTGGCATGGTGGTGAACAGGGACACTGACTGGTGACAGTATGAAAAAAAAAATATTATTATTTTTTTTTAAATTTTTTATTTCATTATTTTTAATTTTTTATTACATTTTTTTTATTTTTTTTTAAGATTTTTTTTTCATATTTTACTATGACCAAAGTAGTACAATGTTCCCAAAGTAGTACCATTGTACTACTTTGGGAAAGTGATCAGTATTTTTTTTTTTTACACAATTTGCTTATAGCAAAGAATTACTTTGCTATAAGCAAGCATTTACCTGAATGAAATCGATTCATTCTGTTTTTTTTTTTTGTGCTTAGCTGTGATTTGGTCACAGCTAATCACATGACATGTGCATGTGATTAGCTGTGACCATTCACAGCTAGGCACTAGTATACAATGGATGGCATGAATGAAGCCATCCATTGTATACAACTGTCATGTGACCTGCTCTGATTGGTCACAGCAGGTCACATGGTACCAGCAACGGGGGCCGGTATTTAGATCTGTCATCGGCTGTGTCCAAGGTACACGGCCGGTGACAGATCGCGCCGCTGCGCGGCTCTGCATTAGCGCAAACTGCGCATGTGCGGGAGCACGCCAAATGGCGTGCACCCGGAATGCCAAAGCACTTTTGAAGCCGCCAAACGGCCATTGGCCGGGCGGCTAATGGTTAAAATGGACCACACGTGATATTTGGTAACCAGTATCTGTAATTGAATTGTTCTTTCTGACTGGCCACAGTACAGTGAAATCTGATTGGTTGCTATGGATTACTATATTCTTTGATATCTTTATTTTTTGATAGGGATGTTAAACAACAAGCAGGCAGCAGAAGCCCAAGAATGTTATCTTGCAAAACTTTGCCAAACTTGGATCACATATTTGCAACTCAGCCTTTCTAGCAATGTAGGGGTAGAATGTTTCCAAGGCCGACTACTGGGACTAATTGAATTTCAGCCAGTGAATAACCACCTTTAGATCTGCAGACACTTTAAAGGCAAAAGGATCCATTTAATTAAAATGCACAATGAAAAGTGCCTGCACCATTTTTGGTAATGCAGCACACCACTGTAGTGCATTAACTCACAACGTAGTGCACTGCAACACAGATGAATTGGATAAGTGCATTGCAGTGCCATTAATATTGAATGGCACCAAAGTGCACTAAAATACATAATGTGCTTTGGCGCACGACTTACCTCAACAAAAAAACTGTAAATCTACCCTATGTATATCTGAACCCAAAATATTTTTATTTTTAGTATTTTTAGCCTAGAATAATTTTTGCTGTCTGCTCAGTTGAGGATATTGCCCTTCGCGTTGTCCCAGAAACACAAAAGGATGTGTGAGGGAGTTTCTCCTAAGCAAAGAAATATTCATTCTTAAGCAGTTGTCACTGGACAGACAAAGAGGATGAATTTTTCCTGTGGGGAGGGGGATAGAGACTGCAAATAACAAGTTGACAGAGGATTTAATATTTCCACATTCTATCCAAAGCTAATGCAATGATTTCAATGAACTTTATCCAAAAAATATTTTTGCTAAGAAAACTATATAAAGCAAATAGCTTCATTTTAAATACTGTCAATAATTATTATGATTGTTGTGAGCAAAACAAAGACTCTTTCTTCCTCTAGGTAATTGAAAAGATAACTGACTGATTCAACCAGTAAAAGTGGTTGTAAACCTCAGACATGAAATATGAACAAAGCATAACCTTCTATACTGTGTCTCAATCCAGGGTACTAATTGTCATTTCTGTCTGCCGCCTGGTTCCTCTGCTATCACCATGAATACATTCTGACAAGTTTACCTGATACCAAAGATAAAAGGTGATAGGGAAGGATCTCCAGCGCAAAGCCTGTGATTGGCAGCCTCACCGCAGTTCCTGTGTGCTGTGTGAAGGAGGTGTGTCTCTTCCCTCCAGTCAGCTCTCGGAGTTCTCCTCATTGAGTTCTGCATTGTGTAATTTCAGCTCTGCACCCCCTGTTTTCTGAAAGCTCAGACACGCTTTAAAAATGCTGTACTTTGAACTCATGTAGAGAAGAGAAAACTGCAGATAAACAGGTACAACTAACGTATGAGGATTGTTTCATCTCTGTGTATCACATGAGGCTATCCATTTTACTGGGTATATGTAAGGGTTTGCAGCCAAAGTATGTTGTAGAACTAAACGCAAAAAATGTTTTGGTTTTTCTTTTTATATTTTAGAAGGGTTATAACTCCTGTAAATTTTTTGCCATCTGTGCCCCATAGGGGAGATTTCCCTTCACTTTTCTATCCCATAGCCAAAACAGGAAGTGAGAGGAAATCCCTCAAAAGTGAGGGAATCTAAAGGTGTAACCAGGGTCACCAGAACTAGTGTCCCAATTAAGATGTTACTATTCTGGTGACAACCCAAAATTTGAGATTTTCATTTACTTTCACTTTCGATAATAACAGTAAACAAGACAAATAGAGAGGGTGAATCTCCATAATGGGGGCACATACATCAGTAAAAACGCACAGGGCTTCCAATCCCTGACCACTGTATCCAAATATACTAGGAGCCCTAATAGGTTAAAATGCTTTGTGCAATTTTTTCAAAATATTGCCACTGACTGTACTCACACCTGAGGCTGCACTGAAGGCCGCATAAATGCGTATATATGTATACATGCTCACAGAGAGCTCCAGGTCTTGTATTAATAATCAGGAAAGGAATGGTCACAATGATCAGTCACTGTACAGCACACCCCTGTGGTTTTTCTCCTCTGAATGGAGAGAAAGATATATTGTATCTTTTTTTCCTTGCCAGAGGAGAACAATATAAGCAAACAAAAAGTATGTAAAAAAAAAAATAATAATAAAAAATAAAGATACAATAGCTACATCAGGGTTTGATCTGGGTCAGTGTCAGGTTAGGGTCAGGGTCAAATGCCAGGTTCAGTGTATATTAGGTAAGATTAAAAAAAAACCTAAATTAGTATCAGTGTCAGTGTGTTTTAGGTAAGATATGTGATATTATTGTTCTGGGCCCTACTGCAGGTACAAACAACAAAGAATATACTCATACTGTATGTGGTACAGCTTTTTGGTAAAGCCCACCATTCTACTGTTTTCAGAAAAAAGAAATGAGGCCTTTAAAGAAAAGAATACAGTCCCCACAGTCAAATATGGTGGAGGTTCACTGATGTTTTGGGGTTGCTTTGCTGCTTCTGGCATTGGGTGTCTTGACTGTGTGCATGGCATTATGAAATCTGAAGACTACCAAGGAATTCTGGGGTGCAATGTAGGGACCAGTGTCAAAAAGTTGGGTCTCCGTCAGAGGTCATGGGTCTTACAGCAGGACAATGACCCAAAGCACACATCAAAAAGCAACCAGAAATGGTTTCAGACAAAGTGCTGGAGAGTACTGAACTGGCCAGCAACGAATCCAGATCGCAATCCCACAAAGCACCTGTGGAGAGATCTCAAAACAGCAGTTGGGAAAAGGGACCCTTCCAATCTGAGAGACCTGAAGCAGTTGGCAAAAGAAGAGTGGTCCAAAATTCCAGTAGAGTGGTGTAAGAAACTCATTGATGGTTACAGGAAGCAAATGACTTCAGTTATTTTTTCCAAGGGGTGTGCTACTAAATATGAAATTGAGGGTGCCAATAATTTTGTCCAATCCGTTTTGCATAGAATGTGCCAGATTTGGCTTTTTGTTTCTCCACTTTTTTGTGTCATACCAATTCAAACAAAAGAAATAAACGTGAATGCCTAAACATTTGTAATTGCAACAATTTTCTGGGCAAAGTGGTGCATTATCTGACAAAAATGTGGGGGTGCCAAAATTTTTGGCAATGACTGTACATATGTGTATAGCATACCATGATTCTACTATCAGGGATGTAAATCCACTACACTCTTTCTACATTCAGCATGTAGTAGTTACTTTGCATCCGGATGTGATGTCTCCGGAACAGGAAACATCGACTCTGTCCAACATGTTTTTCCTCGCCTGTGAGCAACTTCAGGCTTAAAGTTATGGCAATTACAATAAATAATATATTGAAAAATGTACAATTTAACCTACTAGGTTTGTCCCCTTGTCTGCATTGACCATTTTATTCAAAAGGTGAACTTGGCCTTTAAGAATTTTCTACTCCAGCATAAAAAGCTAAATTATGTTCACATTTAACTATTTTCCTTTTCATTCTATTACACTATTATTTGTGCAGAGAGATCAAAGTGCATCAAGTGGCTTTATTTTTAAGATTAATAAGATACTCTCTGTCATTTTGCTTTATTCTTCAGCTTTCATTAGGCTAAGGCAGTTAGCATCCAGAAACACATTTAGACAATATCATAGTAGCAGGAAAATATTTAGAATTCTTTGAAGCTACAGCACTTTTGCATGTTAATCTAGATAAACAATCATTAGTCAGCTAATAATTCAATTAAACATGAGTGTAAAATTGACTTTTCAGCCCTAAATATGATACAGGGGTCTACTGTAGTTATCATTAATTTTACCCAAGAATCATACATTTTCTTGGAAGATTCACTTTAAGAAAAAGGTGTAAATCTTAAATGAAGGTCATGTGTATGTTGGTTAAAAAACATTCATACAAAGAGCTTATGGTTTCCTTGTGGGAGTAAAAAGATGACATCACTCATCTAGGCACAGGATATGATCAGATGTTTCATGCATGTGGATAGCTTTCCACAAATCAGTGTGGGAATCATCTAAACACTCCAGACACAAAAATAATTCCATGAGAACTCCAGTTTTAAGGTGATTATAAAAACATATTTTTAAAAATAACAAACATGTCATGCTTACCTGCTCTGTGATTTGGTTTTGCAAGGAACCTCCTTATCCTCCTGTTTTTGTGTCCCCCACCCGCACTCCTGGCTCCTCCATGCTGCCAAATGCCCACCATAGCAAGCCACTTGTTATAGGGGCACTCATGCATGCATGTTCTCAAGCCTTGTTCTGTGTGTCCATTGACACACACAGCACAGCTCGGCCCCACCCTTCACTGCTGTAATTGACAGCATTGGAAATCAATGGCTCCATTGCTGACTCTGATTCAATGAGGAGGGAGAGAGTGGATTGAGAGTAGACTCGGGTATGTATAAGTGAGGGGGGGGGGAGAGCTGCACAAGGTTTTTTACCTTACTGCAGTGAATACATAAAGGTAAATAGTCTTCAACCTTTAGAACCACTTTAAAGTTGTTTTAGTATATCAGTTATTTTCTGGATTTTGTTTTTCTCTTTTCTTGTAATACTTGCACATAATTTTATGTTCTTGAAACAGTTGTGTTCTGACTCCTGATAAGATATTTTACAATCTCACTCAACTCACTATACTATTTAGTAGTTTTTATCTAAATAGAAACATGGGAGCTGATGCTAATGACTTATTTCTGAAGGTGCCAGCATTATGTGTATCATTTCTGAATGAGTCACATCCCTGGAACATCTATACTGCTAATGGAGTTGAACTCCTGAGATGCATACTAGATAACTAAGCAGTGAAGATGATGAAGGTGTTGGCCCCATAATTTGCTGGCCCCATCTTTACAAACAATCGAGTAGTGGTAGCTTCTATATTTAACTTTTAAAAGGTTGTTTTGATAGATAGCTTTCATTCTAGACAACGAGAACATAGTATAAAACAACTGAACATATATAAAATCTTGAGAGCCCATTTAACATCTGTGTGCTGCATTTAACATACACCGATTGATATGTGTTAACTCGAGTCAGTGCAGCTCATTCATTTTGCCTGATAATGGATAGTCTTCATGTGTATCAACTTGTATGGTATATACTGTGTTGTCCAATTTTATGCTCTTGTTATCATAGTAACTGGCAAGATCTTCTATTCCGGAAGATGATTTGCTAACCTACTTACTAACCTACAGAGTTATCTAGCTCTTTTAGGGCCAAAGCTCATGTGATGTGGTGTACTGCAGTAACATGTTGCAGTGGCATTCATTTTGAAGGCACATTAACATACTAAGGAAATCCACTTTGGACACACATGTGTTACAGTGCACCACAACGCACTGTAACACACTACTATGTGTTGATGGTCTACATATGAAAAAGGTTGCATGTTTGTTTTCGGGTCTGTTATTGTGTGTTTCCAGCCAATTCATACTGAATGGGCTGCATTAACAAAAAAGCACATTGACTCATCACACAACACATGTTAGTACACATCACAACACACAGAAACGGACAGATCTCCCACATTTTTAATAATATATTTTTTTAAATATATTCTTCAAATTTTTTTTACAAATAAAAAAGTAATTTTAACATATATTTTTACATATATTTGTAAATGCATTCCAAAAATGTAGATTTGTGTTTTTAAAGACATACAGTATATTTGAAATGTATTTTTGAAAATATTTTTCTTATTTTGAATTAAAAACGCATTTCAACATGCAGTATATGTATATATATATTTATTGAAATATATTTTGAAATACTGTATATTGAATATGGCCAAAATTGTAGCATTTTAAATATATGGCAGTATATTTGGGAAGAATATTTTTAAATATATTTGAAATATATTTTTCTTCCATATGAGCTAAATGAGCCTTAAATGTACAGGAGTGTTAATGTGAACTTAAACTCAAAAAGTGATTTGGTATATTTTAGGAAACATTTAGAAATTGTAGTTTTATGAATACTTTAGAGAGGGATATAGATACCTGGGCCCGAGGGCATGGGAAATCACAGAAGTGTGACAAAAGCAACCAAAGGTAACACAATTCAGCAAGCAACAAAATGTGAACATTTTGACTTCCATCGGTTTTCAAAGACATCAACACCAGTGCATGCTTTAACCTCTTATTTGAGGTTTCAAATTGTATTGAAGAAACATAAACCAGGTAATAACTACAGATGGTGTGTATTGAGCTGGTGTCTAGGGGCCAGAGGGGAGAGGCTGAAATGAGCCCAAGCATAAGGGTCAGGGCAGCTTACTAAGGGGGCAAACACATATCATTTAGAAATTTTAATTGGCCCTAATCACCATCCTCAAAAATGTGACTCTTGTCTGGAATTCCTCCTGAAAAAGAGGACTTCCCTGAGTGTGAGTGTGGTTAGATACTCCTGTGTCTAAATCCTCATAGCTGTATATGTGCTGTGTGAGATGTGCCCAAGCAGTGACTGTTAGTTTTACAAGATTTGGAATGAGAATTTGCAAAGTCACTGCTCCTTGCTGGAGACTAATCTGTACTTGAAGAGCTGCAGTTCAAGGATCTCCCTGCTTCTGATTCATTCATTCAGTGGATCTGTGTTCCTCCACCTCTCCTCTTGCCTCTTGAATATTACCCTACCAGTCATTTGGTTATGCATGCATGCATTATACATTCTAGGAGGAGAACAGCTGGGGGATTCAATTGTGGAGAAGAATATGGGTGTTCTGGTAGATCATAGACTTAATAATAGCATGCAATGCTAAGCTGAAGTGTCAAACCATTTCTTGTATTAAGAGAAGTATAGACTCCAGAGCGAAATACATAATTTTGCTGCTTTGCAAATCATTAGTAAGATCTCATCTGGAATATGCAGTTCAGTTTTGGGCACCAGTTCACAAACAGATATCAGGGAACTGGAAAAAGTGCAGAGAAGGGCATGGAGGCAGGGAGAGCCTCAACTATTATTATTATTTTATTATACAGTATTTATAAAGCGCCAATAGTTCGCTCAGCGCTGTACATTACAGAGGGGGACAGAACATGTGACAGAACAATACCAATACAATGCAAAACATGAGGGGATTGAGGGCCCTGCTCTTTCGAGCTTACAATCTAGGAGGGAGGGGATGGTAGCACAGTGGTGGTAGGAAGAGTGGAGGAGGTCGGCAAGTTAGCAGGGGGTGGGGTAGGCTTCCCTGAAGAGATGGGTTTTCAGGGTGCGCCTAAAGGAGAGGAGAGTAGGTGATAACTATGAGGAGAGATTAGCTGAACTGAATTGAGAAAAGGAGAATAAGGGGGATATGATCAGCATTTATAAATACTGTACATAGGTGGTCCATATAGTGTACTTGGTGTAGAGCTAAATCACTTTCAAGTCATTACAGAGGATAAGGGGGCACTCTTTATGTCTGGAGGAAAAGAGTTTTAACTTCCACATATGAAAAAAGGCTTCTTCCAAGTAAGAGCTGTGAAAATGTGAAATAGACTGCCATAAGATCTGGTTCTGGCCAGCTCAATAAATTTAAAAAAAAAGCCCTGGATGCATTCCTAAATGCACAAAATGTAAATAGATATTAATATTTAGAGGTAATAACACCAGGGGTAGTTGATCCAGGGAATATCCGATTGCTTCCCATGGGATCAGGAAGCATTCCCCCCCCCTTCCCCAATGGAGTGAATTTGATCATGCTTTTTTGTTTTTTTTGCCTTCCTCTGGATCAACTGTGGGTATAGGATTGTGTATATGGGGGTTTTCAAAATCTTCTTCTGAACTAGATGAATAAACTTAAATATATATATATATATATATATAAATATATACCCACTATATCGTAAGTAGTATGTGAAACAAAAAATGTGTTACTGAAATATTAATCTTTACAGACAGAAAAATGCATACAAACCAAAAACACACCGTGTACAATATAATTCAAAGTTTATGTGTGATAAAATATGGTAATAGTCCATAAATTCATGTGTGATAAAGTATAGTCCAAACATGCACAAGACAGAAGAACCCTCATAGATTCAGCACATTTCAATCCACTTGTGTAGATACAAAGAACTCTTACTCAAATGGTGCCCTTCACTCTATACCATGTGCCTTTGGTAATGCTCTCACCTTAAATAATAGACCTCTGAATCACAGGAGGTCTCTTCTGAGAAAAAGCTTATTGTCCCGCATCGTAGAAAGATGTAAAAAGAACAAAACCATTCATACTTCTCTCTGTATATATTTATTTGAAAGCAGACCAAAAATATAAACACTCACAAGTGCAGCAGATAAATAACGCCTTCAATCCAGATGTATCTCAGATCATCCATTAGCTTATACAGCCTACAGTGACAGATCTGGCTCTCCACACAATCCTGCTCAGCTCCGCCTAACGTGATGACGTCATGGACCTTCCCATCTGACAAGCTGCATCCTGATTGGACTTCCTTAGAGATAACTATCCAGAGCTCCTTCTAGTGGCTAATCTTCAAATCTCTACATTTAAAACAATTATTGGAGAAGCAAGCATACAAAACATAAAAATCATATCACAAACTACTTTAAACACAAATAAAAATGTAAACTAATGCTCAGTAATAGTAGATCATATATACACTTTCTAGGAAAAAAAATCAGTGTACGGATCTTTCATACCTCACGCGTTCTATGAGAACGTCTAATAAACCACATTCAATGGTAGAGCAATGTGAAAAGAAACCTTTGCAGGTCATTACTGTTAAGCTTCTCAGCAAGCAGGAAACATATGAAGATTCATGCACCAGTTAAAAAAAACATTTAGCAGACCATTGTGATGCATTTCCATATTCACACTCTCTAGTGGGGTTTATTATGAAAATTGAAAATTTAAGTCAGAATACAACAATCAAGCTAAAACATAATGATTATTAAATGTTCAATAAGTTTGCATTACACAGGAAAGATTAAATAAGATTTATATTCTAATCCAAGTTGTAAGCTTGGGAATTTCCTTGGTACAAAAACAGCTGATTAGCATGTAATAAGAGAAAAATTTTCACTTATGCAAAACAATCCCTAGATTCTTTTCTGCAAATATATTAATCTGTTTAATCACTAATGACAGAAGAAAATCTTACAGCAAATAAGTAACTTTTCACAATATTTGCGCACAGATTGTATGAGATTACCAATTTCCATTTTTTTTCAAGGAAAGCATGTAATAATGCATTTTGTATGTAGGGAAGAAAGTTTTCTGCCCTGGTGCTATAGTGATACCAGCCCAGGAACAAGTATACACAACCAGACAATAGTCCTGGCTACATTAAAGAATCTTAGAAACGGCACATGTGAGAAACTTTTTTTTTCTAGTGCACCCATACCTATACATACAGTATATGGGAGGCAGTTTGTGCCCTGTGACTCACAATGTATCCAGTGCTGTTCTTTGATTTGTTATATGAGTGATTTAAGGTTGTAATCATTCTTTTCATGATGTCTTTAATAGGCTTTCAGGGCATGCTTGTATTCTGTTGTCTCTGTGGCCAGCCTTTGCTATGTTCCAGGTTTCTGATCCTTGCAAATGACCTTGACCATCAGGTTGTGCAACTTCTCTTCTGATTCCAAATTAGTGTTCACATCTGTATTTTTGCTCTGACCACTAGCTTGCCCAAAGATCCATTCCTGTTTCAGTTCCCGGCATTTGATCTCCGTCTCACTTCCTGCCCTTGGATTCATATCTCAGTTCCTGTTCTTGGATCCCTGTCTCAATTCCTACCCTTGGATCCTGGTCACAATTCTTGCTGTTGGATTTCTGTCCCTTTTCTTGCCCTGGAATTCCTGTCTCAGTTCCTGCTCTTGGTTCTATGCCTCAGCTCCTGCCCTTTGAACCCTATCTCAGTTTTTGCCCTTGGATACCTGACTCGGTTCCTGCCTTTGGATTCCTGTCTCAGTTTCTTCCCTTAGAACCCTGTCCAAGTTTAGTCTCTAGATCTATTTCTCCTGACTTTTTATCCCAAAGCTCTAGTCTTTATATACCTATTTCAGTTCTTACCCTTTCGAGAACTGTCTTAGTTCCTGCTCTTGGATTTCTGTCTCAGTTCTTGCCCTCTAATCCCTGTCTCAGTTCCTGCTCTTGGTTCTTTGTCTCAGCTCCTGCCCTTTGAACCCTATCTCAGTTTTTGCCCTTGACTTCCTGTCTCAGTTTCTGCCTTTGGATTCCTATCTCAGTTTCTTCTGTTAGAACCCTGTCCCTGTTTAGTTTCTGGATCCATTTCTCCTGCCTTTTAATCCCCAAGCTCTAGTCTTTATATACCTATCTCAGTTCTTACCCTTTTGAGAACTGTCTTGGTTCCTGCCCTTGTATCCTAGTCTCAATTCCTGCTCTTGGATTTCTGTCTGAATTCTTGCCCTGTAATCCTTGTCTCAGTTCCTGCTCTTGGTTCTATGTCTCAGCTCCTGCCCTTTGAACCCTATCTCAGTTTTCGCCCTTGTATACCTGTCTCAGTCCCTGCCTTTGGATTCCTGTCTCAATTCCTGCCCTTAGAACCCTGTCCAAGTTTAACTTTGGATCCATTTCTCCTGCCTTTTGTATCCCCAAGCTCTAGTCTTTATATCCTATCTCAGTTCTTACCCTTTCAAGAACTGTCTTGGTTCCTGTCTTTGGATCCCAGTGTCACTTCCTGCCCTTGGATCCCTGTCTCCATTTCTGCTTCTACATCCCTGACTCAGTTTCTGCCTTTGGATTCCTGTATTAGTTCCTTACCTATATGTGCTTTTGTATGATTTTAGGAATTTTGGATTATAGTGTAAAGTATGGAGAATGCTTAAGATTTATTGCAAAGATCCTAGAGGTATTTGGGGACATTTGAGAACAATTTGCCTTGACAAATATGTTTTTATGAACTGTTAATGTGGATTAGAGTATAGTGTCTTTATATGCATACAAGGAATGTATGTATATAAAGGCTGCATTTGATTAACCTGAACTTTTCTGTGCAAAAAAAAAGTTAAATATATAAAAAGAACACTAAGATCATTTACAGTAGTCATGCTTTTAGATGTGATTATCAGTTTATACATAAACTAATGATAAAGAGTGGCTAGATTATTACCTTTGTAGTTCTGCACTGTCTAAGTAGTTCTGTAAAGTCTAAGTTTAAAGCCTAAAAACTGCCTATCCCATAAAACAAAATATCTGTGCCCTGGTGAAGACATGAAAGTATGGGACAATTTATTCAGGGAAACATCCTATTTACCATTTATTTATGTAAGTAAAATTCAGTTTTGTGATGGATATAAATATTTCAATGCTAAAGGCGTCTGCTGATATTTCTAATGCTGAAAAGAAGAGAAAGAAAGACTATTAGTGAAAATGATTAGACAAATCCTGAATTGTATCACCATGTCTGTTCTTTCAGGATAGTTATGCAAATGGTATGTAGCAAGTTCTGAGCCAGAGAAGCATTATATAGGCTGACCACTAGATACTGTATATTAGGTTACATAAAATATTAAAGGAGAAGTATAACCAAAGTTTTTTTGGCTATACTTCCCCTATGGATCACAGGAGTCCAGTTTGTTCTGCACTCCTGTGACCTGCTTTCAGTTGACAGCGGGCTACGTCACAGAGCTGGTCCAGGCTCTGAAATGACTCCAAACATATGGTCGGGATCCACCCAGAAGTCTGGACCAGCACCTGGCTCAGCTTCTCAGCAATCCACCAAGAGCCTGAGCCAGCTACTCCCACCCCTCCATAGCCAGACACTCCAGTGAGCACTGGAGGGGCAGAGCAGAGAGTCGAAGACTGACAGTCCTGTCTTTCTGCTCAGAGTGAAGGGGGAGAACTGAGCGATCATTGGTGTTTGATTGCTCATTTATCACTGCAGAGCCAGTGGGGGACAGATGCAGCATTTGATTGATGCTGCATCCACCTAGGTAGGTAAGTCTGAATGTTTTCTTTTAACAAACCTTCTGTGTGCAGTTTTCCCCTAGCCCCCCCTCCTTATACTTACTAATCTTGATCCAGCACTGTATCCAAGAGTGGCGGCTCTCTCCTCTCTCTCTCTCCTCACTGGGCATGGAGGTAGCAGTAGGAGCCATTGGCTCCTGCTGCTGTCAATCACAAGCTAGTGAGCAGAGACATGGGGCGAGGCCAAGCTGCTCTGTGTGTGTCAATGCACAAACACAGAGCAGCGGATCAAGCACTCACAAGTGCCTCATAGCATGCGGCTTGCTATGGGGGCACTCGGCGGGAAGGAGGAGCCAGGAGCGCTGGTGGAGGAACCTAGAAAAGGAGGATCGGGGCTGCTCTGTAGAAAACAGCAGGTTAGTATAAAATGTTTGTTCTTTTCAAAAAATACTTTTGAATCACTTTAATGTAAGGAACATTTCTGTATAATATAGTTGAATAAAGGATGCGGCCAGGACAAAGGTCTTCAGTAGCCTAGGATGTGTGCATCAGTTACAAATAGCTACATAGTTGGTAAGATTGAATAAAGACACACGTCCATCCAGTGCAGCATCTTTTTGTATGTACATGTTTGTGTCTCTACCATTTCCCATATTCCTGTATATTGTGTTCACTAAGATGCCCATCTAAAAGTTTTTGTTAAATTTTCCACACTGTCCACTGAGACCACCAACTGGGAAAGGGATTCCACATCCTTACTGCTCTAACATTTAAGAACCCTTTTCAAAGTTTAAGGTCAAAACTTTTCTCATCCAACCTCATTGAGTTGCCACGTGTCTTTAACCAGTTCTGTGCCACTCTATAGCAGAAATATTGCTATGGGACTGCATGGGGGTGTGTGCCATTTGCAATTCCTCACCGTCACCCGGTGATTACCGAGTATCTCTGACGGGGGAGAGACCTGTATGTAAACAAAACAGATCTCTCCCCTGTCAGCTCCTGCACACTGCTTTGCATGGCTGGGGATGTCAGTGACACCAAGTCAGTTCCCCCCAGTGTCAGAATGCCCGCCACAGTCCTGCAGTCCCGCTATAAGTTGCTAATCACTACCATTACTAATTAACAAAAAAATTCCAGTATATATACCGCCATTTGTAGGCGCTATAACTTTCACGTAAACCAATTAATTTACTTTTTTTTACACATGTAGCAGAATACATTTTGGCCTAAATTTATGATAGATTTTTATTTTTTTAAATTTTTTTACTGGACATGTTCAACCACTTGCCTACCAGGCACTTCTACCCCCTTCCTGCCCAGGCCAATTTTCAGCTTTCAGCGATGTCGCACTTTGAATGACAATTGCGCGGTCATGCAATATTGTACCCATATGAAATTTTTATCTTTTTTTAACACAAATAGAGATTTATTTTGGTGGTGTTTAATTGCCACTGAGTGTTTTATTTTTTGTTTCTATTATAAAATTTTGCGTTGATGAGGCGGCACTGATAGGCAGCACTGATTGGCACTGATAGGCGGCACTGATGAGGCTGCACTGATATGCAGCAATAATGGGCACTGATGGACACTGATGGGTGGCACTGACTGACGGCACTGACTAGTGGCACTGCTGGGCACTGATGGGCGGCACTGCTGGGTAGCACTGATGGGTGACACTGATGGGTGGCACTGCTGGGCAGTACTGATGGGTGGCACTGATGGGGGGCACTGGTGTGTGGCACTGCTCAGCACTGGTAGGCGGCACTGCTGGGCACTGATCATCAGTGCCCTGATGACCGGTGCCGATCTGTTCTCTGACAATTGCCGGTCATCGGCAGTACTTTCCTCACGCTGTGACAGAGTGAAGAAAGTGCAGCCAATAACCGGCAACTTTATTTACCCGGTGATCTGCTGTGTCATTGGACACAGCTGATCATGTGGTAAAAGGCCGCTGTGATTGGCCTTTTACCACATCACTTGATCAGCTGTGTCCGTAGGACACAGAGATCACGGCAGGGGCGGACTGACAACACATGGGGCCCCCGGGCAATAGGGGATCATGGGGCCCCTGTGTCCTTGCCCACACTCAAACCACACCCAAAAAAGCCTATGAAAGGTACCAGGGGCATCTCATGGGGCCCCCTACTGACCCTGGGCCCTCGGGCAATGCCCGAGCACCTGAATGGTCAGTCTGCCCCTGGATCACGGAGATCGCTGGGTGTGCACCGCTGGAGGCATACAGGAGGGTGCATTCTGGGAGGACATCATATGACACCCTCCCAGAACTGGACAACCATGCTGTAGCCGTCATTTGGTTACTACGCAGTTGCCATGTGGTTAATAGGAAAAAGTAAAAAATATAGTTTTTTTTCTCAAAATTGTCAGGTTTTTTTATTTATAGCTCAAAAAATAAAAAAATGCACAGGCGATCAAATACCACTGAAAGAAAACACTATTTATGGGAAAAACGGACATAAATTTTATTTATGTACAGTGTTGCATGACCGCTCAATTATCAGTTAAAGCAACGCAGCGCCGTATCATAAAAAAATGTCCTGGTCAGGAAGGGGGGGGGGAATCCTCTGGAGGGTAAGTTAAGACACCTAAACTGAATAGTTTACTCCCTATGCTAGAATCACCATTTAGATATTTGTATTTTGTGATCATATTTCCTATATATGTACTGCCCGAATTTTCCAGTTTAAATCTGATTGATGGCTATAGGGTGACCGAAAATTCCTATTGCAGATACTTCAATAAGCAAAGCCTGTTGTAGTCCACATTTTGGGACAGAAATAGGAGATCTGACAGTCCTATATTACTTTTGAAGATCCAGCACTCATTGTCCTTACTTCAGCTAGAAGGGTGAATCTCCAGAGCTGAACCTTCATATAAAGGTAGCACTAGCAGCATCTGTGTTTTCATCCTGGCAAGTCTCCCCTACATTGATTAGTAGCTGTGCTTTCTTTAAACATTGTGCCATTTAACTATGTTTAACCTAGAACTAAAATAGGATTTAAATGTCACTTGGAGGTTATCCTGAACGGAGCAAAGATTATGAAGATCACTGCTGCAGTGTGTATATTCAGTAGAACAGACATATTAGCATGACATGACACAACTGGGTCACATATATTACAACTGCTAATACAGTGCCTCTTCCTCATTAATTAGGAAAAGCATTGTATACATGTGTAATAAAATGGAAGGTGACATCTAATCTACAATATTGCAATATTTGTAATTCTTTTTTGTTGATTAATTTTGTATGACATTATACTGTACTGTAAAGAGCCCAGTGCTCATAAAACAGCCAATATACTTATTACTGCAGGCAATTTGGGGTCTGGTCCTGTTAAAATGCAGCATAAAAAGACTAAGGAAGAAAAATGTACTAAGTATGACAGATAAACAGTAGAAACTCTGCAAAAGAAAATGTTTTCATTTAATATGGCAAGTCCACTAGTCCAAAAAAAAAATTTTTTTATACATCTAATTAGTTACAGATAATATTTGAATAGTTGTTATGTGCTACTACTGAGGTAAAAAGGGCATTTGCTCCAAGACCACCAGGATTGCTGGTAGATTCACTAGCAATGAAAATTGACTTTTGATGCTGCAACATAGCACAACTCAACCCGCTAACGCTCTAGGAAACCAGGATATGATTCCATTAGTAGTACCATAATTTATTCTAATAGAGTAATCTTACACTAAATATCACAGTTTCAGACCAGTTGTCTGCTTCTCACTCTCTTTATAGCCTCTTTCTTTGCTTTCTGTCCTTTCAGCCAGGTCTGGATACATGCTTTATTTCGGTGTGGGGGATCCCTTCAAAATCCATACCAGACCCAAAGGACAGCTGATGACTCATTGGTTGTTAAGGATGCTGCGGCCACCTGCTCCTTAACTAATTGCCGACCGCAGATAGCCGAATGACGGTTGCACTGCGGCCGGCCAGTTCTGGGTGGACGTCATATGATGTCCTCCCAGAACGCGCTCTCCTGCGCGCCCCCTGGGGGGCGCACCCAGCGATCTCCGTGATCGCTGTGTCCTACAGACACAGCTGATCACGTGACGTGGTAAAAGGCCAATCACAGCGGCTTTTTACCACGTGATCAGCCGTGTCCAATGACACGCTGATCACCGGGAAAATGCAAATGCCGGTTCTCGGCTGCACTTTGATGACGCTGTCAGATCGTGAGGAAAGTACTGCTGAAAACCAGCAGTTGTCAGAGCGGGGATTGGCACCAATCATCAGGGTCACTGATCACCAGTGCCCTGATGATCGGTGCCCAGCAGTGCACCCACAGTTCCGCCCACCTGTGCCCAGCAGTGCACCCACCTGTGCCCAGCAGTGCGCCCACCTGTGCCCAGAAATGCACCCACCTGTGCCCAGCAGTGCGCCCACCTGTGCCACCCAGCAGTGTCACCACCTGTGCCCAGAAGTGCCACCTACCTGTGCCCAGTAGTGCCACCCACCTGTGCCCACCCACCTGTGCCCACCAGTGCCACCCACCAGTGCCCATCAGTGCAGCCCAGCAGTGCTGCCAGTCAGTGCCACCAGTCAGTGCCCAGCGGTTGTGCCAGTCAGTGCCCAGCAGTGCCGCCAGTCAGTGCCCAGCAGTGATGTCAGTCAGTGCCACCTATCAGTGCTGTCTATCAGTACCCATTATCAGTGTCGCATATCAGTGCCACCAATCAGTGCCGCATATCAGTGCCACCTATCCATGACACCTCATTAGTGCTGCCTATCAGTGCCGCCTATCCGTGCCACCTCATTAGTGCCGCCTATCAGTGCCCTTCAGTGCTGCCTATCAGTGCCCATCAGTGCTGCCTATCAGTGCCCATCAGTGCTGCCTCATCAACGCACATCAGTGAAGGAGAAAAATTACCTGTTTGAAAAATTTTATAATAGAAACAAAAAAACTTTTTTTTTTCAAAATGTTTTGCACTTTTTTTGCTTATAGCACAAAAAGTAAAGTGCCCAGCAGTAATTAAATACCACCAAAAGAAAGCTCTATTAGTGAGAAAAAAATGATCAAAATTTCATATGGGTACAATCTTGCATGACCGCGCAATTGTCAATCAAAGTGCGACAGTGCTGAAAGCTGAAAATGGGCCTGGTAAATAAGGGGGTATAAGTGCCCGGTAGGCAAGTGGTTAACAACCATGACAGTTACTAGTTGTTAAAAACGTTGATGGCCTCCCAATTTTTAACAACCATGCTAACAAGCAGCGCTATTACATCCCTTGAATAACGCGTGGCTATACCATGATCTATTCAACTAATATATTTATTTAGCTTTGTGAGTTGATTTTAGAGTCAGTTTATGAGGTATTTACCATGCATTTTTTACTTGTGCGGTAAGTACTGCATAAACTGACTGTGGATTGACATTTTGAATATTGCATGTAATTGCAAAAAATGTGTCGCGTGATCCAATTATCTAATGCAATATTCTTCAGTGAATTGAGCCTATCATGTGTCAACACCTCCAGTGAAAGTATTGCTCTGTATTATAACTTATAATACCAATAAAAAGTTAATCCAAGTGATTAATCAGATCTCACAGTGAATTCTACCACCATTGCCACACACGGTCTGTTACCATTCAGAAAGATTCTAAGTTATAGGTGGTCTTAATTCGTGCACAAATACATGGGATCTGCTGCAGCAAATATATATCCTAGGACATGGGAACCACAGGGCCCACCAACAGGGAGTATCAGCTGAATCACCTCTCCCACTCCACATATGTCAATCCAGCAAGAGAAACAGATAACAACCTCCCATAGTGTAAAACCACTGGCTTTAATGATCACTAGACTGTATATCTACTCATAATCCTGCATGTGTAAAGGGCCCATCAAAAGATTACACAGAACCGCTCGCTCCAGCATGCGTGATGACATCAGCATGACATGTTTGTTATTTGTAAAAAATAAGATTTGGTCTATTACAATCACTTTAACCTTGCATTAAAACAATGTGAACTGAGCCAAATGCATTGTTTCTGGTTTGTTCAGAATACGATACAATATCAATAACACTTTTGAAAGTATGAAAGCACGTAATGTATTGTCTAAATATGATTCATGCAGTCCTTCTCATCACCTTAGAGGTCTAGGGCAACTTTTATTTTCGCACCAGTAAATCTGAAATGTTAGACATGGTCACAATTTTCAGTTTTATTTTAAGCCGTATGAATCATTCTTGTGTCAGTAACCTATTAGATTGTTCTTTGCCACAGCCTAAATCAATTCTTCATGGGTCTGATTACCACACATTGTTACATTTTTTGTTTATTAAACGAGCCCATTTCTTAGCATTTAATGAGTTAAAAATCACTGGTGATGCTAGACCTCAGCACTAGGTCTATCCCTCTAACCTTTGCATGCAGCACTACACAGAGAGATATCCAGCCTGATGTCACCCTGGGGGACCCTGGGGGAAACTGTGTGACTTGTGCAGTGGACACTACTGCCACTAACCACCAATGAAAGAGGGGACATAAGATTGACTAGTATAAGAGGGCACTTCTCTCCTGCAAGGAGGCACCCCTCAACTGACCAGGTTCGAAGGGGTTCATTTTCCTCTGACCAGCAGCACTTCACTGACTACACAGCAAGGCGGCACTTGTACACTGATCAACAGCAAGGGGGTACTTTTCCACAGACCAGTGACAACCAGAAAGAGGGTACACTTGTCCACTGACCAGCAGCAAGGGGGCATGTTGACTAGCACTAGGGGCACTTACCCACTAACCACAAACATTTCAAGGGCCACTTATTCCTGACTCCTGAACTTTGAAATTACATAGACCTGACCTCTGCATTTGTATTGCTGTGTTGTATGTTACAAAGTCCCGACAAAAGAGTTCACTATATCAAAAGTTTCTGGGTTTTTTTTAATGAAGATCTTATTTAAAGTAGGACTAGAGAAAGTGTTTGCATTCTGTGAGCAGAAAGGCATATTACATTTACAAGTTACATTTTTAATTAAGATCCTCTGTTCATATGTGTCTGTATAACTGTCACTTGTGACACAGTAATAATGGATACTGTGCCAAAAGGACTGTGGCATAGGTGTGTAGTGCATACAGTGAATAAGCACATGTCCTGTTTAATCATCCTCCTTTAACCCCTCTGCGCCAGCGCCTCCCGGCCCTTTAAGATTTTCAGAAGCTGGGAGGCGTATGGTCATGTGACCGCCATGATTCACCGTCACGGTGGTCACATGAACGGAAAAGGTCTCAATCGCAAGGGGAGATCGGGACCTTTCTCTGAGTCAAGGACATATGTGCTGGGAGCACACAGGGCACGTGCTCTCAGCACAAATGTGTTTTCTAATGGCACGCAAATATGCAGCCGCCCGGCATCAAGGCCCAGACACCGAGAGGCCGCATATTTGCATCTAGGGGTTAATCCTTTACTGCCATCTACATAAATACTATGTGGGTTCCAGCAGCAGCAGACAAACAAACTCTCAGTTGCAATCATTTATGTGGGAAAGCGATGATCTCTGAAGGTTTTTAAAGCATCTTTGGATAGTTTTGCTGTGTCGCTGGCTCACACAGTTTTTAAATCTTGAGTTTATTGGTATGTATTTTCTCAACTCATATTTTATATTTTACAGAAAAGTCTGCATTTTTATTGTGTTTGTATGCAATAAAATTAATTTAAAGAAGAACTTTAGGATAGGCAAAAAAATCACCCCCCTTCACAAAACACTAAACAGCTAATAACATTTTGAAAATCCTTACCATTAAGGAGAAAAGTCTAATTGAATTTTCATGGTCTCATCTCTGTAATTCAAAAGATAACAACATCTGCTCTGCCAAGTAGGAGGTGTAACAGCAGGGATTACATCATATCCTCTCCTCTCTTTCTGCAGTAAAAGGAAACTACAGCTCCCATCAACCTCAGGGAATTGTAGTGAATGTGGGTGTGTACACTAGGCCTGTACATGTTGAATGTGTCTGAGAGTCTTGGTCTGCCTACCACTTCAGACGGGGCTGAACTACCTCATTGCCTCCTGGAGAAAGAACTACAGAAGGGATGTGCCAAGACCAGTGGCTGGGGGAATAGGAGGCATATCAGTCACTGGTCTTGCAAACAGGAAACCAAAGAGAATTAATGGTTTCATTTGAAAACGAACGGGCTATTTCTTAGTAACTACTGAGAGAACCAGACGAAGGGTGACATATTTGAGTTTTTTGAAGTTGTAATTTCTTTGTAATTTTTTTGTCACAATTGTTTTGAAAATTACGAAATTTAATTTTTTTACATATTGTCAGCAGTGCAGTACAGTGTCATCATCTGACTTGTGTGGAAGTGATCAGGGACACTGACTGGTGACAGTATGTTAAAAAAAACCTAAAAAGTTTAAATAATTCTTTATTCAATTTTTAAAACACTTTTTAAACTTTTTTTGTAACTATTTTCTTTTTTATATACTTTCATCAGAGTAGTTCAGTGTCACCATAGTAACACTGTACTACTCTGGGGGGTGATCAGAGATTTTTTTTTTAACACTTTGAATGCTGTTATAATGATGATAACTGTAACAGAAATGTTTTGAACTGTCATGAATGGGTTAGATTTATAACAGCTGTGATTATTAGTGCTCTGTGATTGGCTACAGCTAATCACATGGTACAGGGTGCTGTGGGTGTAACTGGCCCAGGTATTATGTGATAGCTGTAGGCCAATATAGGAAGCACAGCTGTTATGAATGACATTCATTTATAACAGCTATGTTGACATTGCGATCATGTAACCGAATAGTGATCACTTGATCCCTGGGCTGCTTAAACACTTTCCCGCTGCCCTGTAGCAGAAATACTGCTACAGGGTGGAAGGGGTGCACAAAATCAAGTATATATATGTGATTTTGCATTTCCCTGCACCGCTATTTGTGGCCTTGGCTGTCAATCAGTGGGTCCCAGCTGGTGATTACTCGCCGGGGCTAGAGCAATACAAGCAGTGTGCTTACAGTTGACAGCACAAACACAGCTTACTGTGAAACAGCACACAGTTAACCCTTTGATCTCCCCACATTTTAATCCCTTTCTGTACAGTGCCATTGGTACAGTATCAGTTCTTTTTATTAGCACTGATCAATGTATTGGTGTCACTGGGGATGTCAGTGACACCAAGTCAGTTCCCCCCAGTGTCGGAATGCCCGCTGCAGTCCCGCTATAAGTCGCTGATCGCCGCCATTACTAGTAAAAAAATAAAAATTACAGTATCTATACAGCCAGTTGTAAACGCTATAACTTTCATGTAAACCAATTCATTTACACGTATTTTAGCAAACACATGTTGCAAAATACATTTTGGCCTAAATTTATGACAAAATTAGATTTTTTATTGGACATGTTTAACAGCAAAAAGTCAAAAATATTGTTTTTTTTCTCAAAATTGTCAATCTTTTTCTTTATAGCACAAAAAATAAAAAACGCACAGGCAATCAAATATCACCGACAGAAAGCTCTATTCGTGGGATAATAAGGAGGTAAATTTAATTTGAATGCAATTGTCAGTTAAATCAACGCAGCACCGTAACACAAAAAATGACCTGTTCAAGAAGTGGGGTATATCCTCAAGAGGGCAAGTGGTTAAAGCAGGCAGGTACCGGAAGCTTTAATCTGCTGTGTACGGTGGCTGCTTTGAGGCAGGATTTGTTGACTGAAACCTCAGCCATCTGATGTAGAATGAGTTATCCTTCTGAGCTACTAAATTATTTACACAATGGCTGCCTTTAGCAGGAAGAGCTAACCATGTGAAAATAAGATTAGATTCCCCCCACTGGCTAAATAGAAATGCTGCATAATACTAATATTGATGATTGGATTTAAAAATTATATTTATATTGCAATAGTTCTGACCAAAATAAAGACAGAAGACCACTATACACTCTTACCACGGGAAATGTTTTACAGTTTACCAACCCCTTCTTAGTAGTTATTTCTGTAGTTTGGTATATATGCATCTAATATAAATCAAAACATTATTAGTATTATTATTACTATTATGATTATTATTATACAGTGGCTACAGTTTGCTCAGAGCTTTACAATATAACGGGAGACAGTAAAGCAACAATACAGTTCAATACAAGAGGGTTAGGAGGACCCTGCTCCTTGGAGCTTACAATCTAAAAGTACTGCAAAGCGAAACAAAAACGAGAAGCGCACCAACCTCGCGCATTACCTCAGTAACCAAAATGTATTGAATACAAAATGATACTCACAAACAGCAAAGTAATTCAAGCATGTAAGTCCTCAAAGGAACTTGAAAGTTAGGAAGCCTGCGCGAGTCCCATCATAGGGGTAGACACTCAGAGTACAGCTGACGCGTTTCGAAGGGCATCCCTTCTTCATCAGAGCTACAATCTAAAAGAACATGGATGTTTCCCAAATCCCTCAAGTACAGCTCTCCTATTTTCTATCCAAATTGCGTAACTGAATGTGTTAGAACAAGTGTAAATACACAAAAGGGAAGAAGATATAGATGGGATTGGTTGTAAATAACTTGCAGTAACTCATTTAGCCATGGTGTAAATGTTCTAAAGCAAAATGAACATTTCTTATGACCACCACAATACTCCTAGCATAGTATATAACCTTGTTTAATCACATGTTGGATGTAGACACTGCAAGTTGCATCCACAGGACACAGCTGTTCATAGCAGACAAGAATAACGCTGTTCTATATTTTGACGATTTTCAGGATGAAGACTTTGAGACATCCTTGTTACATATTTCAAACTCATTTTCTGCTAGGGCTTAAAATTACGTCACCACATTTTACCCTTTGACCCGTGGGTTTGTACAGCTGCACCCAGCCCCAGGACAGACTGCGGGGTTTGAGTATGGAAAGCAAATTCAATAACACAACAATCACAATCAATAAATCATGCATTAGCACCTCCGGAGTATAAAACTAAATAAAGCATTAGTTGCTTCTTTTCTCAAACATGGTCCTGTGTTGCGATATTTAAATATACACCAGAAAGTTTTATTTATGAGCATGTGTGGTTGACTTATAATGAACTTTCTTTATTATACAGTTATGGATTGTTATTCTTAGCTCCACATACAGGTGCATTGTAATAGCAAAATATTCATTTTCCTTGGTCACACAACAATAATTCTACCTGAAGATGAATTTTCAGCTCTATAATGAATTATTACTGCTCAGTCAGCCCCAATGCATTAAACCTGTCTGCAATCAAGAGTCTTGAAGTTGGCCAACTAGTATCTCACAGAGACACAATAAATATTTAAAGCTAATCGCAAGGCAAAACAACTTTATGGCAAAGTAGAACTATTGGCAAAACCTCTCTTTTTTTTGTCATTTTGGGTATAGTGTAGAACTACAGTGACATTTAAAAGTGGTGCTTTAGGCACTGGAATACCCGCATTGCATAAATGCACACCACTAAGCACCGCCGCTCCTACTGTCTGAGCCGGCATGCATTCTACAAGCTGAATCCAAATCAGCGGAAGTGACGTGCAATGGGAACCAGAAGTGACAACAGCAGCCAGACCTCAATGCATTTTGTGGAATCGCATCATCAGGAGGCACTTTTAAATGTGAGCATAGTTCTACTTTTATCTTTTGCACTTTTAATAAAACTTGCTACATTATGGGAGAAATATCTTTTGTCTGAGTGTGTGTAATGTCATACTGCATTATCCAAAAAAAGAAGACCTTGGTGACATCCGTTTCCTCTTCAATTCTTTTGGTCACATGATATGCATGAATAGTCGGAGATCTAGCCAAATGACGGCTACAGCGCGGTTGTCCAGTTCTGGGAGGGCGTCCTCCCATGCGCCACATGGCAATCTCCTATGGACACAGCTGATAATGTGATGAGGCAAAAGGCCAATCACAGAGGCTTTTTACCATGTGATCAGCTGTGTCCAATGACACAGCAGATCATGGAGTAAATACAGTTGTCGGTTATTGGCAGCACTTTCCTCACGCTGTCACAGCAAGAGGAAAGTACTGCCGATACCTGGCAAATGTGACAGAACAGATCAGCACTGATGATCAGTGCCCTGCAGTGCCACCCATCAGTGCCCAGCAGTCATACCCATCAGTGCCACTAGTCAGTGCTGTCAGTCAACGCCGCCCCTCAGTGTGGCCCATCAGTGCCGCCTATCAGTGCCCATCATTGCTGCACATAAGTGCAGCAGCATGAATGCCTCCTCATCAATGCTCATCAGTGCCTCCTCATCAGTGCCATCTCATCAGTGCAGCCTATCAGTGCCCATCAGTGCTGCCTATCCATGCCACCTCATCAGTGCCCATCAGTGCTGCCTATCAGTGCCCATCAGTGCTGCCTATCAGTGCAGCCTCATCAACACACATCAGTGAAGGAGAAAAATTACCTGTTTACAAAATTTTAACAAAGAAAAACATTTTTTTTCAATTTTTTTGCTTTTTTTTTGTTTATAGTTCAAACAATAAAACACCCCGTGTAAAAAATTATAAAAATTATAAAAATTTCATATGGGTATAGAGTTGCATGACTGCGCAGCTGTCATTCAAAGTGCAACAGTGCTGAAAGCTGAAAATTGTCCTGGGCACAAAGGGGGTAAAAGTCCCCAGTAGGCAAGTGGTTAATCTTACCACAGATGGTGGCGATTTGGCATTGTGTGGATTTCTACACGGGTGTTGAGTACACAGTGGAATGGCAGTTTATAGAAAACCACTGACTGGCCTATAATTTTTTAGACACTATGAAATGTAAGATTTATGTTGATTATCATTTATAGATGTAATCATCTACATGGTTTATGTACTTTTTTGTATATTGCTGAGTAGTATTATTTTATCACACATGGTAATAGCGTCTTTATTATTATTGATGTTTTTAAAGTTTGTTTTTGTTTTTTTTTTAACTAAAATAACAGATATGTTATATTAACCTGCTCTGTGCAAATGGTTTTGCACAGAGCAGCCTCCATACTTCTCGTCCCAGGTCTCCCGCTGGCGCTCTGCGTTCCTCCCTCACACCAAGTGTCCCCATAGGAAACCTTGCTCTGGGGGTACTCATGCATGTACGTTCCTGAGCCCTGCTCTCTCTGTACATAAGCCACACACAATGGGACTCAGCCATACGCCCCACTCCTCATCACTGGCTCTGATCAACAGTAATGGGAGTCAATGGCTCCTGCTGCTGTATTTCAGCCAATTAGGAGCAAGAGAGCCTCGGCTCTTGTGCACATTGATAGATCGAAAGATATATATTTAGGGTGGACTGCAGAGGAAGCTGCATGCAGAAGGTTTTTAACCTTCATGCATAGAATACATGATGGTCAAAAACCTTCTGCCTTTATGACCACTTTAAAGTAATCTAGAGTGGTTCATTTTATAGCTCTTCTTTATTAAATGCCCCTTGCATGTATTATTTCTTATTCATAATAACTCTGTATAATAGACTTCACAAATTTGGAAAAGTTGTGCAGCCCTTCTGCCTATATAAACATCAAGGTAGACCATCTTGCTCAACTTGTCAGAGGACCATCTACCACAACTGAGAATTCCTGCTCAGTGCAGGCCAATAAGTAATCTTGTACAGTTTGGAGATTTCTGCATCAGTTAAAAGATGCATACAGGTGGGTATAATTTCTATATGTTGTCCAAATGTATCAGAAGAATGACTTGTGTAAGAAAGACCTAAATTGCTGCTGCCACTCCAAACCTTTTTAGAATGTAGTTTATCTTTCTCTTAGAAATTCTTTGATGGCTACTACTACTACTACTACTACTACTACTACTACTACTACTGAAAACTTTATGAGACTGTGGAGTTGATTTACTGAATGCAAATAGGCTACAAACTGAATGTTCACTCTGAAAGCGAGTTTTCCATTAGTTAATCTAATGAGATGAATGTTTGCTAACTTTCATCATTCAATAAGAATTGAATACCACGTTTTAATTTTCCTAGCTAGAGATTGAATATTTTTTTAATTTTCACTTAGCAAAGTGTACAAGCTCTACTCCTTTATTTTTCTCCTACACAGTGAATCCAAATACTAAGAGTACAGAGCAGAAAAAATGTTCACTGTCCGTATTTACTACAATGTGTGCGTTGCTTAATTATGTGTCCCTTGATAAACTGAAAAATAAAAATCTATCTTGTATCACATGATAAGGGTAAAGATGTGATACAGTTTAGCTCTAATAAAAACAAAGTATGGTTTTCAAATATGTTTAAATTATAGGATTCAGTTCAGTTATAATATGTGATCGTGTTAGCATATAAACTTATCTTGACATTCTGAATTTGTTTTGATTTGTAGGAAGAGACTATAGTACTGTACAATTTTTCTGGGTTATTCATAAGTAAAGTAAAGAAACTGTCTGATATTTTTATAACAAGGCTAAGAAAAATGTTTAGTCTTTGTTTTGCTCAAGTATGAACTACTAAGTGATCTGTTAGAGATTAGTTGGGATGATATAATGTATTTTTAGCAGTGAAGATTAGGGTTAATATAAAGGTCCTTTAAATGGCCAAACCACTTTAACCTGATAGCTTGTCTAATCACTATTAAAAAATGGGGGGGGGCATAAACGGTTTAAAAGTTTGAGGGTCACTTCTGACCATTGCCTGTGTTTGACCACATAGTTAGTAATGACAAATTGGAGGCACTATTTATCACATATTGAGGTTTTACAATTTGTTGGAATTTCTTTCTTTATGATGACTCTTTGTAGAGGAAAGAATCAACGCACTGTGGGTGAAATTTACTTTTTGGTCAAGAGTTATGGTGGGCTTCTGTGCTCCAATGGCTTAATCAAGAACAGGCACATATTTCCTGACCCTGGAAATATATTTGCTCATCTACTGACTAAGTAAAACTGTCAATAGATGAGCAAATACTGTATATTTCCAGGGTCAGGAAATATGTGCCTGTTCTTGATTAAGTCATTGGAGCGCAGAAGCCCACCATAACTCTTGACCAAAAAGTAAATTTCACCCACATAGTGCGTTGATTCTTTCCTCTACTAAGGGAGTCATCATAACGGAAGAAATTCCATCAAATTGTAAAACTTCAATATGTGATAATAAGTGCATCCAATTTGTCATTACTAAATATGTGGTCAAACACAGGCAATGGTCAGAAGTGACCCTCAAACTTTTAAACCATTTATGCCCTCTCCCCCCCTATTTTTTAATAGTGATTAGACAAGCTATCAGGCTAAAGTGATTTGGCCATTTAGAGGACCTTTATATTAACCCTAATCTTTACTGCTATGACAGATTTATTTAAATAAAATTATTGACTGTCTTAGAGCATTGATGGTTTAACTCGGTATAGAAACTGAATTTCTTAAGAGGACATATTAGTTTTTGAACTTCATAAGTCAGAAAAATAATTAGAAAAGGGTTACATATTAGTGTCAGTCACTCGGGATAAGTCAAAGCAGATCTGCACTTATTTCCCTATTGAGAAGACTTGTTTTTCCACCAATTGAATTATGCTGATGCCTGTTAAATATACATGTAATAGTGTTTTACAAATACTTTTCAAACAATTTAATTGTATGTACCACTATCATTTCCCTGAAATATCTATGCATAATAAATATCTAATAATAACTCCAGTCCAATTCTAGGACATATTCCGTTAGCTAGACGGATAATAAATATGCTAACAATCAATCCACATCTGTTCACATTAATTCATTCATCAACATAGACTGGAATTCTATAACAATTTGGGGAAATAAATTAATATAAATAAATGATGTAGTCAGACTGGAAAGATACAGGCAACCACAATCAATTATAATATATACTCTATGTAATTTAAATACCAGAAAGCAATTTGATTTTTTGATCAGCTACATCACCATCACTTATTTCACCCGCTGCCATGTACAAAAAAGGTCCACCACTACTACTTGATCATTTACATCGTCATAGAAAAAACAAGGGAAACAACCAAAACTAAAAGATAACAACATTTGCAAAACCCATACAACTCTAAATATATAATGAGGATCCTCTCCCTTAGCCATCTATAATATTCTGCTTGGTGAAAATAATGCTGCTACACAACACAATTTATCTTCATAATGAAAGGCATTCAATAACAGCAAATTGTATTTGTTTTGCAGGAGAAATTGTTGGATAAATGTAACATGACACATCAACTCCATAAAGGATGATGTGTGTTCTGTAGAAACCTGGCACCACAGCTTGATGGCAATACGGCTTTCTGTTTAGTGGATGCTCGGGGTTAGCTGGGTCTGTATGTCTCAGCCATGCCGAGTCCTTGACTTGGTACAAATCTTTCTCAACCAGAGCACAGCCTGACATTACATGGACGGCAGGTCTCTCTAATTCCATCTGTATCTCACAGATGGCACACAGTTTGGGATAGGACACATCTTGTCTCTTTCCCATCAAACACTAAGCAGCATCTGAGCCTGTAAAAAAAGTGGCTGCAAATTCAGCAAAGAAGTCAGTACCTTGCCATTCCCCCCATTGGTAGCTTAAGTACTTACAAATAAAAACTGCAGTGAAAATTAGACTTTGTGTTCCATCAAAAAGCCATAGGCGGATGTGTTAAAGCTCATGTAATGCTATTATTTGGCACCATATAGGGAAAGGTTATTAGGAGGGCAATCCAGTCTCTAAAACAAATACACAGAGAATGGCAAGAGCAGATACAGGTAGTTAAAGGGCTAAATATCCAATCATAACATTTACAAGGAAAAAATTTGAGCTTTAATCAAACAAGAATGAGCATGTCAAAATTCATCATAGTAAATAGCAGTCATAAGATATATGAATTTTTTTGAGCATTAGACTCTCGGAAGATGTTGTAGCAAACTTACTCAACAGAGATGGACGCGGAGTTCCCCTTTTTTATTAGAAGTATTCCTCAATCCTTTATTCCCTACCCCCTCCCTTCACAGGGACAGATGTGTGTGTGTTAAAAGTTGCTGGCAGGCTGGAATAGCAGGGGTCCCAGAGCTACAAAGCCCCCCCATAGAGACAGCAGATTCTCTGTCCCAAGGCCAGTGTAAACTCACACCTCCTAACCTAGATAATGTAGTTTTTACCCCTGGTCTTGAAAGAAGTTGGAACCTTATAAACCCTACCAGCCAGGTGACAGAAGTTAAATGAACATTCCTCAGGTCAGCTGTCACCTATGTTTCATATCATGGATTATGAAGCTGTCAGTTTTAATGCAGAGCCCATCTGACGATCCTGCCCAAAACAGGGTATTGGCCAGTTACTCAGAGCCACCCCCCTGCAGGGGGACTTTAAAAGACAGGCTGGCAAGCCTAAAGAGGAAAAAACACATCTCCCAATTTTAACATCGTAACAGCAGGAGATCAAAGACCCTTTGCTCTGCAACTTGGATCTGCTTACCTTAAGGCTGAACATGGCAAGTAACTTAACCTTTTAATGTCTCCCTGTTATCTCTTTGCTGTGCTGTGCTGCTTTATATATATATATATATATATATATATATATATATATATATCTTAGTTACATCTTTTTCTGTAAATATTTTATTGCACCTGTTTGACTCTTTTAGTAATAAATCTTTCTTTCTGAAAGTGGTAAACTGTTTCTAAAGCGCTTAATTGCAATTTACGAATTCCTGCCTTTTGAAGAGACGCTACTGTGTTTGTTTAATCCTCTGCCCAATCGGCCTGCGGTGACCGTATTGGACAGGCGACTTTTCAACCATTACAGTGTATATTTGATAAAGAGAGTTTCCCCTTTCTCTGTACAAAATGGGGTGGTGGCAGTGTGAAGGGTTAGTTACGTAATTAACCCGACCCAGTAACAAGCATTCAGGCTGCCGGTGCATCGATTGCGTTCCGTTAGCTGGACAATCGTTGTGCAGAGCGCAGCTGAGTGTGGCATTGTTACGTACGTCACATAGCGGTTTTAGATCATCCGGTCCTTTGGTCACGAGTTTGGTGAGAAGGTCTGGGGTCTGACACCGCGGTCGTGACGTATTGTTGGTCGCGGTCGTGCGATTGTCGCATGTTGAGGATGGCGATTGTGCGATCCGTGACAGATACCACTTCTCCCTACATACACATGTAGGGAACTGTTATTTTATACACTAGTTGTGGTTTGTTTACATTCATATACAGCCACTACCATAGAGGTCCCATTACAGACAAGTCCCTAGGTGTGCTTCCTGCCCCTACAAGGAGGTCAAGAAACCCCAGGATGTTATATAGTTGTTTTTTCCAGGAAGTATCAGGCAGAGGCTGCCAGCCTGCCATGTGCTATGTATCTGGGGAGAACTGTATGGGGATTCTGTGAGTAATGATCCAGATTAACAAGGCTGTTATCTATCTAGTTGTTACTGAAGCAGATTAGGTCTGCCTCTGTTATATTTCAACTTCTGTATAGGAACCCTAATATCTGTAAGAGAGAGATTTGTGGTTCATTATCATTATTCTATTTACACACTGCAGAATCCTTATAGTTGTCTATATATATATATAGATCAGTGTTTTCACCTGCATAAGACTGTCAGGTGAACTTTTTGTTAATTGCAGTGTATCTTTGCAGCCTCTTTGCTTAAAGAGCCTTATTGGTCTGGATCTCTCTTTAGCTAGGATTAGCATAGGGATCGTTGGATAAGATTAGGCTAGAGGTAGGTTAGGCATCCGACGGCCACTTAGACAGATAGAGGCCCGGTTGCAGTGACAGCCCAGTTTAGGGATAGGGACTAAGAGTAAGGATAGATAGGGCATTTTATCCTTTTAGGTGATGCATCGCTGATCTTCAGACAAGCAGTGCAATCATCCGCATGTTACTTGGACGCCATCACAGCATCTAAAGTGGAAGCGTGCATCTTATTGACTCTCACCTCTCCAGGGGCCCCTGCAACCGGACTGCGCTATAACCCATGGTTGGAGGTATTCTGTATACTACATGCACATATACCCGGGTATAATTGCAACCTCCCAATTTATGCTAAATTGTAATTCCTGAATGTTATTCTTATGCATCCTGTTTTATGTGGCTGCTTTATATAAACTTTGCATTAATCTCATACAGGTGTGGTGACATGTTTTCATGTGAGAAATATAAGCTGGGTGCATTAATACTGCTATGTATAGTTACTTTAGGTTGTCTACCTGTTACATTCCTAGAAAGGGGTGAGTCTCCTCAATTGCAGGATCCCTATTCTAGGTGGAGGCACTGCCATTTGTATTATCACAACCCCCTCTTCCATATAGCGAAGGCTCAGGATTGCCTACTCATATACAGGTTAGCGCCATAGCTTGTTGGGTGTGGGCCATTTCACATAACCCCCCCAAAACAGGGCTACACACACAAGACATTTAGCACAAGTAGAGTGTGCTCAACATAATGGGCATACAAAAAAAATTCAAGCAACAAGTGAAATCAATCAGTGAGCTGATAACACTTTCCAGTAAACACTGCAAACTGTGCACAAATCTAGTTACTTGTAGTTGGGGGTTCAGACTTGTGCCAACCATAATTTGACCACAAATCGGTGGGATTCAAATTTGCATACCCCTGTGAATTTATGTAATTTCACCGGGCCACACCAGCTTAAAACCATAATGCACCGCATGACCTTTGAACTATGGTGAGCAAGCTTAAAATGGCCAATAATGGGGGTATTTGGATAAGCCAGCCCCCTGATTATAAATGATATCATCAGTGTATGTTTAAACTGTTAGGGAAAAGTAATGGCGAGCCAGTGGTGTTAGGTGCTTTACAGCCACACTCCCCTCCAGATGCAACAATGCTGCATTACCCATGACTCTCCAGTACACCCCTGGTAGTCGTGTCAGGTCTCAGATTCAGAGGCACCACAGAGCAGATAAAAGATTTAGTATACTTCTCTACTCTGATGAGTCACAATGAAGAAACAACCAAGCAGAAGCATAGGAAGACTTCCATTACTGATTCAATTCAGTAAAACCTTTTAGAGTGAAGTACTGAGCAAATAATGTTCCTTTCATGCATTTGCAAGAGCAACTTCACTTTTGTTTAGAAAAAAGCTATTTCTCAGGGTGATCATTGTACATTGGAGGGATTTTGACAAACACTGCTGCAGAGTCCTAACTGTTCTTGCTCTGAAAAAATAGCTGTTTGGTTATTTCAATGTGCAAAATGCATCTGAATGGGGGTGGCTTTATCATCATTAATCAGCTGATGCACTTGCAGTGTTGTAATGAGGAAAGTTGCAGTGTTTGAATCATTTTAGAAATGATTAACCCTTTTGGAATACCTCACTCGAACGTGAAATTTTTTTGCCTAAAGATGCCTAAATTCTGACTTGTGTCTTAGTGCAGAGTTCTGTAAAAATTAGTAAGTCAATAACACAAGCAGGAAATGACATTTCTGGGGACGTTCTGTATACCAATGGTGTATGAAGAGGTATTGAACCAAAAACCAAAAATGTAATAAATTGCAGTTTACCAATCATTAGATGTGGTTGCACCAGTTTTCTTTTCTTAGGCTTTTTTCCTTGTTTTCTCATGGTTATCTGGAACTGTCCTTCTGTTTTAGAGCGCCCCCACCCTGGATGAGGGAGCACAGGGTGCACCTTTGGATAACAGCATTAGTCTGGGGGGACTTTAAGTCGCACAGATTTGAATGGTTGCTATTGAAAAGAATGGCCTTGTCATGCGACTTTGATGTCCAAAGTTGCATAACAAGTCACACAAGTGCGAATGGAGCCTAATACTTTATAAGCAGTTACAGCAAACTTTTTTTTCCTTTTGGGATAAAGGCTTTACATAAATAATTTACAGCTAATCATTGTAAGCACAATGTCACTGGTAAATAGTTTTTGTCACTGTCATATAGTTTGTCTCATCTCTGTAACTAATACATTCGGCTGGAGAGCTTATTCTTTTGGAAAACAACAAACATAATGAGCTCCATTCACAAAAGCATTTTGCATGAGTATTTAGGTGTTTGGACACATTTTCCATAAATATTGCACGAGATCCTGAAACTGTCCATTCACTATACAGTTTTTACCGTATTTACCGTAAAACGATCAAAACTCTTAGTAAATAACGCATAAAAAGGCGTGACACTCAATTCACGGATGGGAATAATTAAATAAATGCATACAGTAATTAAGTAGTGGGCCAAGCATGTGGTAATGATAGAAGTGATAGCTTTGGTTATCACACCTGAATGGGTAGGGCATGGAAATTTTTAAAAAAGGGCACCAATTCACAGTCTGATGAGCATTTGTCTAGTGTAACCCCAACTGTACATTGCATTGCTCTCCCCTACATCCCTTTTTGAGGCAAATTTGTGGGAGTTTTAGGCCATTCTAAGGAGGGCCAGAGAAGAAGGATGGTTTTCATGCGTCCAAATTCCTTTAACCACTTCCAGTCCGGACACTTTTACCCCCTTCCTGTCCAGGCCAATTTTCAGCTTTCAGTGCTATCACACTTTGAATGACAATTGGATGGTCATGCAACACTGTACCCATGTGAATTTTTAGCATTTTTTTTTTAGACAGATAAAGCTTTATTTTGGTGGTATTTATTCACCACTGGGATTTTTATTTTTTTTGCTATGTAAATTAGTGGGAGTTTTAGGCCATTCTCAGGAGGGCCAGAGAAGAAGGGTGATTTTCATGCATCCAAATTCCTTTAACCACTTCCAGTCCGGACACTTTTACCCCCTTCCTGTCCAGGCCAATTTTCAGCTTTCAGTGCTATCACACTTTGAATGACAATTGCATGATCATGCAACACTGTACCCATGTGAATTTTTAGCATTTTTTTTTGAGACAGATAAAGCTTTATTTTGGTGGTATTTATTCACCACTGGGATTTTTATTTTTTTTGCTATGTAAATTAAAAGTCCAACAATTTAGAAAAAAAGTGTTTTTCTTATAAAATTTTGCAAATAAATAGTATTTCATCATACATCTTGGCCAAAATGTTTTCAGTTATATTTTTAGTAAACAAAAATAACCCAAATTAGTTTATAACCAAAAAGTATAATTTGTAAACATTTTTTTTTAATATTATTTTTCTACATACTGTCACCCTAGCAGTGCAGTGTCACCATGGTGACACTGTACTACTTGTGGGGGGTGATGAAGATTTTTTTTTTTTTTTTACACTGATTGCTTTTACACCCATAAAGGAGGTAGAATCAATCATTTCTCCTTCTCTCTAGCTGCATTCTTGCAGCCATTTAGAACTACTGAGTGAGCTGTGATTGGTCACAGCTTGTCACATGGTACAAGGCTGTTGTGAATAGCCTTGTACCATGTGACCTCTGTGATCATTCACAGATTTCACACGTAGTAAGCAATGATGTCAGAAGTGACATCTTGCTTACTACTCTGCATGTGATCTAATTGGCCAATCAGTGATCACATGATCGGGACCTCGTACAGAGGTCTCGTCCCACGATCAGTGTTCCACTGTGCCCAGAGGACACAGCGGGCACCGGATTGCGGTGCTGCGCGCTCCTAGGGAGCGAGCACAAGCAGGGTGCAGGGAGGCCATTTATAAAAAGCCACCCGACCCTGCACTGCCACCGTCTGGCCATTTATAAACAACCTTGTTGGATGATTTCCCTGAAGCAGAAGTGCTCTCTAAATTTCATCTGTCTAAGGACCTGCCATACCACCCATGATCAAGCTGCTTGCTGTCCTGCACTTTCTGGGCAAGGCCTCCAATCAGAGAGCAGAGAGGTGATGGGGGTATCCCAGCCATCTTTCTCACGTTTGCTTGCTAAGACCTTGCAGGGTTTTATGCAAATTGCCCTCAAACATATCTACCTGCCTAACAGACATCAGGAGTGGGATCAGATTGAGAATGATTTCTATGTGGTAGCTGGGATTCCCAATTTCATGGGTGTCATAGACTGTACTCATGTGCCTTTTTTTGCTCCCTCTATTAAAGAACACATCTACTGTAATAGGAAAGGAGTACCGCTAACTAAACATACATGTTGTCTGTGATGCAATATGTTCATCGGCTTCCCAAGATCTGTACATGTTGTCCACATATTAAGTCAATCACAGCTCTTCCACCATTTTGACAGTAACAGAATTACTGGACGCTGGCGTCTTGTTAAGACAATTTTTTGTATCAAATATGTCTCAATGCATGCCACATACATCATACTTAGAAGTATATGTTCATATGTTACACTCCTGTGTTCACTCCTCACACCTTGCACACAAAATATGCATAGCAGGTTGTTAGTCTTACCTGTTAAAGAGATGGCTAAACCAGATCCTCATCCTGGTGTAACCATTTCCAACTTTACATATGGCCTAAGGCCAATCAAAATGTAGGGCACATAGGTTCCTGTTATGACCCACTCATCATGATAAACTATTGTTGTTCTAAAAATGGCTTTTTAAAACTGTATTGTAGGTGATTTTGGCTATCCTTGTCTGCCCTGGCTACTAACACCACTCTTGAGGTGCTTAACATCTACACAATCTCGCTACAATGCAGCAGTTACTAAGGCAAGATGTGTTACTGAGCGGAACTTTGGGGTTCTTAAAAGCAGGTTCCACTGTATCTTGCTATCTGGTAGTTTTCTGCGCTATAGCCCTGAAAAAGTTGGTGACATGTTTTTGGCCTGCTGCGTCCTTCATAACTGAGCCCATAATGCAGGATTGCTCCTGGATATTGAGGTTCAAGACAGAATGAGGTACAATTCCACCAATCCCAGAATCATATCACAATGACTGTGGTTATCTAGTTTGACAGCTCTTCATACCAAGCTATTTTTCAAGGTATGCATCAACTCTTACTCTGCAAATGTTACCATGTAGTTTACTTTGCGGTGAAAAGGCTGTGGTTGTTACAAAGAAACACAGGAAAGCGACCCCATATCAGGCTGTCTGTAACCCTCTCATTTCAACACAAGCTGATCTTTTTAGCAGCTTCTGTTGAAGCTCTGAGCCCTTGCTTGAACATATTTCATATGTACTGACAATACATTAATTTTACACAAAGATTTTTGGAGATATCTTATATATGGCGAAAATGTACGCCACATAAAATCATTCTTATATGTTTGCTTACAAAAACCTTACTTAAAACCATTGGCGGACTGACAACTCATGGGGCACCCGGGCAATAGGGGATCATGGAGCCCCTGTGTCCTTGCCCAAACTCAAAAAAGCCTATGAAAAAGGTACCAGGGGCATCTCATGGGGCCCCCTACTGACCCTGGGCCCTCAGGCAGTGCCCGAGTTTCCAAATGGTCAGTCCGCCCCTGCTTAAAACCTACAGTTACACTTTCCTGCAGTGCAATACAAAAGTCACATGTAAAATACACATATTAGGCAAAAAACTGGTGGCTAGAGATTACCTTTATGAAAAGGCAACAGCAGAGGAAGAGGCCAAATCAGGCGGTGGATCAATGGCAGAAGACTTTTTAAGCCACTGTCTGAGTAAGTCCAATTTTTTTTGACAATACTCTGTTGTACTTGTAAAAAATTCCTGCATATATGTCTAAATTCCCTTTAATTTCTACTGCAATGGCCTTTAAATTACCCTCTAAGATTTCACGATGTTCTAGCTGTGACTGGTGGAACCTCTCACTCTGCTGTTGCTCAAAACCAAGTTGTTCTCATTCAAAATGTAGTATAGTACACCCACATATGTCGATTGGTGTTGTGGACAAACCCAAATTGGCTTTAGCATCTGCTGAACTTTGGCTTAAATTGTTTTCTTATTTTGGGAACTTGAAGATGTGGCCAAAGATTGACTACCTCAACACTGACATTAGGCTGCTGTTCCTGAGACTGGCTGATGTCACCATTCTTGTTAGATGCAGAGAAGCCTAGATTGTGAACATCTGCTGTCTCAGAGAAGAGTAGAATGTTTCCTTCCTCTATGGAGTCCTCTGCAAGCAAACAGATATGATTAAGTCAAAGTTGGCCCATGTTCTCTTCTTCTTGCAAACTCACCCAAGTCCAGGATAAATCCAATGCTGGGCAAAGATGCTCCATGGTCACCTCTAGGGAAAGTTTGCCAAAAGAGCATTGTACTCTGAAGGAAGGGGGAGTTCCTCCTGACAGCATACAATAGGGCTGCAAGGGAGAACCTGGCATCAATTTTGAACATGCATAGTTAACATATAGAATATTGGTGAAAACGATTTACTCTCTTGTTGATCAAGGTATTGAAAACTTGGGCCAGCCCTGTTACTGTCTCTTCATGGATGATGGGCAGCAGCTCTTGTAAGTTTCCTTTGCTTTCTTTTCCAAGCTTGGTCGCTCTAAAGCAGGTGGGGACCCAGAAACTTGTTGTACACACTGACCAAATTATCGACCAATGCCACACTCTCTGCATATGTGAACTTGAGATTTCGTTGATGACCATCTGAATGTTTCCTCTTGTTAGGGGTAGTGGCTATTTGCTTGACACTGCTGTCACTGGAACTTTCATGATGTCTGCTTTTCTTGGATCTTAAGACAGCGGTCTTTGGGCAAGCACAACTGCTGTTATTTGAGGGTTCCTCCACACAAGGTATGCAAGTTTGGTCTGCACCCTCATCATCCACTTCTATACTGCTATCTATGTACAGTAGTTGACTTGATTCAGAGTTAAATGGTGGTTTCTTCTGTCTTGAGTAGTGGGCCTTTGGGCCTCATCTTCTTTATCACTTACCAAGATGGTGGAAACTTGAGAATGACAGATCTGCTGAGAGCTTTACAGGACATTAAGAACATTTACTTGTTTGACTTTAGCATTCTCAAGGTTTAGACTAACCTTGGTTTTGGTTCTTCCAAATGAGTGAGAGTTGGTGGGTGCTCTGTGGATTCCAGGATTTCTTGCTTCTGGGACAATGTTGCCTTTGGGGCACTATGAAAAACACAAAGATACTTTTAATTTGCTAAATAATTCACTTTACCTTTGACATGTAAAAATACCACCTATTGTTTACCATAAACTTTGCCTGTTTTAATAATTCCATCCTTCCTGTGTTTGTTTTGGTGAATGCATCCTTCAGCTATAATAGAATCACAACATTATGCACAGTTAGATGGACAAATGTCTACTATGCTTGGTTGGTCAGGAGTAAATAGCTTCACAAGAATGCAGTATGCACTACTTAACTTGGGAATTAGCCATTCTGAGGTGTTTTTCCCCTTGGTCTTTTCTGCAACAAATATTTTGGGTGTCTACAAAGGGAATAAAGTGATTATTTCCACTTGAAATTCCTTCAAACAAAATTAGTCGCATATTTGCAGCAAACTAGTCACATAGTACATGTGAGAGCATTTTATGACATGCGTTTTAGGATTGTAAGGAAGCTATCATGAGTTACCTCCATAACATGCTTTCTAGTTCCTGGCTCAATTTGGATTGTAGCATCTATTGGACCCAATAAAAATATTCTGAACATACACAGTAATGCCAAAAGTATTGGGACATCCTTCCAAATCATTGTAAACAGGGGTTCCAATCACGTCCATGGCCACAGGTGTATAGAGTCAAGCACCTAGGCATGCAGACTGCTTCTACAATCATTTGTGAAAGAATGGGTTGCTCTCAGAGGCTCAGTGAACTCAAGCGTGGTACCATGATAGGTTGACACCTGTGCAATAAGTCCATCCACAAAATTTCTTTCCCATTAAATATTCCACGGTCAACTGTTAGTGGTATTATAACAAAACGGAAGCAACTGGGAACAACAGCAACTCAGCCATGAAGTGGCAGGTCAAGCAAAATGACAGAGTGGGGCCAGCACATGCTGAAGCGCGCAGTGCGCAGAAGTCACCAACTGTCTGCAGAGTCAATAGCTACAGACTTCCAAACTTCGTGTGGCCCTCAGATCAGCACAACAAGAGTGCATAGAGAGCTTCATGGAATGGGTTTCCATGGCCGAACAGCTGTATCCAAGCTGAACATCACCAAGTGCAATGCAAAGCGTCGGATGCAGTGGTGTAAAGCATGCCACCACTGGACTCTAGATCAGTGGAGACCTGTTTTCTGGAGTGACAAATCATGCTTCTCTGTCTCGCAATCTGATGAACATGTCTGGGTTTGGCGGTTGCCTGGAGAACGGAACTTGTCTGACTGCATTGTGCCAAGTGTAAAGTTTGGTGGAGGGGGGATTATGGTGTGGGGTTGTTTATCAGGGGTTGGGGTTGGGCTTGGCCCCTTAGATCCAGTGAAGGGAACTCTTAAAGCATTAACATGCCAAGACATTTTGGTCAATTTCATTCTCCCAACTTTGTGGGAACAGTTTGGGGATGGCCCCTTCCTGTTCCAACATGACTGTGCACCAGTGCACAAAGCAAGGTCCATAAAGACATGGATGAGCGAGTTTGTGCAGACCAGTCAAGCTCCTTCACCCCAGAGTCCTGACCTCAACCCAATAGAACACCTTTGGGATGAATTAGAGTGGAGACTGCAGGCCAGGCTTTCTCATCCAACATCAGTGCCTGACCTCACAAATTCACTTCTGGAAGAATGGTCAAACATTCCCATAGACACACTCCTAAACCTTGTGGACAGCCTTCCCAGAAGAGTTGAAGCTGTTATAGCTGCAAAGGGTGGGCCAACTCAATATTGAACCCAATGGACTAAGACTGGGATGCCATTAAATTTCATGTGCGTGTAAAGGCAAGCATCCCAATACTTTTGGCAATATAGTGTATACTTACATTGCACCATGGATGCTTTAAGGATGCAAGGAGACTTGGGCTCCATGTTTTCATACTGTAGAAAAGGAAAAAATACAATGCTTAGAAGGAGCAGAGAAAACTGAAGCACATTTAAGAACAAGAGAAAAAAACATTTATAATGCTTGAATTGAAATGTATATTTGCAGTAAAGAGAACAAAAAAAAGGAATACATAAGCGTGTATATATACAGTATGTACCTCTGCTTTGAGAAGTCTGCCTCAAAGTTTGGAGCTGTAAATAAAGACAAATTCTTGTTAGAATTCTTGAAGATTACATGTAGTTTGTGGTTATCTCCTTTTCCTATCTAAACCATCAAACAAATGCACAGAAAACATGTTGGGGCATGCTTCACAAGCCCAAACAAATAGGGAAGAAAGGCCGAACATTGACACTGGGCATGTTTGGGCAAACAAGCACAAAACACGTGTGCAGCAAGCAGTGAGGGACAGAGCAGAAGTGTAGAGCTAAAAAGGGGTTGAAACATGCAGAAATAACCCATATAATACGGGACAAAGGTGCCACAAACTATAAGAAAAGACGTAGAAAATACAGATAAAAACATATGCCACAAGTCAAACATGAAAATGAATTAACTAAGACGAGGCTGTTGAAAGGCTTACCATGTGCTCCACCATATCCAGAATGTTTGTCTTCTCTTCTGCTGAGCTTTCCTCCACCATTACTCACTTCTGCCGTGGCCCTGAGAAGTGTGCACCAGAAAAGAAGTCCCACCTTCTGGATAATGACTGCAGTAAATGACTGCACACCTGATAAATATCGAAAAACACAACAATTTTTTTTGTGAATGCCAGAAAATATTTTGAAAATGCTGAGTGGTATTTTAACGCATTTCTTAAAGTGCTAGATACAGTTTTGTAAATGGATCACCAGATGAAAATAGAAGAAATAAGGCCTAAAAAAGAAAATTAAAGCAGAGATTGATCTAAGAATCTGTAAGCTGAAATATAATAATGTTTGCTTTTGGGTTTAATACTACTTTAGGTAGGACAGCAAAATGTACTTAGATTTTGTAGGGTAGATAAATACAGCTCTAAAATTAGGCTGGTGGTTGTAAGGATTGTGGGTAACCAGAAGACGCTCTTCAGCACATACAATACAAAGCTTTATCTTATACCCTACTCAAATAATTGCTACTAGTTGTTATAGGTAAGTGCAATTTTACTTGTTTACTATTTTTAGGTACTATGTGCAGATATAATGGGCAGAGGTATACATATGGTTACCATAATGCTTGGACAGCATGAATTTAACTCAACACTAGCTAGGGCAGTTCCCTAAAAATTACATAAATAAAAACAAATGCAATAGGAAGGCTTCCAGAACACACAAATGGTGCATTTTAAATGCAACAAATACTAAGACCTGAATATCTGCCAACACCAAAATCATTTTATTTATAAAATCATTTACATAGTTTTAAATGTTGACATTTTAATTAGGAACCATGTGGTGTAAAAATTAATATTTATGTCTGGAAATGCTTTTAGGGTCAACCTTCCACAAAGTCAAAGACTTGTAGTTCATTTTACAGGACACAGATGGTCACCATTAGGGATGTTATCGCTCTGGATGTCATACAAAACCCTAAGGAAATTTTTTTTTTCAATCTCTTTGCTCACCTGATTATTAACAGCAATTTAGGGAGGAACTCATAACGTAATCAATGAAACCTAGATAAGGGGACTGTCCTATAAACAAATTGCTAATTATATTGCCATGTACATTAAGGTAATAGAACAATTAAATTAGTGCAGCTTTATCCAGTTAACCTTCTAATCTACAACAAGATCTTGTTTAGTGCATTTTTATTTTAAAAGCAGAAAGAGGACAGAAGGCCAACGTGTTATCAATCCAAGCATCCAAAATACAACACAGCACAGAGCGGTACTTTATGAAGGCTAGTAGGCATGTACATATGCGGGGAAAATGTTCTGTAACCTAGAAGGTTAAAACTCTAGCTGATTTTTTTATTGTTTCAACGAGAGGGTAAATGCCTTGCAATGGACATACTCTTTTTGCATTGGTTCACATCTGCCCGTATGCCCTAAGCCAAATGTATGTTTTTTTTGCATATAGATTTTTTCAGTTGGCATAGAAAAGCACGCTTTGCAATTCTGTGAAAAGGCACGACATACTATTTCATTCAGACAGCTTGATTATCTAAAATATAAAATATAAAGATGTAAGTCACATACTTGGTACATATAGCTCTAAGTTATTTTTTTTTCTAGGTTACCGCTAAGTATCTAGTGATCCTGCTGATTCCCTGTGGCTCATGTTTCATAATGAACCATGCCAGGCATGGAAGCAGATCCATCCTAGGGTGATCAGTTTGCTTCCCTGATAACCTTGGTAGGAGATACAGAACAAGAACACTGTGCAGGCAGCCTGTAGTCAGCTTTGTGTCACGCCCCCTGGCCAGTCCCCACTGTATGTTGTACATTGTTCTGCATCTCCTTGTACTCAGCTCTGCAATGTCTCCTCCAACCCTACAGTGTCAATTCAGAGTGTCTGTGTGCATTGCTGTTCCTGACACACCAGTCAGTCTGCTGGGCTGCCAGCAGATCTCCAATCTCCTACTAGTCAGCAAATCAACCTTGAAGTCCTGGCAGTCCTTCTCCACTGCACACACTGCAGCAACCTGTGGATTACCTACCCTAAGTTCCATGCACACAAATGGAGAAAGTACTTCTCCTCTGTGTAAAACCCATCTGCTTACACACCCTCCCTAAAGGGCAGTCAGGATGCAGCTGACAGCCACAAACAGATATACCTGTCTTGATCTCCTCCCAGTTTCTCTAAGACACAGTGAGACGCTGTGATTGTTCTCCAGCTTGCACAGCACAGAACACATCAGGGCAAAGTTACACATAGGAAGGCTTCCCATTCTCCAGGTTGCTGAAAGATAACATCACTGACTCACAGCCTTAGGCTGGAAATTTAGGAATATCACCATCTCCCCATAACTCAAAAATGGTTAAGTCCTTTACATGGTAGACCCTTCATTGTGGGTATCAGTTCCCTCAATGAGAGGTTACGCCAGTGGTTGGATCAACTACTTCAACCAATAGTCACCCAGCTCTCAGGTTTTTTAAAGGACACTTATCATCTTTTAATCTTTGATAGTGATCTATGTTGGGAGGATGGCTATACATGGATTACCTGTGATGTTGTGAGTCTATATTCCTGTACACCCCACCACTTGGCTATTAGAGAAGTGTCCTTATATTTACAACAGCACACCCATTTTTCGAAACGAGTGCCGTCTATATATTTTAGAAGTATTTGAGAATTTACTAGCACATAATTTTTTTTATTTTTAATGGTGTTTTTTCCTCCAGAGATGCAGGGCAGTAACGAGGGGCTTCGTTTTCACCCTCACTCGCCAACCTCTAGATGGAGTTGGTGTGAATGCTTCTGCATCTTTGGAGGGGACAGTCCTTATAGATCACATATCATATTACATTTGTGATATTTTACTTTATCCTTGTTGTGAACAAGAATTTTGGTGATCTGGATCCCTTTCTCAGATTTCAAAATGATAATGACATGAATTTACGTTTTGCTCTCCATATGGACAGACATAATATTTTCTTTTTGGACATTTATCAGATTGGTGAATTGGGAAAGATTGTCACTGACTTGTTTAGGAAGCCTCTCTCTGATAACACTTTATTGCTAGCTCAGTCCGGACACCCCAGACATACCTGTGGATCAATTCTTGAATGCTACATAGATTTGTAGCAGTGAGCAGTTGTTCAAGAGAAAGGCTTCAAAACTGTAGCACATATTTATGAATAAAGGTTAGACAGGGCTTATAACATCAAGAAAGCCCATAGTAGGAGAGATTTATTGAGAGGTAATAAAAAATCCACGTAGCAAGTGCGCATCCCTTTCCACTCCCTTTAGTCCTCATGCACACTGGACTTTTTTACAGCGCCTGTTTTTGGCTTTTGGTGTTTTTTTCTACAGCTAGTAAACTCCCCAGCATGTTATCCTATATGTCCATGCACACATAGACTGTAATCAGCATTTTTTGGCAGGGGCATTTTTGTCTAGAAAAAAAACCCAGAACTAGTGGGTTTCTAGAGGAGATTTTTAGCTGTTAAAACACTCTAACGCTGAAAAACACGATAAAACGTAGCAAACCAGTGTTTTTGGACTTTTTTTGAGCAAAAAACACGCTAAAAACGCAAATGCTAAAAAACGTGGTACAACATCGCTAAACGCTAATGCACCAATGCTAAAAAAAACCACTGAAAACCCATGTTTTTAACACGACTTTACACAGCTAACATTACCAGCATTACTAAAATGCCCCGTGTACACGGAGCCTTAGTTTGGAGTTTGGACAAATTAAGCAAACTGTTGAGAAATATTTGCCTATTTTGTGTGGTGACTCTGCTTGTGCAAAGTTTTTATAGAATGGTATCAATATAGTGCGATGTAGAGCACATACCTTGGGTAACTATCTCTTTCCAAGTTTTTTTAATCCAGTGGTGGTTCAATCCACCACTTTGTTACATTTTAGGACACTATCCACAGTGGCAGTCCATCTTGTCTTGTTCTTGTTGTTCCCACATCTTGGTTTGCGACACTACAATATACACTCTGCAAGTGTAGGAAAATCTTTTAAAATACTTTTTATAACTGCAATACTCGTTATGTAATTTATGTGATCACTTGTGTGTGTCAGGTCCAGTATGTGGGAAGTACAATTAGATGCCTTAGAGATTGTTTCCAGGAAAACCTTTATAGTATTGAGAAGTGCCAGTCCTAATGTGGCTAATGTAGCCCGTCATGACTGGCATGCTGGAGACTTATCAGCAGTCTGTGCCCAAATATTTGAAAAGGTGTGTACTCCCAAGTGAGGTGAAAATCTGTTCAACTTTTCTGCAGGAGGAAGGTGTTTTGGACATTCCATCTCCAACCCTGTATTCCTGCAGGTCTTAGCTTTGATTGGGATGTCACTCATTTTTATGAGTGACCAGCGGGTGTGTCTCCCTCCTGCGCAATTGGTGATTTTGGACTGACACATCTTTTTGGTTTCTAGGTTTTAACAAATATTTTGTTTTGCATATTCAGTTTTATATTCTAAACTTTGTTTTGTAATTAGTTTTTGTTTCTGATTATTTCTACCTAAGTTTTTAACAATTTGTATTTTGTGAGAGCAATTGTAACTATTCTTGTTATGTAAGGATTAACTGTGGTAATCTGTTTCTGCTGGAAGGGGTTTGGTTTTCCACCTTTTTTATCAGCAAACAGACCCTTGATGTCACTGTGTGAAACGCATGAGCGTTTCTTTGTACTTGTACTGTTATTCTGTCAGCTTTGCAATAAAGTTAATTACCGACATCCTGTTGCTGAGTGCACCCTGTGACGATTGTGCGCAATAGAGGCATGGACGCGGTATATGACAGCCATCTTGTTAGGTCGCAGCCATGTTGTCTCTCCTGTCCTCTCTCCTCCCTTTTGAATGGAATGTGAGGCTGTAAGTGAACAGAGGTCAAAAGGGCCTCTTATCCTAAATAAACCACTAATTAGTCTGGTTCCAGGGGGTCTACTTGAAAACCACTTTCCTCTGCCCGATCGTAAAACAATAACTCAGTCAGTCATGACCTGTTAGGCCATTAGAGCTAGAGTGTACCATAAAACGTACATTCCACATGAGTCATTTTTCATACAAATTCATAAACCTCAGCAGGAACTGGGCACATTAATATGAAGTATATATTCAGATAGGTCGTTTTAATATGAGTCACAGGAGGCCTTACATCACTATGTTTGCACCTACAAGAGAGTAGAAAGCAATTTCTTTTATCCGGAGTGGCAAGGATATGCTATGTTTGATATCTTTGCATTTGGAATATAATTCTAAATATTATTCTGCCAGTTGCTAGGATGCTACATGTACCTATTGAAGGTTATTGACCTTAGTATGAAATTGTAAGGGATTTGGTCATAACCTTGGTTACAGCCTAACACCCATCCCCAAACTGGATTATTGGTCGTTTGTTCTCAGGAGACAGCCCTTTGAGATGATAGAAAAAGACTAACAGCCTGGAGAAAGGAATCTCTCCTTTAACATCGATCAGGAACCATCTAAGAGACTTGAGAGCCAAAGCAGCCTTTTGTTTGGACAATTGGACTCTGTTCAAACCAAGGACTTTGCAAGTATTCTGCCTTCTGAACTTCTTTCTTTTATTTCTCTGTTGTGTTATTGTTTTCTTTATATCTTTGTTACATCTTTTTCTGTAAATATTTTAATTGCACCATTTTGAATTTTTTAGTAATAAATCCTATTTTCTGAAAAGTGTTGAACTGTCTCTAAAACTTTTAATGCAAACTAAAGAATCCCTGTCTCTGAAGAGTGCTACTGTATGTAATAATCCTCTGAATACATCTGTCTGTGGTGACAGTGTGTATTACTTACTGCTAAGATTTGTGAGTTTCCTCATTCTCTGTAAAAAGGTGGTGGTGGCAGTGTAAAGGGTTAATTGCGTAATTAACCTGAGCCAGTAACAATCGCTCTCAGGCTGCTGGCACATAGATTGTGGTCCCGCAAGCTAGAAAATCTTTGTGCAGGGAGCAGCTGAGAGTGGCATTGTTACGCAAGTGACAGCGCGGTGCGAGATCGGCTGGTCCTTCAGTCACAAGTTGGTGAGAAGGGCTGGGGTCTGATGCTGTGCACCGTCCCACACCCACCTTCTTCTTCTTGCATTTTTGCGGTGGTGAGCCGGGCAAACACCTGCCATTGCTGAAGGATCAGGTTTCCAAATCCAACTGGAACGAAGTCTCTCCCACATTGTATGGAGTCAGTATGAGGTGAAAGAGAGTAGTTGCCAGGACCTGACGATAGGAGTCAGCAGTAGGAGATTGGAGATGGGGAAGGCTGCAGGATGCCCAGACCATCAACTGGAGTCAGTACCAGGTTAAACTATGTGGAGGCTCCCCCTTCACAGTTGAAACCTTGGGGCTCCCTCATAGGTTTCTGGAGGTTTCTCATGCATGTGATCTAGCGGGATAACATTGAACTTGTAGCATGCATGTTGACCGCAAAATGGAGATGGCCATCACTACTGTGCATTACATGTATGTAGGTTGCACCAACATTTTTTACAAACTGACAGCTGAAAGAAGATGAGCTTGTAAGAGACAAACAGTAGTCTGAACCTGATGTCTATGATTTATGTACTTTAGGTTGTTACAAAAATGCATTATTTCCTCTAAAGAATCTTTAATGTTAAGTTTCATTTTCTTGAGTTTATTTTTTTTCTCTCTTTTGTAAACAATTTAAGATAGCTTCATTGTAATTTTCTTTCACTATCACATCAATATTATTTTATCATATTAAATAATTGACTCTGCATTTAATTATTACTGGTTTTAGTAATAACTAGTTCTGAAAGTAGAAGTCTAAGAAAAGTAATGGCAAGTAGATGTTCAAGTGTACAACTATTGTACAATGTATTTAACAATTTGCCCCTCCACTATCAGAAGTCAAGAGTCCCCCACCCTCCTTTACATCACAGTGCACCCCTCTTACCTTGTAGCCAGGAAGAAGCTTAGGGTGGAGCTGGGAAGCAGAAAGTGCACTGTTTGGAGGAAGACCAGAGGAGGGCTGGAGTCTGCTGCCAGAATCTGCTGAATGCTGAGACCAGGGGAGGTGGAGACAAAAGGGTGCTGTAACTGTACAGAGAGGTACATGATCTGTAGGAGTTCTGTCCTCCACTCTGCTGCTGACTGCTGAAAAGGGGAGTGGGGGGAGGTTATTGACAAGGCTCTCCGTAGTTGCATGGAGAATCACAGGATCTGGCGGAGGATATCTTTCCTCCTCTCTGTTGACGACTGCTGAGACAAGGTGGGGACGGAGATGAGAGGGGTGTCGCAGCTGAAGAAGAGGTGTGATGGCCACAGGAAATGGCCTGGTGAGTCTTGTGTTTGACACATGTGGACAAAAGTATAAGTGACGGCAATACACACAAACAGGGAAGGTACTTCCCTACTCTGTCTGATTTCAGACACTGCCCACCTACTTAAATTCAAAGGCTCCCCACTGCCAGGAAGAGGGAACCAAGAAAGGCTAAACAGTCATGTGACTGCAGAATCAGAAATCACACAAAAAGCTAATGCATATTTTTTTTAATAAAGCTACATATGAATATGGTTCATTGATAATATTTCCTTATTAAAATATGCTTTTGTTGCAGCGTGTTCACATATTCTATAAGAAATGTTCCAAGGAAATTGAACCATGTTCATAACAGCCATTCAAAATAATTTTCCCTAATCTTTGTTTTCCTTTGCTCTAGATGTTCTGACTGTGTTCATTTTGATTTTTTTTTACCTTTTTGTTTTAGTTTTATTGATATGAACAGGATGTTTACACATTATTTTCTCCATTTATAGAGTTACAGATAAAAAAAAAATTAGAAAGTCATAATACAGTAGGTGAAGGCAGTTGTGTCTGTGGAAGAGAAGGCCCATAAGAAATCCATGAGGAGTAATTTGTACCAGCACTATCATGGAACCTTATGCAACAGATGCACTGTAAGAGCTAGCACTGGTTTGTAATGGTGTGTAGAACTCTTTCCATAAGCATTAGAGTGTGTGAACCCCCACAATTAGTTTCTGTTATTTGCTCCATTTAGGTCTATTAAAGTGGAATTAAACCCACTTTTAAATCTTTTACCTACAGGTAAGCTTATAATAAAGCTTACCTGTAGGTAAAATGAATATCTCCTAAAAATGCACTGTTTTTACAGGCGGTGCATGACCTCTGAAGGAACAGAAGACCAGGTGATGATGGAAGCCTCTGCAGTGGTGACAGCCTGCCACTGGAGGGCTTTGTTTTAAGACAAGTCCTTCATAATGTGCTAGTATGCAATGCATAGTAGCATATTATGGCATTACCTTGCAGGAAAAATAGTTTTTTTCAAGTTGCAATTTACTACCTCCCTAAATATGCCACTAAAAGTCTAAATGTCCGTTTTTGTTTTCCTCATACAGTGCTGTGAATGTAAGTTGTCATCCTATGACTGAGAAGTGTGTTACTAGTAGAATATTTAGGAGAAAAGAAAAAGAAAAATTAAAGAAAAAAATGCAGCCAAACACATCTAAGGACTGGTAAGCTGCATTTATTATAATTTTTGTTTTTGGGTTATATACCATTTATTGCAAACATTTTTGTCTAGACCAAAAGGACAAATGAACTCCATTTTAGAAAAAAAAATTCTTTTTTTTGTTCCACTCCAAACAGCACTCTGTTTACAAATGGAGCTCATACATGAAAAAGTATTTTACTCATACATTATTGCTAGGCATTACCAAGCCAAATGGCACTGTTTCCTCCCAGTATCAAAAAATCCTCAGCAGGGCAAGAGAACCAATGGCAGTTTACAATTTTAGCTAGTTGATTTATAAAGCAGAAATTATGTTTCAGCAAGTTTTGGGTCCATTGTTGAATATATGTAGTATTTCGTTGGGTCAAGAACACACTAATTATTATACATCATGCATTTTTATCCATCAGACATTCCCCCTGTGCTTGTTTGAAGTCTTCAATCATGCTTTTTGTATACTTCAGTGAAGGTACTTTGGGAATTCACAATAAAAAAAGGTTATTCCAATTACATAAAACCAGAAGAATAAACACCATCAACCTTATTTATAAAAACCATGTACTATTAATAGGCAGTGTTTTTTTTAGAAAAGGGCACAGCGGCACTTCCAAATTTAATGCAAGATTCTAGTCTTACACATTATTTGTGCTTATATTTATTTATAAGCATTGAAGAATTCATACTATCTGACTATTATTTAGTCATGCCCGTTATTAATAATTTGAACACATAGCATTAACTTTATCTCCAGGAGGCAGAGTGACTCATTGATAAACATAGAGGAGTGCTGCTGAGAGTATTACTATTTGGAAAGACTATAAATGCAAAAGGAGAAGACCACCCTCAGTTCAGCCTGGGAGATGCAGATCCAACAAAAGGTACATTTTCACCAATGCATACACATTGCAAAAAGCTCATCCCTGACTGTTCTTACTAAAGAGCTGAAATCTCCCAAGAAGCTAAACAAAGTTACAATTGCAATGTTGCTAAGAGATAAAACAAATACATTGCTTTTCAGAAAGAGAGAAAACTCTGTGGAATGAACAAAAGATACTATTCAGTAAAAGAATACAAACTGGATGGAATATTTGTTCTGCTTGGAAAAAAAGTTTTTCTAATTTGTGAATAGATATTACAACTTGAGGAACATTGGGCACAGGAAAATAGACAAACGGATCATAGTAGGAAAAAGTCCAAAGGCCATGTGTAGTAACATTTAGAAACCAATCAGATTTCTCCCTGTTGTAGCCAGGCCATATGTGTTGCTATGGCTATTTTGGTGAGTTGTATAGCTTAGATCTGTGAATTGTTAGATTTTAGTTATATGTGTTGTTTTTGGAAGCTAGGCCTCTCCTATTGGCATACTAATGAACCTGCTGAACTGGTTTGTGAAACTCAGGATGCTACAAGAAATTATGCTGGCAGGAAGTGGGAGGAGCGGCAAGGGCTTGAACAAGCCATGTGTTGAAAGGCAGTTTGCAGGACTTTGAAGCAAGGCACAGTCTGGAAGAAGAAGGTTCCATCACCACAAAAAAAATGGGCTAAGAAGCTGTTTAGTGTACTTATTGCATACATTGACCATGCTAATTTGCTGGGAAGGATAGATAGTTGGGCACAGTCTGGAAGAAGAAGGTTCCATCATCACGAAACAAAATTTGTTAAGTAGCTGTTTAGTGTACTTATTGCATACATTGTCCATGCTAGTTTGCTGAAAAAGGATAGATAGTTGGGCACAGTCTGGAAGAAGAAGGTTCCATCACCATTAAAGAAAAATGGTGCAAGTAGCTGTTTAGTGTACTTATTGCATACATTGACCATGCTAATTTGCTGGGAAGGATAGATAGTTGGGCACAGTCTGGAAGAAGAAGGTTCCATCACCATGCAAAAAAATGGGCTAAGTAGCTGTTTAGTGTACTTATTGCATACATTGTCCATGCTAATTTGCTGGGAAGGATAGATAGTTTGGGCATGTAAATACTGTATGCATATTTTGTGACACTTCATATGCAGTCAACTGTTTTTCCTACAGTTGTATGTGCAGCTTTTCTGTTTAGTAAGAGCACATTAATACACTACAGAGGTTTCTAAGCTCCCTTGCTTTATGGCAAAGTGACCTTAAAAGACGCAATGCAAAACACCAATTAAGAAATAATCTGTGATTGCTTGTCATATAGTATATCCAGGCATTATCCAACTTTACCCCCAAAACTCCCTCTTTAGTGTGTCCCAGCATTATTTTTACCTTGTTCCTGTAGCAAGAAAAAGTTTTTATTACTCCCTATGACACTGTCATCAGGCTTGTAAAATTCTTGCAGGGGCATCTGCTTAGAAGTAAGTTGTAGGCATGCTATCTAGAGCTACATCTCTCAAAACCCCATTCCTTACATAGAGTATGTTTGTATGGCTTTTGGGAATTAAGACAGCAGCATTGTTTTTCTTGAAAAGAAATGAATGTATGCACATGGAGAAGGACAAAGAGGGGTGGGAATAGGTGAAGATCTGTAGCCCAGCAGGCTGACAGGTGGCCTTACAAATTTCTCAAAGATAAGGCTGATTGTAGCTGAAGAATTTCCTCTGTGGCTTAGGAGCTTGTCTAAAGAGCAGCCATTCCTTACATGCACCAACCATGCCCCGGGTGTTTTTAAGTTATCTCTAAGTCTTTTACAAGTGTGTGAAGTATTTACATCATATTATACTCCCCAAAACTGTCCAAGGCTAGGTTCACACCTATGCAGTTTGCGTTTGATCCGTTTCTGCAGTGCTTTTTGCGGTGCATTTTGCCTTTTTGCACATGCATTTTTGCTGTGTTTTTGGCACATTTTTGATGCGTTTTGCATTTTCTCTTTTTTTTAACTTGTTGCTGGGTAGAATAAAACACAAAATACATCCAAAATGCACTGCATGCTTTTCTGCAGCATCTCCATTGAACTTTATAGAACAAAAAACCAAACGTTTTGCATTGAAAAAAGTCCCTGACCCTTTCCAAAATATGCACTGGGTGAAAACGCGAAGATGTGAACCTGTCCCATAGGTAATCATGTTCAATAGACTGCTGTGCATTTCTGCAAAACACAACAGGCAGCGGAAAATGCATAGGTGCGAATCTAGATTAATATGGGAGAGACTGACAACTCTCTTTAACCGTTTCAATACCGTGCAATTTTACACCTTCCTGCCCAGGCCAGTTTTCAGGTTTCAGCGCTCTCACACTTTGAATGACAATTGCGCGGTCATACAACATTGTACCCAAACTAAAATTTGATCATTTTCTTCAGACAACTAGAGCTTTCTTTTGGTGGTATTTAATCACCACTGGGGTTTTTATTTTTTGCTAAATTAACAAAAAAAGACCAAAAATTTTGAAAAAAACCCACATTTTTCTTTGTTTCTGTTATAAAAGTTTACAAATAAATAATTGTTCTTCATAAATTTAGGCCGAGATGTATTCTGCTACATGTATTTGGTGAAAATAACCCAAATTAGGATGTATTTTTTAGTTTGTAGGAAAGTTATAGAGTTCACAAACTATGGTATAGATCTGAATATTGATCAATCCTGAAGTACTGACAGCCAATCTAATATCTTGAGGTCCAAGAATGTCAGAATAGTACAGATATCCCCAAATGACCCCTTTTTGCAGAGTAGACGTACTTCATAAGAGGCATGGCGAGTTTTTTGAAGTTGTATTTTTTTGTCATAATTTTTCGGAAAATGAAAAAATTTAAAAAATTATTTTCACTATTTTTTTTTTTACATACTGTCACCAGTGCAGTACAGCGTCATCATATAACTGGCATGGCGGTGAACAGCGACACTGACTGGTGACAGTATGAAAAAAAAAAATTTTTTTTTTTATTATTTTTTTTTAATTTTTTTATATTTAATTTTTTATTACATTTTTTTTTATTTTTTTTAAGATTTTTTTTCATATTTTACTATGACCAAAATAGTACAATGTTACCATAGTAACACTGTACTACTTTGGGGAAGTGATCAGTATTTTTTTTTTTTTTTATTTACACAATTTGCTTATAGCAAAGAATTACTTTGCTATAAGCAAGCATTTACCTGAATGAAATCGATTCATTCAGCTTTTTTTTTTTTTTTTTTTTTTTTTGTGCTTAGCTGTGATTTGGTCACAGCTAATCACATGACATGTGCATGTGATTAGCTGTGACCATTCACAGCTAGGCACTAGTATACAATGGATGGCATCATGAATGAAGCCATCCATGTATACAACTGTCATGTGACCTGCTGTGATTGGTCACAGCAGGTCACATGGTACCAGCAACGGGAGCCGGTACTCGGATCTGTCATCGGCCGTGTCCGAGGTACACGGCCGATGACAGATCGCACTGCTGCGCCGCTCTGCAACCGCGCAAACCGCGCATGTGCGGGAGCACGCCAAATGGCGTGCACCCGGAAAGCTGCAGCGCTTTTCAAGCCGCCAAACGGCCATTGGCCGGGCGGCAAATGGTTAATAATTGTGATATTATTAAAGACTTTCTTCTCTCTGGGGTGCTACCCAAAAATGGTAACATATTGGGATGGCACTTTACAAACCATAAAAAGTGCTGCAGGTAACAATTCCCAAATATTCCAAAATCTGTATAATGGGTTATCCAGAAAGGCTTCCAGCGAGAATGAAAACAAGAAACGCATATTTCAGACTTGTAGGAGAACGCTCCAGAATCAGTCTCTCAGAAGGAATGGCTTATTCAGATCAATACTACTCTTAAACTAATAAAAAAAATATTTATGACCACTGTGTAAACCCACAGAAATTTGAAATAACAAGGGAGTGATGGCACCAACCCACTCCATTATGTGACAGTGTCTGGGCAACGCAATTGGTTCCTAAGCTTGAGCACTGCATCATGGTAGGAGACCATGTGCTCTTCCCCACTCAGAGTTGGGTATGTTCTGGTGGCAATGACAGCATTAACTTACCACTGATTGACAGGGGAGTGCTGTGAAAGTGTATTGGGATGAAAGTAGGCTTTAAAGAGACCCTGCCACCTTAAAAGGTGGACAAGGCCTCCTTAAAGCTCACACCAATGCAGTTTGCATTTGAGCCATTTCTGCATTGTGTTTTGCATTGCATTTTGAGCTTTTGCACCTGAGTTTTTTATGTGTTTTTGCATTTTTTTGTCATTTTTTTTATTTTTCTTGTTGCTAGGCATATATAAAACACAAAAAGCATCAAAAACATGGCAAAAACACAGCAAAGATGCACTACATGCTTTTCTGCAGCATTTCCTTTGAAGTCTATAGAACCTAAAACGCAACTTTTTGGATTCAAAAAAGACCCTGACCTGCAAAACGCTGCAGAAAACGCTTAGGTGTAAACCTAGGGTAAGTAAAAGTTTTCAATAACATGCATGGATAATTGATGTACTCACTTCAGAAAAGGTGATCTGGAGATAAATTAAAGTCATATAATAAGGAGTTTGTCAAGCTCACAGCTGGATTCAAGTAAGACTGCTTTTATCAGAATGACCAGATTATAGTTTCCTGTCTCATTCTGCATAATGTGGCAGCTAATGTAAAGTATTAGACAGGTCAGAAAGATGTTACACATACCTGACGGTGATTACTTGCCAGCACCAGGTGATCGCTGAGTAATACTGATGGAGGTGGGAGAGAACTGTATGTAAACAATGCAGATCTCTCCCGTCAGCTTCAGCACACTGCTTTGCAGAGCCCTACAAAGCAGTGTGCTTACAGTGGAAAGCACAGACACAGCCTCATAGTAAAACACACACAGTTAACCCTTTGGTCACCCCATATATTAACCCCTTCCTGCCCAGTGCCATTAGTACAGTGCCAGTACTTTTTATTAGCACTGATCACTGTATTGGTGTCACTGGGGATGTCAGTGACACCAAGTCAGTTCCCTCCAGTGTCAGAATGCCTGCCGCAGTCCCGCTATAAGTCGCTGCTCGCCACCATTACTAGTAAAGAAAAAAAAACAGTATATATACCGCCATTTGTAAATGCTATAACTTTCATGTAAACCAATTCATTTACACGTATTGGGAATTTATTTTCAGCAAAGACATGTAGCAGAATACATTTTGGCCTAACTTTATGATGAAATTTGGACATGTTTAATAGCAAAAAGTCAAAAATATATATTTTTTTTCCCTCAAAATTGTTGGTCTTTTTTTGTTTGTAGCACAAAAAATAAAAAACACAGAGGTGACCAACTACCACCGAAAGAAGGCTCTATTTGTGGGAATAAAAGGATGTAAATTTCATTTGGGTGCAGCATTACATGATTGTGCAATTGTCAGTTAAAATAACGCAGCGCCGTAACACAAAAAATGCCCTGGTCAGGAAGGGGGGTAAATTCTCCTTAAGTGGTTGAAGTGTAACTCCAGGAACAGAGGCGAACTGACAACTCATGGGGCCCCCGGGCAATAGGGGATCATGAGGCCCCTGTATTCTTGCCCAAACTCAAAAAAAGCCTATGAAAAAGGTACCAGGGGCATCTCATGGGGCCCCCCACTGACCCTGGGCCCTCGGACAGTGCCCGAGTTTCCAGATGGTCAGTCCGCCCCTGTCCAGGGAAAACAAATATTGTGTAAATACAAGAGACGTCTGTGTCTTGGTGAATCTGTGGATCTTTGTGTATTTCTTTCAGATCTGTGCAGCAATCCAGTATGAAACACTACATCTGTGAAGGGGCTTCCTGCTGCTCTATCGTCTTGTGCAAGATGACTGGTCTTGTTCACACCTTTCCTATAGTGTTCTGTAGCAGCCTGTAGGGAGTGGGCCTGCTGGGTGTCTTCCACAGCTGTATTCTCTACACAGGTCATGTACAGCACAGTGATGATGTCACTGCTAATTTTACATGGTAATACCTGGGTTTGCAAAGGCATTTGGTATACTAATGATATCCGCATCCAATCACTTTCCAAAGCTTGATGTCTCAACCTACGCAACATCTCCAAAATATGCCTCTTTCTAACAAATGATACCACAAAGCTCCTAATTCACTCCCAGGTTATCGCTCATCTCGACTACTGCAGGGGTGTCAAACTGGCGGCCCTCCAGCTGTTGCAAAACTACAAGTCCCATCATGCCCCTGCCTTTGAGAGCCATGCTTGTAACAGTCAATCTTGCAATGCCTGATGGGAATGGTAGTTTGGCAACAGCTGGAGGGCCACTGGTTTGACCCCCGTGCTCTATGGGGAATTCCTGTGTCATTACTGATGAATGGTAAATGGCAATAGGGCTCACCTCAACCTTGGGTTCAAGGTGGATCCCCGGGATTTGAGTTCAGGCTGAATCCCAAATTACTGGCCAATAAATTCTTGCCAGAAATGTCTATAATGTTTTGCTTAGCTTTTGTCTCTGATCAACTGAGCTTAATAGATAATAATCTAAAGCACGGGTGTCAAACTGGCGGCCCTCCAGCTGTTGCCAAACTACAAGTCCCATGAGGCATTGCAAGATTGACAGTTACAAGTATGACTCCCAAAGGCAGAGGCATGATGGTACTTGTAGTTTTGCAACAGCTGGAGGGCCACCAGTTTGACACCCCTGATATAAAGGATTGGATAACCCACCCCCTTAGCTATAGAAGTATTGGTGCTTTTAAGGAGAGCTGACAGTTCTATGTAGGGAGAGATATAATTGGTTGTTCTGTGATATGCAGTAGTGGGTTATATATATCTTGGTGCCCTGTTTCTATACAAAACATTGGGGGAGATTTACTAGAACTGGTGCACTCAGAATCTGGTGAAGCTGTGCATGGTAGCCAATCAGATTCTAACTTCAGCTTCTTCAATTAAGCTTTGACAATAAAACCTGGAAGCTGATTGGTTTCCATGCATGCTGCACCAGATTTTGCACACTCCAGTTTTAGTAATTACCCCTAATTGTGTATTGTCAATGCTGCCCTCAAAGCCCTCTTCCCACTGTATGATTTTTTAAAATGTTTTGCATGTTGGTGTTTGTACATGACAGTGCCCAACTTCCCATGCCCTTTGTTTGAAAATAGCTTGCTTATTAGCCTGAACATAATAACACGATGTGCCGTCTGGACTTCAATAGGATTCGCCACAAAGTTCACCAAGGTTCACCAAATATTCAGCAAGATTCATAAAACAATTTACAAACAGAACCAGGCCTGTTTGATCATCACTAGTGGTAAACCCAGATGCTGGTTGGTGCTATAAACAGAGCAGTTCTGACCATGGTGTAAGAAACGACTTTTGTATCAGGTGGTACCCTCAAGGCACAAAACAAGAATCTGTAGTTCTCAATTGTCCCTGTTCTGCCTCCAGTAGGGAAATTCATTATGCCTGCCATGCCTGCAATATTACATTTGGCCACTAGATGGAGCTTGGAATAAATTGACTGTTTCCAACTCAGAAACAGAAAACTGTTTAGCTTTAACAGCTCCCATCATCCTTCATTCTCAAAAAAGAAAACAGGTGCATCCTGGGAGCTCAGACTCCATCTTAAGAACTAAGGGAGAGGAAAACAGCCAATGCCTGCAGCACATGTTGTGTACTAAACTTATATTATATATATGTATATATTATAGTTGATATATTTTCAACATATACCTCTTTCTGATGAGAAATGCATATTGTGTAGTATATTTTTTCTCCTCATAGATCTTTTCTTGGCTATATAGCCTCCAACCTGGTTCTTTTGTCTCTCTGGGTGACTCCAGCGTGAGAAATTTCTTTTTTTGGGAGGGTCCCCATGTTCTCTCCACCTTATGCTTCCATCCAGCCTGGGATGCCTTGAGGTGTTGATGGTGGACACATTAACAGGATATTTCTCTGTCTTTTGTAACTGTGGTGAGTAGATCCATTTAAAGAAATTGGATGGTATGTAATATGGACATATGTCTTTAATTTTATTGTTTCAAATTATATAATTGTAAAGTCTTATTGTTGTCTGTTGTACTCTATAGAATGTTTTCTGGCCATCCCTTCTCTTCAGCTCACCCTTGAAGAAAGACTGAGCTCTGAAACTTGTTGGGTCTCTAGCTGAAGTCTACTCGCCTTTCTTTTCTCCCTTGGTTCATATAAAAGGGAGAACGTTACTTTATGGTAAGTCAGCATGTTCACTTGTCACCATCTTTATCTGTGATTTTAGTTGTTTCTACAACTTGCTGATCTAATGATGTTTTAACCTTTTGTAATAAAAAATGTAATGTGTTTATACAATTTTTTGGATGTTGCCTTAAAAGTCCCAATATATCCTAAAGGGGAGCAAAATATTCAGTGCTTTAACTCACAGGATGATGGCAACTAGATGATGCACCCTGTGTTGGACCCACATAAACGTATATTCCCTACAGGCAGCATTGCTGGTGAGCATGGACTTATTGCCATCGGCAGCCTATCTATTTAATTGTGGTTCTATATGTTTCATACATTGATTGTACTAATTCTCATCTGTTTTCTTTCATAGTTTCACCCACTCTGTTTTGTTAATAAAGCTTCCAGATTACATTCAATCTGGTTTATTGCAGAATAGGAGGGTTTAGCTGCATGTCGATTTTCACACAGGAAAACATGTAGCAAGGACAGAACAGTTCCTCATTTGGAGGAACTGTCCCTCTTTTGAAGGTAAGTCTCTGTCCCTGTTTCCTCCTCAGCTGTCCCTATTTTTGGTAGAAATCCCTCCAGAACATGTACTATTTCACTAGCAAAACTGTTATGCTACACAAAACCTTTAATCCAAACTCTAAGCTTCTGAATATTTTATCTTGAAAAGCCAGTATAACCTAAATGGTTAGAAAAAATGTCTTGTGAGTTTAAAGTCCAACTCCGGCTTGGACACAAATAGAGAAAACTTCTAAACATTAAAGAAGCAGTTCCCCATCGCCGACGCTGTCCCCCACAGACTCCTTGGCTTATCAATGTGGAGCTACGACTCTTCCATTTTGACCCCCAGCTACATTCAACCCACTTCCTGTGAGCCCTCAGGGTTAGGGCCTCACCTCCTGCCATGGACTCACAGCATTTAGAATCTGCCCACTTCTGGAGAAAAAAAGAGGGTGCAGAGGACTGGTGACATCATTGGACCAAGACACCTTGAAAAATTGTTAGTATAAAGATTACAAAAAAAAACAAACTGCCAGAATGTTATGAAGAGAGTTAAGGGGGAAGGAGGAGTGGAGCCATGCCCAAAGTTGCCTTTTAAGTGTCTATTAACTCTTTCAGCTGTGTGACTAGGGGCATGCCAGGGATGTGTCCTTTGTCTCTATAATTTGTGTCTGTGTCCCCCTTTAACTCTTTCAGCTGTGTGACTAGGGGCATGCCAGGGATGTGTCCTTTCTCTCTATAATTTGTGTCGGTGTCCCCCTTTAACTCTTTCAGCTGTGTGACTAGGGGCATGCCAGGGATGTGTCCTTTCTCTCTATAATTTGTGTCTGTGTCCCCCTTTAACTCTTTCAGCTGTGTGACTAGGGGCATGCCAGGGATGTGTCCTTTGTCTGTATAATTTGTGCCTGTTCCCCCCTTTAACTCTTTCAGCAGTGTGACTAGGGGCATGCCAGGGATGCGTCCTTTGTCTCTATAATTTGTGTCTGTGTCCCCCTTTAACTCTTTCAGCTGTGTGACTAGGGGCATGCCAGGGATGTGTCCTTTCTCTCTATAATTTGTGTCTGTGTCCCCCTTTAACTCTTTCAGCAGTGTGACTAGGGGCATGCCAGGGATGTGTCCTTTCTCTCTATAATTTGTGGCTGTGTCCCCCTTTAACTCTTTCAGCTGTGTGACTAGGGGCATGCCAGGGATGTGTCCTTTGTCTGTATAATTTGTGTCTGTGTCCCCCTTTAACTCTTTCAGCTGTGTGACTAGGGGCATGCCAGGGATGCGTCCTTTGTCTGTATAATTTGTGTCTGTGTCCCCCTTTAACTCTTTCAGCTGTGTGACTAGGGGCATGCCAGGGATGCGTCCTTTGTCTCTATAATTTGTGTCTGTGCCCCCCTTTAACTCTTTCAGCTGTGTGACTAGGGGCATGCCAGGGATGCGTCCTTTGTCTGTATAATTTGTGTCTGTGTCCCCCTTTAACTCTTTCAGCTGTGTGACTAGGGGCATGCCAGGGATGCGTCCTTTGTCTCTATAATTTGTGTCTGTGTCCCCCTTTAACTCTTTCAGCTGTGTGATTAGGAACATGCCAGGGATTAGTCCTTTGTCTCTATAATTTGTGTCTGTGTCCCCCTTTAACTCTTTCAGCTGTGTGACTAGGGGCATGCCAGGGATGCGTCCTTTGTCTCTATAATTTGTGTCTGTGTCCCCCTTTAACTCTTTCAGCTGTGTGACTAGGGACATGCCAGGGATTAGTCCTTTGTCTCTATAATTTGTGTCTGTGTCCCCCTTTAACTCTTTCAGCTGTGTGACTAGGGGCATGCCAGGGATGCGTCCTTTGTCTCTATAATTTGTGTCTGTGCCCCCCTTTAACTCTTTCAGCTGTGTGACTAGGGACATGCCAGGGATTAGTCCTTTGTCTCTATAATTTGTGTCTGTGTCCCCCTTTAACTCTTTCAGCTGTGTGACTAGGGGCATGCCAGGGATGCGTCCTTTGTCTCTATAATTTGTGTCTGTGCCCCCCTTTAACTCTTTCAGCTGTGTGACTAGGGGCATGCCAGGGATGCGTCCTTTGTCTGTATAATTTGTGTCTGTGTCCCCCTTTAACTCTTTCAGCTGTGTGACTAGGGGCATGCCAGGGATGCGTCCTTTGTCTCTATAATTTGTGTCTGTGTCCCCCTTTAACTCTTTCAGCTGTGTGACTAGGGACATGCCAGGGATTAGTCCTTTGTCTCTATAATTTGTGTCTGTGTCCCCCTTTAACTCTTTCAGCTGTGTGACTAGGGGCATGCCAGGGATGAGTCCTATGTGTCTATAATTTGTGTCTGTGTCTCCCTTTCTCATCACAGGATGTTAGGTGGTATTCATTTCTCTGTTGCAGTCTCCCATCTTTTTTCAGAACACTCCTTGCTGTAGACTTATGGTAGCATGTACATACAGCCTGCATTTATGGTAACTCTGGTGTAAATACATCTAGATGTGCAGATTGTGTAAGGACCCTCTGCAATGCACAACTGCAGTCACCTACTGTCTTTGCAGTACCGTCTACCATAAAGGAAAATAGAAAGTGTGTGCACCTACAGTACCGGCATGTCATTAGGCCACCAAGAAGAATGAAGTGGAATTCCAGGGAAACCGCACAGTTGAAATACATATGCTATATGTGTACTGCTTCAGCTGCTAAATGAATTGTATCTCCGTTCATTTACACTCTGCACATCAGACACACAAGGCAAGCAAGGCTGGCAAAGCACTTGTTCTCTGGGTCAGCAATGTTGCCTCTCTGCCTGGAGCTTGTCATTAATCAGCAGTAGTAAAGCTTACAGAGGAATCAATAGCAGTAAAGCAGAAAGTAGTAGGGTGATCTTCCGGACTAGCAGAGGTGTGTGTATCATAGGAATGGCATTTGAAGGTATCTGAAATGTGCATTTAGCTGTTTGCTTAAAGTGTTTGTAAAAACTCAAGGTTTTTTACTTCATGCATTCTATGCATAAAAGCAAAAAAACCTTCTGTGTGCAGCAGCCCCCCCCCCCAAAAAACTTACCTGAGCCCCATTGAGATCCAGCGATGTGCATGACAGCTTCTGCTCTCCCAGGTCTCTGCCTCCTCATTGACTGAGACCGCAAGCAGGAGCCATTGCCTCCCGCTGCTGTCAATCACAGCCAGTCAGCCAATGAGGAAAGAGAGGGGGCGAGGCCAAGCCACGGCTCTGTGTGTGAATGGACACATGGAGCAGTGGGTTCCCCCACAGCAAGCTGCTTGCTGTGAGGGCACCCGACAGAAAGGAGAAGCCAGGAGAGCCTGCGGGGGACCTGAGAAGAGGAGGATCCAAGCTTCTCTGTGCAAAACCACTGCAGACAGTAGCTAAGTATAGACGTGTTTGTTATTTTACAAAAGATAAATTTACCTTTCCACTTGCCCTCCTGAGGATTTACCCCCCACCCCTTCCTGACCAGGCCATTTTTTGCTTCATGGCGCTGTGTTACTTTAACTGATAATTGCGCAGCCATGCAATGCTGCACCCAAATTAAATTTATGTCCTTTTTTTCCCACGAATTGAGTTTTCTTTCGGTGGTATTTGATCGCCTGTGAATTTTTTATATTTTGACCTATAAAAAAAAAGACCGACAATTTTGAGAAAAAAACAATATTTTTTACTTTTTGCTATTAACCACTTGCCGGCCGCAGATAGCCGAATGATGGCTTCACTGCGGCCGGCCAGTTCTGGGTGGATGTCATATGACGTCCTCTCAGAAGGCACTCTCCAGCGCGCACCCGGCGATCTCAGGCACAGCCATCCAGAGCAGTGTGCCCGAGCTGGCAGGGAGAACTGTTAGTAAACAAAGCATGCGTATTGGGGGTCGGAGCAGAGGCTGCTGAGAGGGAAGAGTAACACTGGGACAGAGAGGGTTGGAGGGACAGGCACACACAAGTTGCTGAGTACATGCAGTGTGCAGTGACACTGACGAGTCAGACTCGGCACAGGACAATCAGCAGATGGCCTTCTATAGGAGCACTCACCGGTCTGTGGCTTTTCTGGCAGCGGACACTATGGCAGGCAGGGATGTGGACACGGTGCTGCCGCATGCTGGGTATCTCGCTCTGTTCCACGCTGCCCCTATCCTTCAATATCCCAAAGACAAGCCACGTGGAAGGGGCCAGTCCAGTAGCATCATGAGGCATAGTAGATAACCAGCCCCTCCTCAGCCAATCCCACCAATCACAGGCAGCTGAGTCAGGACAAGGACTGGAAACTGGAAGGAGCCGTATGGTGGGCGTGAATTTGCCAGGGAAGCCACATGGGAATCCTGTAGCTATGCCAGCGGTTGTGATTAACTGTGTCAGTGCCAAACTCCCACTGTCTGTGACAAAGCCACATTTTTGGGATTCTACCCAGGACAAGCTCTGAGCGGGACAACTGTCTGATTTCCGTGAATGTCCTGGGCAATCTGTGACTGTTGGCAACTATGGCATTAAGTCGCATGTGCACAACGGGTAAATGAGCAGCACAGTGGCTAAATGGTTAGCACTTCTGCCTGACAGTATTATTATTATTATTATACAGGACTTATATAGCGCCGACAGTTTGCTCAGCGCTTTACATTATGGAGGGAGACAGTACAGTAACAATACAAGAGGGATTAGAGGGCCCTGCTCCTTGGAGCTTACAATCTAGGAGGGAGGGGATAGTGGTACAAGAGGTAATTAGCTGTGGGGGATGGAGTGGTAGGAGGAGTAGGGGATTCCAGTATTAGCTGGGGTCGGGGTAGGCTTCCCTGAAGAGATTGGTTTTAAAAGTGAGCAGAGTAGGCGATAGCCTGATAGCTTGGGGTAGGAAGTTCCAGAGGATGGGTGAAGCCTTTGAGAAATCCTGGAGACGAGCATGGGAGGAGGAGACAAGGGAGCTAGAGAGCAGGAGGTCTTGCGAGGAGCGGAGAGTACGGTTTGGGTGGTATTTAGAGACAAGGTCGGTGATGTAAATAGGGGCAGTGTTATGAACGGCTTTGTACGTCAGTGTTAGTGTTTTGAATCTTATCCGTTGGGCAATTGGAAGCCAGTGGAGGGATTGGCAGAGAGGGGTAGCAGATACAGAGCGGTTAGTAAGGTGAATGAGTCTGGCAGCAGCATTCATGATGGACTGGAGTGGGGATAGCCTGCGATGAGGTAGGCCACTGAGGAGGGAGTTACAGTAGTCAAGGCGTGATATAATAAGGGAGTGAATGAGTTGCTTAGTGGTTTCTGAGGTTAGGAACGGGCGTATCTTGGAGATGTTGTGGAGGTGAAGTCTACATGAGTTTGTCAGTGATTGGACCTGGGGCTGAAAGGACAGACTGGAGTCTAGGATTGCACCTAGTACCCTGGCGTGAGGGGTGGGACTGATGATAGTGTTGTTGATCTTGATGGAGAAGTCAGGGGGGGGGCACAGGCTGGGGGGAATACTAGAAGCTCAGCTTTGGAAAGGTTGAGTTTGAGGAAGTGGAGTGATATCCAGTCCGATATGTCACTTAGTAGGCTGGTGATGTGATTGGAGACTGAAGGGGTGAGGTGAGTGATAGAAAGATAGATTTGTGTGTCATCAGCATAGAGATGGTAGTTGAAGCCATGGGAGTTTATCAATTGGCCAAGGGAGGAGGTGTAGATGGAGAAGAGGAGGAGTCCGAGGACAGAGCCTTGAGGGACCCCAACAGAGAGAGTACTAGGATCGTTGGTTCGAATCCCAACCAAAGGACCACCTGCCTGGATTTTGCATGTTCTCCCTGTGCCTGCGTGGGTTTCCTCCCACACTCCAAAGACATGCTCGTAGGTTAATTGGTAACTGGTTCCTGTCTAAATTGACCCTAGTATGTGTATATATGAATGTGAGTTAGGGACCTTTGATTGTAAGCTTCTTGAGAGTTGTAAATTGACGAAGCTATGCAGGTACCTGTAATAAATAAATGTGCATACATGGGATAACATTGATGCAAAGAAGCATCAACATTCACAAGTGTAATTCCCTTGAATGGCAGGCTGCACACAACACCTGCAGCTCCCCGGGTGCGGTAAAAGCACTGGTAAATTTACATGAGGCACAGAAAATGCCTAAAAACATCCATGTGCATGAGCCCTCAAAGTATTGTGAGCACCACCATGGACCAAGAGGCTCAAGGGAGGCTAAATGATTTAAGCTGAGACAAAGACAAATGAAACAACTAAAGCAATATTCTTTTTCATATTTTTCCAGGAATCTCATTAAGTAAATATGAAGATAGAGAACTGCTAACGCATTGATTACATATATTTTTACCATCAAACAGGAACAAACAACATTTACCGAAAGCTTGATGAATCAATGGCTGAAAACCAAGTAAAATGAGTGTGCAGTGCACAGATGAAGTCAATGCTTCTTTTTTTTCCCTGTGAGTATTATGAGCAGAGCAGTGTGTGAATGTGCCCCTCTGAACTTCCTGAATCAATGAGTTTCCTGTTATGAAGCACAAGGACTAGTGACTTTTCAGATCATTGCACATTACTCTGTGGAAGTCAGGGAATAGACGCCTTCTACAAACATTGTTTCCTATATGCATCCTTCCTTTAGATGTTTTGCTTAACAATCCTTACGTAGCTCCTGAAAACAGACACACAATACACTGACGTTAGTCACTAAAGCACACGATCATTTAAACTATATAATGGAACTAAAATTTCCAGATCTTAGGGGTCAGTTCACTGAATAATAACACATGTAGTGTTTTCATTACCAAGCCTTTTTCACTAGTTTTTATGATTAAAACTTTCGTTTTATAGCATAATTGCACAACTCGTTTGCGTTTACCATATTATTATTATTATACAGTATATATAAAGCGCCGATAGTTCGTTCAGCGCTGTACATTACAAAGGGGGACAGAACATGTGACAGAACAATAACAATACAATGCAAAACATGAGGGGATTGAGGGCCCTGCTCTTTCGAGCTTACAATCATATGTACTTTAGACTATAGAATTTTTTAGACATCTTGTAAGTCAATTCACAAATACCATCACACAGGTTATGTTTAACTCCATAAAATGATAACTTGTAATGACTGGTTATAATAGAAGTTGATCAAATAAAGCTAGAAAGACATGTAGCACTCCCCCCTTAGGAGTCGCTGAGTTTGGGTCCCTCTAAAACACTGCACAGCCAAGCAACATGCATTTTCTTCCGCACTTTGCACACTGAAGTTAGTAAAGAGTCCTTGAGCTTGGTTTTGTTGTTTTATTAAGGGATTAACAACTTGGATGGGGTCTAGGTGTATATCCCCACGGAAACTGTAAACTTGAGGAAATCTTAGAGCAACTATGTACAAAAATGTGGACAAAAAACAGTCTCTCCTCTAACAGTATCCAAAGCTTTTTGGTGTACCTCCTCAGACCCCAGATGAATCTTCCACTTCACCCAGTTGCCGGAGGGTATTCTCAGGGCAAGGGGGCCCAGAAGCTGCAAATGTAATGCAGCAGTCCCAGATGAGAAGCTAGTTGGGATTTCCACCTGACTGCCCTCTCCCCTTGTCCAGCCCAGGTGCAGTAAGAGTACTCATACTGTCCTTTCCTTTCAGCTTGGTGGGTTGCTGGCTGCCTTCAGGCCTTTCACTGGGCTGGCTCCTTCCTTGCTGCTCAGAATAAGCACCCTAGAAGACAGTGGCAGAGTGGAGAGTCTCTTCTCCAGCAACTGCCTGTAGGTAGGCCCCCTCTCTGGGGCCCCCTTCCAGGCTCCAAACTCCAGCTCCTCTCAGTCCAACTTCTACTCAACACTCTGCCCCTGCTGCACAGGCTCTGCCACTTTTGAGGGTTGCCCTGGACACCATGCCCAGCCTTCTGCCAGGGGATTGACCAGGATCCCTCAAACATGCATATCTGGGCCTCCTCCTCTCCTCCGCCAATCTTCCAGAATGTTCTCTAAGTTTCTTAAAGGGAGGGAGGGCTCTAGAAGCCCTGACCTGTTACAGCCTTCAAGTCTGTCCTGAAGTGAACTACTGCCCCACTCACAGGCTGCTATTTATTATCTGCTTAAAAAGAAAAAAACAAAAAAAACACTTTTGTGGCTAACTTAGAGACAGATATAAAAAGGGAAAAAATCAGTAATATATTGTTCTGGCATACGAATTTTGACACAAAACTGAATGTGCGTACTGTAATACAGTACTAACTACAGTATTGTACTAACAATGTATTACTTACAATCAAGGCTTTTTTTCTCAGAAAACTCATGCAGAAACTCAACCATGACCCTCCAAAACCAACCTCCTTCCCCACACACCCTCCAAATAGCATCAAATAGTGGGCAAGGTCAAATTTCACTAACAGTGGGAGGCAATAAATACCAGGAATCATTATGTACCGAGTTCGGGGGGAAAGAAAGGGGGGTGTACACACATGGGTGGAGACTATTTTCAATTTTTGTACATGCTTGTGCATATATGTTATATGTGAATCAATAAAGTTTTTTTGTATCGTTAAAACTACCTGGGTCACATGAGAGTACCTTTTTTTCTATGGGGGCTCTCCTCCATATATCTTTTTATCTAATGTCTTCTGGGTACTGTGATCCGCACCTTGATTTTTGGTTAGTTAACACAATAATATTTAATTCCCCTGTGTGGTGTTACAGTGGTTTCCTCTGTATCACCCCCTTTTTCTTTTATATTTCATTAGGGGTTTACCCACAGATTGCAGAGTTCAGAGATGCACAATGTGCAGAATTCAGGGGTGGGCTAGTGGGCTACGTACTTTACATAGTGCAGAGTTCAGGGCTGCGCTGCATACAGAGTGCAGATTGCAGCCCTCTTCCACAGCTGCTCACCTTTGCATCCCCCATCCACTTCTCACTTTCACTCCTCTTCAGTTCTGACCTCTGCATGCAACCCACCTCCTCTGACCCCCCAAAAGCTCCACCATCTTCCACATATCTCACTTTTTTGCTGTATTAAGCGGGGGCACCCAGCAGGCTCTAGTACTTCCCCACACACTGCCAGTGGCTCTGTTTCTCTCCCTTGCAGCAAGATCACCCAGTGGGGATGTCGGCATCCGCACTGCACACTGGGCACCTGAATCTCTTTTGTTCCCATCCTGCACTCAGTGGGAGCCGCTCAGGAGATCAGATCTGTGGGAATCGTTGGGAGACAAGCTGTCACTTGTAAACACAAAAGCAGGACATCTGCATTTATAAGTGATAGTGGTGAGCAAGGAGCAAAGGGCCCCAGAGGTGGTGGAACTAATTTCCAACAAGTTTCATCTGAAAAAAAGCATCTGGCTTACAATGCACCCCCCAACACTGAACCCCTCTACTTGAACACTTTATTTTAGTAGATGTTTATCCAAGCCCTAAAATCTCATATAAGCATTAACATGTTATTGTCATTTCAAATGACATGGTCAATTCTTTGAAATCTCTTAAGTTCAATAAAAGAATACCTTAGTGCCATGAAGATCCTGGCTATAAAGCAGGAAATATATAAGATGGCGACCGGAGCGGCCGCATGATCGCCAGCTCTGGCGCCCCCCACTGAATCCATTGCCATCCGGGCGGTAGCGGGCTCCAGAGCAACCACCAGAGGTCCTGCCGACACCCAGGAGGGGCGCTGGGCGCTCTGTCCCTCCGGAGGCTTGCGGTCTACCGTGGCCTGTGAAGCCGAGGTCTTTCCTGCTGGCCGCCGTGGCGAACTGAGACACCGCCTCTCTGCTCCTGAGAGAGGGGAAGCAACCACCACACCCACCGGTACCTGCAGAGTGAGGGGAAGCCACAGCTACTGGCACAGGGGGGGAGATCCCCTGCCTCTTGCTCCTGCTCCCTCCTGTCCTGCCTCCTGTACCGAGATGGGAAGCCACCACCACCGGCACAGAGAGAGTAAGCCACCGCCACTGGAACTGCTTCCCTGCTCCCGATCGTGTGCTACACAGCCGCCCCCCGTGCCCTGCCCACGCACAGCCCTGAGCTCCCCACCATGTGCTACACAGCCGCCCCCCGTGCCCCTGCCACCTCACAGCCCTGAGCTCCGTCCAATCCGGCTGAGGGGGGCCTGCCACGCGGCCTACCGCACCTACAGACGCCGGGCCCTATAGCACCCACAGACGCCGGCCTACAGCACCCACAGACGCCGGCCCACAGCACTTACAGGCACCGGCCTACTGCACCTACAGACACCGGGCCCTATAGCACCTACCAATGCCAGCCTACAGCACCAACAGATGCCGGCCTACAGCACCAACAGACAACGACTTACAGCACCTACAGACACCGGGCCCTACAGCACCTACAGACGCCGGCCTACAGCACCTACAGACATCGGCTTACAGCACCTACAGACCGCCGCAACTAGCAAGCAGATGACCCAGCTGCCCACCACTCTCCTTCTCCCACAGATGAACCCAACCTTCCACATCGTGTCCTGATCCAGCCCTGAGCCCCTCCTGCCTACCCCCGTGAGTAGTGAGACCTGCCACAGCCTACCAAGACGCGGCCCGACCCTGACCCGAGGCCCCTCCATCCAACCCCGAAGTAGACTTGGCGAGCGACCCTACCCCTGAAGAACGGCCCTGCCTTGGTGGGGCCTACCATCCCGTACCTCCTGTGCCCACTGGATGATCAACCCTATCCTGACCTGCAGTCCACCTAATGACCCCCTCATAACCCTCCAACCTGGGACTCACGTAGACTGGAACTTGCTACCTGCAAATTACCGAATTGATCTTCCTCCACCCAGATCCTACTCACTAGTACTCCTGCTACAAGAAGCTACTTCAAAGGGATCCGCCACTGCACGACAGACTTTCCGCATCAATACGCCCCGAGATGAAACCTTTCACCTCCCTTACTTGACCAGCACTCCGCTCCCCTCCTAATATGCCACCTGTACTCCTCCTCCTCATACTCCTCTCCTCCATTCCCCAGATCTCCTCCCTCTACCCCCTACTCTCCCAAAACAACTGTACATCACACCCTCACTACTTCCATCTCCCCACTAGAGCTCCCAACACCTCCTCCTAATACTCCACTCTCCCACCGACCCACACGCCACCACTAACAGACCCACACGCTCTTCCACATCCTGCTCCCATGCTACCTTTCTCACCCTTCTCCTAACTTCCGGGGACATCTCCCCGAACCCTGGTCCCTCACCACCTCACTTACCCACTAGGCACCCTCCTACTCCCACAAACTGCTGCAACCTCCTCAACCTAATACCTGTCCCCCTCCTCCCCACAACCACCCTCCATTCTCAGTTGCACTCCTGAACGCCCAATCAGTTTGCAAAAAGCTCACCGCCATCCATGAACTCTTTATCTCCCACTCCCTCAACCTCCTAGTGGTCACCGAAACCTGGATCCAAGCCACTGACTCCACCTCCCCTGCGGCACTCTCCTATGGAGGTCTCATCTGGACCCATTCACCCAGACCGAACGGTCGTAGAGGTGGTGGGGTCGACATTCTCTTGTCACCGCTGAGCACCTTCCAGTTACTCCCAAACCCACCCCTCTATCCTTCTCCTCCTTCGAGGCCCACTGCATCTGGCTCTTCTCTCCCACCCCTCTGAGGATTGCAGTAATCTATCGTCCTCCCGGACTCGTATCCCGCTTCCTTGATGATTTTTCCACCTGGCTACCCTTCTTCCTCTCCTCTGAGCTACCCACCATCATCCTTGGTGACTTCAATATCCCTATCAATGTCAACAACCCGGCTACATCCCAACTCTTCCACTTAACCTCTTCTTTTGCACTCACACAGTGCACACAGTCCTCCACCCACACCGACGGGAACACCGTGGACCAGGTTTTCTCTCATCTCTGTATCCCCCACAACCTCACAAACACCCCTTTCCCTCTGTCAGGAATGGACTTGCCAGTAATGGTGGGACTCACCTGCCTTGTGGGCTGCAGTACCAGGGCTGGCCAGCGGGTGCTCCCAGCAATCAGAGACTCAACCCTGCAGCCAGCCAAACACCTGAAGTTGATTATACAGGTGTATTTAAGGGATGGCCAGACCTGCAGTCTCTGCCTTGGTGTGTGTTTTTCCTGGGCCCTGTATCTTGTTCCTGCATTCCTGTTCCTGTCTCTGTCTGATTCGTTGCTGACCCTGCCTGATTCCGAACCTCTGCTGACTTCTCCTGTTTCATCCCTGGCTTGTGACCCTGACCATTCTCTGCCTGACCCCCTGTTCCTACCTGCCCGATTGTTATTGACCCGGCCTGCCTGACGATGCTTGCATTGTATATATTGTTATCTGTGGGTGGTTTGGTTCATTTGCACTGTGTTATGTTTTAGTATTGCACTGCGTTTATGTTTGTATTGTTAGTCTTTAATAAATTGTCTTATTGTTTATAACATATCTGAAGCCTGCGTTTCCCTGCGTCAGTCACATACCTCTGGTCACACCCCGGAGCCCTGACACCCTCTCTCTGACCACAACCTCATTACGTTCTCCGTCTCCCCGTCCTCAAACACCTCCCCCCACAAATGTCAAACCATCACCAGCCGTAACCTCCGCAACCTGAACCCGGCCCCTCTCCACTCTGCAGCTGACCATCTTTACGACAGTATCCTTCCACTGTCCTGCCCTGACCTGGCCACTACTGCGTATAACAATTCGCTGTCAGCTGCCTTAGACTCCTTAGCACCCCTAACCACACGCAGCATTAGACCCCGACCTCTTCAACCCTGGCAGAATGACCACACCAAAAATCTTAAATGACGCAGTCACGCGCTGGAGCGATTATGGTGCAAAACCAGATCCCCTCAAGTGTTCACCCTTTACAAATCAGCCTTCCTCACCTACACCTCCTCCCTCCACGCCACCAAACAAGCCTATTTCGTAACCCTCATCAATACCCTCTCCACCTGTCCTCTCCACTTTCAGCTCCCTACTCTCCCCCCCCCCCCCCCCACCTCCACCCAGTACCTCACTCACCGCCCACGAGATTGCCAACCACTTCCAAAACAAGATCGACGCAATCCGTAAAGACATTGCCAATGCTCAATCTACCTCGCCACCTAGCCTCCCTCCCACGATAACCCCCTCAACTCTTCCCTTCTCTGACTTCACAACCGCCCTGACCCCCACCACTCCTAACATCCCGCACACTAAAACCTCCCCGACACTCCACTCCTTCAGCCTTGCTACCACTGAAGAGGTCACTAAGGTCTTCTCAGAAGCCTGCCTCACCATTTGCCCCCTTGACCCTGTCCCCACACAGCTCCTCCGGTCTCCCTCCTCCTCCATCCTACGCTCCCTCACCCATATCTTCAATCTCTCCCTCTCTACTCGCGCCTTCCCCTCCCCCCTAAAGCACATGTACATCACTCCCATACTCAAAAAACCCTCCCTGGACCCCACCGACCTGAGCAACCTTTGACCCATCTCCCTGCTGCCATTTTCATCCAAACTCCTCAAGCGCTTAGTCTACAATCACCTAAGCTCCCACCTCAATGACAACAACCTCTTTGATCCACTACAGTCTGGCTTCTGTCCCCTACACTCCACCAAAACCGCCCTACTCAAAATCACTAATGACCTGCTAACCGCCAAAGCTAATGGCCACTTCTCAGTCCTCCTACTCCTCCACCTCTCCGCGGCCTTTGACACAGTTGACCACCCCCTCCTCCTTAATAAACTATACTCCCTTGGCATCAGAGACTCTGTTCTCTCCTGGCTCTCCTATCTATCCCGACGCTCCTTCAACGTTACCTAACGCTGCCACCTCCCCCTCTCTCTTGGGGTCCCCAAGGCTCTGTCCTCGTGCCCCTCCTCTTCTCCATCTACACCTCCTCCCTTGGCCAACTGATACACTCCCACGGCTTCAACTACCACCCTACATGAAAATCTACCTCTTTACCCCTCGCCTCACCCCTTCAGCCTCTGCCCGAATCACCTGCCTACTGAACGACATATCAGACTGGATGTCACTCCACTTCCTCAAATGAAATCTTTCCAAAACTGAGCTCCTAATTTTCCCCCCAGCCCGCACCCCCACCCTCTCCATCACGACCAACAACGCCACCATCAGTCCCACCCCACAAGCCAAAGTCCTAGGTGTCACTCTAGACTCAAATCTGTCCTTCCAACCCCATGTCCAATCGCTGGCAAACTCATGCAGGCTCCTAACCCCAGACACTACTAAACAACTCATTCACTCCCTTATCTCACGACTTGACTACTGCAACTCCCTCCTCACCGGCCTACCTCATCACAGACTATCCCCGCTTCAGTCTATCCTGAACTCAGCGGCCAGACTCATCCACCTTACCAACCACTCCGCATCTGCCACCCCCCTCTGTCATTCCCTCCATTGGCTTCCGATTGCCCAACGCATTAAATTCAAACTACTAACACTGATGTACAAAGCCATTCATAATACTGCTCCAAACTACCTCACCGACCTGATACCCAAATACCACCCAACCCGTACTCTTCGCTCCTCACAAGACCTCCTACTTTCTAGCTCCCTGGTCTCCTCCTCCCACGTCTGACTGCAGGACTTCTCCAGGACTTCCCCCATCCTCTGGAACTCACTACCCCAATCCATCAGACTGTCACCTACCCTCCTCACCTTTAGGCGCACCCTGAAAACCCATCTCTTCAGGGAAGCCTACCCCACCCTCACCTAACAGCCGATCTTCTCCACTCCTCCCACCACTCCATCCCCCCACAGCCACTTCCTCTTGTACCACTATCCCCTCCCTCCTAGATTGTAAGCTTGAAAGAGCAGGGCCCTCGAACCTTTCGTATATATTGTTTTGTTACTGTATTGTCTCATGTATATTGTTTTGTTACTGTATTGTCTCATGTACTGTCCCCCACTATATTGTACAGCGCTGCAAACTTTTTGGCGCTATATAAACACTGTATAATAATAATAATAAAGTGATTCGGTTTCTGTCTCTGAACTGTGCTCCTGCATTGTCATCATGAGTTTCCAATGGGGACTACAAGTAGATATTTCAACTGACAATACAAAGCATTGTTCACTGTTGTCACCATCAAGAAACCCACCCTGAACTAAATCATGCCGCCATTACTGAAGTGTATGCATGTAGACTGGAAGTGCCTGCAAAGAAAGGACAAGAGATCAACAGCAATGAGATGCAATAAAAGATGAAACAATTGTGAAAACCAGTATTTTATTTTTTTATGACATTGTTTATGATATCCAGTGCTTTAGCAAACTAAATGTAATTTAGCTTGGGTTTAGATCTACTTTAACCATCCCATAAATCCATCCCTTAACCCCTCAAGTTGGCTCTTAACTCCAAGCCCCCACCCTAATGCTTAACCCAATCTTTAAAATCAGCCTTTGATAGGAATGTATATTGGTTTTGTATATAATTTCTTTTCCATTACTATCATTAAAAATATAGCATACATTATTTATTTAATGACTCTCAGTTTGCTTCTTTGATTAAAGAAGCCAACTCAATAACTCATCAGAAATATGTCATCCCATGGGCCCTTATCAGTTTCACTTGGGTTCCCTTGGACACAATGTCTTTATGCTATAGTTTACAACACTCGGATCATTTTGTTTGTTGACTTTATTTATTCCCTTGCTAGATCTCCTACACAAATGTGTCTTTATTGTCATTATTCTTGTAACTGAAGATGTGACCCGTATCTTGTGTTATCCTGCTTCTAATAAAGTTAATTTGAAAGGAATATGTAATTCCATTGACTCATCATTCCATTTCGGACAGCTCAGTTAAAACTTTTTAACAGACAAACTGGGGTTCAAAGCAAGCATCACTGCTGTGATGTATATCTAGCCATCCCTTAGGGTTCAGTTAATCTTTTGTTAGTAATAAATGTTAATTTGTAAAATAAAAATTGTATAAATTAGGTAAACAAAAAAATATAACCTTTTGAAAACATATAAACTTAAAACCAAAACAGAGTGAGTGCGGGTGCCCAAAAAAAAAGTAGACAGTTCAAAAGCGAAGACCCTCACTGCCATGGCTGAGAAACTGGGAGCAGCAGCTCTGTCTATGCAGTCTCAATGGGGGGGATTTACTAAAACGGAAGAGTGCAAAATCTGGTTCAGCTCTGCATAGAAAGCAATCAACTTCTAGATTTTAGCCCTGTTCACTCTGATGCGACTTGTCATGGATTTGACAGTTCAAAACGCATGACAAGTCGCACCCTATGATCGGCAATGGAACCATTCTAATCGCATCAATTTGAAAAGTAGTTCCTGCACTGCTTTTGCTGATTTCTGGTGCGACTTGCATTGACATCTATGCATGAAGTCGTACAGATGTCTTACAAGTCGCACTAACATGTGACTTTGAAATCGTGCTATTTCACTTCACTTGATTTCACAGTCATATGAGGTGTGAACTAGGGCTTATTGTCAAAGCTCAATTGAAAAAGCTGATTTAGAAGCTGATTGGCTACCATGCACAGCTGCACCAGATTCTGAGTGCTCCAGTTTTGTTAAATCTTACCCAATGTGTCTCAATTGGCAAGCTAAGCATTCCCCCACCCCCGTGACAGAGTCATTTTCGAAATCAACACAGCTATGTGGAGCTACAAATTACAGAAATCTGTGAATGCATGAACTACAAACCCCATCAGCCACAGCAGACAGACTTGTAGTTTTCAATGGAACACAAGTGCAGAAATCAGCGCACTGAAGGTTCCACTGACACATCCTCCAGCTCTCCAACTGAAAGACCATACAGAGGTACTGGCAGGGAGGAGGAGTCTGCAGAAGCCTGGCATTGCACCCGTGATCCACTGATCGCAGGTGCAATGCTTTGCAGGCTCAAGTGAAAAAATAAATGAATAAATGCACTTTTTTTGTCTTGCAATTTATTTTTTCTTAAACTTTTTTCATAAAATTGTGAAATCCCCAGCGCCTACTCTGCTGCGACTCACCTCATCCTGCACTAGGTGTCCCTGAATTAAGTAACCAATTTTGAGACAGCAATAGTGTAATGTAGTACAGAGATCCCAGTACAAGTAAAACTAATCCACAAAATCTATTTAGAATTAATATAGAGATTCTTATATTTAGAACTGCAATAGTATGAATGTTACCGAAACCACCGTTTCCCATTGAAAAATAGAGATGAAAGTCAGCAAGTGTTTTTTTTTTTCACTTACCGAATTTTCAGGCAAATGTGCTATATACATAGGATGAATGTCAAGTGGCAAATGTTCTGGAAAATATTTAATTAGTTTACTCCCTTTTGTGTTTCCTTTTACAAAAAGCAGCTATTCTAATTCAGGTCACATATAAACTTTTTTCTTTATAAAGAATATAGTGGTGATGCACAAATGTAGCAAATACACAAAATAATGAAGCACAGGAGATCTGTATAAGGAAAGTTGCAAACTTCATAAGACTGTTGTCAGCATTTGCTGATTCAGAACTATTTTGCCTATAAAGCCAGCACAGCCGTCAAGATATAAAACATTATGTCACAAAGGCTTGCTTATGCATTATACCACCCCATAGTTTTCAGTTTGAACAGGTCAATTTTTTTTTTTTACATTAATAATGGTTTCTAAAGTTTTGTCTATTTATAAAGTTGCTCTGGGCAGCATTGTGACTATATTTTAATTAAACTGAAATCTAGCTTAACTGTTTTGCAGATAACTTAGCCAATACAATAAATAAATACTTTCTGAAATGGTGTTTAAGGGTCCTTTCACACGGGCATTCCGTTTTTTTCATCAGTTCAGTCACGGATCAGTTTACATCAGTTTTTCATCAATTTTTCCATCAATACTTTACATCCACTTAACCACTTGAGTCCCAGAGCCATTTTTTTATTTTTCTTTTAAATTTATTTAGTTTACATGATTAAAAAATAATTTTAGCCCTGAAGATGACTGACCCCCAAACATTATATAATTTCTGAAAGCAGATACCCTTGAGAAAACAATTTGTGGTAGTTCCAGTTTTTTATGTCACATGATATTAGCGCAACGGTTTATAAAATGCAAAATGTCAGTAAAAATACACTAAAGTTAATTTTAGAGAACACAATAATATGTCCAATTTTTGGTAAAATATAAAAGATAATGTTGCACCAAGTAAATAGATGCACAACATGTCAAGCATTAAAATTGTGTGCAACAGCAAAAAAAAAAGTCAATATCCTATATTTTTCATAGTTGATGCTTTAAAAGCCTCTACAGGTCATCAGTTTAGCATTACCCATGAGCTCTGGTGCTAAAATTATTAATCTCACATTGGCATACACAGTGATTTGTAACATGCGTAGCACAATGTCCATTTTTTTACATAGGCGCCTCAACGATTGCATATTTTTATGTATGCCTGTGTATGTGGGGAGGCTCAAATATTACTGCAGTATTTTTTTTTACTTTTGTCTTTTTAAGTGGTTTCTTTTTTTTTAACTTATGATTTTATTGTTTTCACACAGGGGACCAATAGTCCCCTATGTGATAACATATAAGTGACAGGTCCTCCTTGTGGGGGGGAGAGGGTGAGTGGGCAGGAGAATAGCAGTATATACAGTGAGAGAGCAGTGTATACAGACAGGCTCCCTCACTTGCCAGAGTTATTTGTCATTGCTGCCTTTAAAGTAGAAGTAAACCCAATTTTTTTAATGTTTTACCTACAGGTAAGCCTTTAATAAGGCTTACCTGTAGATACTGTAAATATCTCCTAAACGTGCACAATATATATTTAGTTTTACTATTTAGCTCCCTGGTCTCCTCCTCCCACGCCCAACTGCAGGACTTCTCCAGGACTTCCCCCATCCTCTGGAACTCACTACCCCAATCCATCAGTCACCTACCCTCCTCACCTTTAGGCACACCCTGAAAACCCATCTCTTCAGGGAAGCCTACCCCACCCTCACTTAACTGCCGATCTCCTCCACTCCTCCCACCACTCCATCCCCCACAGCCACTTCCTCCTGTACCACTATCCCCTCCCTCCTAGATTGTAAGCTCGAAAGAGCAGGGCCCTTGAACCCCTCGTGTATTGTTCTGTTACTGTATTGTCTCATGTTCTGTCCCCCACTATAATGTACAGCGCTGAGCAAACCTTTTGGCGCTATATAAATACTGTATAATAATAATACTGTTTACTACCGCTTTAAATGTAAGTAAATTTTAAAAATCACTGATTGCATTTGTAGCACTACCCCCTTAGGAGTTGCTGAGTTTGGGGTCCCCCTATAGTCCTGCACAGTCAGGCAACACGCATTTTCTTCAGACCTTGCACACAGGAGACAGTAAACTGTCCCTGAGCGTGTTTTATTTTTTTGGTTTTATTAAGGGGTATTAAACTTAGATAGGGTTGAGGGGTGTATGAGATGCCCAAGGAAACTGCAACTTGAGGACAACTCCTTAGCAACTATGTACAAGTCCACAAACAAGATTCTTTTCTTGGAGAGCTCTCCAGCCCTACTGTTGTACCACCTCAGACTCCAGATGAATTCTCCTCTTCACCCAGCTGCTTGAGAGAATCCCTGAGCAAGTGGACCCAGAAACTGCCTCTTTAAATCCTAGTCAATGATACCAATGATAACCAACAACCAATGATTAAGCACGAGACTGTGTGAAATGCGTTAACAGGTCCTGTATTCATGTCCTTGTGTTTTGCGTGTCCTATGGATCAATAAATATACACTATGTTCATCTATCCTCCAGTGTGCGGATGACCCTTCTTCCTGTTGTATCTAAGTAGACAAGCAGTTCTCACCTTCTTGAAGATTCAAAAAAAGAATCCTAGACATTACGGCTACAAGAATCAGCAGGAGACCAAGAGAAGGCTCTGAAAAGGTCTGCCAGCTTTGAATTATACCAGTAGATCAGAGGAATCTATTTAATCTCTCATAAAAGCTAAAATATTAGTTGCAAAGAGATAAAAATAATTCCTTCTGATTGGACACATTTTAGGCTCCATGTCCATTAAAACCATATTTGTAGCCTATGTAGAATCCCAGAGAAACACACAAAACGATACTATGGTGCCTGATTGCGACACTGAACAGTGATTGGTACTGTCATGATCGGACTGATGCGCTAGTGTCAGGAATTCTATCCCTGACCCAGTGATCTGAACCGTTCCTGATCCATGCAGCTCTGGGCACTTCAGAGCACAGAGCATCCTGTTGGCTGGTACAGGAACATCCCCCGAGGGTTGATTGGTCAAGGGCTAAAGTCCCGCCCACATCCATATTTCAATAAATTAAAGACCCTGAGATATGGACGGGGTGATTCGTACAGAGCCAGTTCTATTTGACTGCTGAATTGCGGACTTTCTTTGACTTGCTTCAGTCACAGGATAAATCTTGGTAAAAGTTTTATTTCTGTTTTTATTCCCTTTTTATTTTATAGTAAATAGCCAATTGTTTGTCTTTTTGTCTTTTCTGTAACTCTTTTTTCTTTGTACATATTTTATGCACTGCCCTCTTTTGAGATATTAAATCATAAAATTAACAAGTGACTTCTGTGTACTTAAGCTCGGGCTTTTATCCCTGGAGAGATTGTTGTATTGCAGTGTCTATGTGCTCAGTCTAAGTTCATTGCCAATCTGTATGCAATTGCACTGCGTGTTGGCAGATGGCATACAGATTGTAAAGTAGCAGATCTGCCGTTTCTTGTGTGTCTGGTGTGTGGGTGTGTGGACAGCGGAAGAGTGATTAACACCGGGGTTCCAGCTTGTTGGATAGCTGCAGGAATCCTAGAAGGGTGTGCCAATTGCTAGACTGCTCCCCAACCCTTAGAGTGCATAAGATTGTATGTAAGATTTGTATCTGCCTGTGTGTGTTCAGTCAGCTGGATTGGAGTGGAGGCTCCTTCTAGTAGTGGCCAGAGGCAGTGCAGGATGTGAAAGGGTATCACGGCATTCTTATATGCTCAGAGTCCCCCTCATTCCGTCTTTGTCCCAGTCACAGACCACACCTCGGTTAGCTAGTCTTTTCAAATTGTGACAGCAGGTGTGGGGAGAAGATCTCCCGCCCGCTGTCATGGGTGGAACATGTTGCATGTTCCAAAAGTGAAATTTTCCTTTAAAAAACTATATTGAGTGTGCAATCCATTATTTCAAAGAAGGGAATTTTGATTTAAGTATAATATTTTCCAAAGGTTGTTCCTAAAAGCTTTCCCTGACACATAAATAATACGTGTCTGTGTGGGTTCCCCCCAGAAAGAGACTGAGCTACTAAAAAACACCAAGCGAGTACAGTGTGGGAGAAACTTTAGGTGGGAGAGGGCCATGTTGCTGAGCCACTGACAGGAAACAGACCTTGCTGCACTGCCTACTGGAGTCATCTCAAGCAACTCAGAGTGTGTGGACACCTGATCGAAGGGACCACTCCTGCTCTGTTGCTGGGTCTGGTGAGAGGGCCTTGAAGCCACTTCTTGCTACCATAAGTAGAGAATGAGGAACTACCTAACCAGCTACCTTATAGCTACAGTACCAGTGGAATTACCATAGTTGCAAAGGTCGCACTTGCAACCAGGCCCTGGCATTCCGCCATCATGGTGGGGCCTCAGGCTGGCAGGAGAGTGGGCTGCAGAACATGCCATGGACAGTTCCTTCCCCTTACCTCTTCCCCCATCAGTGATCAGGCAGCTCTCAATGGAGTACTGATCATCCCCAAGGCCAAGCCACCTGTGAGGCTTTCAGTGATTAGGTGGAATTTGGGGAGGGGGCGTTGTCAGCTTTGGAGGTGATCACACCTAGTGTGGCAAGCAGGTATGCAGTTGTGAGAGGCTTAGTCAGGCTGCAAAGCAGACCAGACAGAGGTATGTGCTGTGGCAGCTACTGAGTGGAGACATTGCTGGCAGATGCTTTTGTGAAGGGGGGGTCAGGGGGGCTCTTCATGATGTCTTGTACCGGGGCCCTGAAGGTTCTAGTTACATCTGTCAGGGCTCCAGGTATGACCAGAGGTGTGTGAACTGACACAGGGAAATGCAGGCTTCAGGTATAGTATAAACAATACAATTTATTAAAGACTAAACAATACATAAACGCAGTGCAAGACTAAACATAAACACAGTGCAAACAAACCAAACCTCCAACAGATAATAATAAGAACAATACTAAACGTAGTTGGGCAGGCCAGGTCGGTAGCAAACGGGCAGGCAAGGTACAAGGAGCAGGTGGAAGAGTAGTCAGGAATAGCCGAGGTCGGTACAGGCAGAGTTCGTGCAGAGTCAGGATTCAAGCAGGCAGGATCAGGATACAGGGGCCAAGGGAAACTATACACCAAGGCACTGACTGCAGGCCTGGCCACTCCTTAAATACACCTCCAGCAATCAGCCTCAGGTGATGACTTGATTGCAGGAGTGAGCATCTGGCTGCTGAGAGCACCCGCTGGCCAGCCCTGGTACTGCAGCCCACACGGCAGTGGTGAGTCCATTCCTGACAACATCTCTGATGAACAAGCAATATATATTTCCTAATTACACAAAGGGAATCTTATTTTCTATATTATTCAAAAATACTAGTAGTTCTTGGACATACAGAATGTCCAAAAAGCAGTGTAACTGAGGGATGGGAAAAGGCTACAAAGTCAAACTACAGATGAGGATTCATACCAAAAGTAGGAAAAATAATTAATATCTGTATACATGCATCATAGAGAAGAGTCAATTTAACCTAGAATGATCGACCTAGTGTTCCAGACCAGGACAGATATTCCCAGAAAGGAAAATTAAACCATTTATTTACTTTAGGGAAACAAACAGGTGGAACAACAGCAAACTGAACATGGGAATTAACTTAAAACAACCAGTTAAGGTGATCAAAAAAAGAAAAAGGCCTAAGCCTAGATTAAATAACCCTGGATAGCAGGGAACAGAAGTATGAACAGATAAGGTATGTGCATAAAAGAGAAGACAAATCAACAGCTGGCAGGTTTAAAGAGGTTATCCTCAGTCCTTGGTGGTAGGGAAAAGGGAGGTATATATTAAGTAATCTCTAAAAGAGATAAGTATGGATAATTAGAGCCCTCTGATCAGCAAAGCTTAAATAGAAAGAGGGCTAGCCATCCTGAATGCAGGGAAGATGAATAGGGTAAAGGGATGAATTCCAGCTATACCGTACAAAGAGAAGCGCTAGTCATACTAATACCTGCCTGACCAAGTATTAAGTATGTAATTGTGAGATTTGGAATACCCGTTCTTTGATTCTTGGGAAGAATACATTGTAGAGGAGATAATGTTAGCAATCCACCTCCAGCCACAATACTAATAAGTGTGACAAATATGGAAGACTGACCACCTTCCATAGAACCAAAACCCAGGAAGGCCTCTGGACTTGCAATAACTTACAAAGGGGGATAGTACAGTGGGAATACATAGTATTCTGTCTGTCTGGTACAGAAATTAAAAACCATGGTAATAGGGACCTCGGGAACACTTAGAAGGCACAGTAGTGTGTTCTGTTGTTAAGTGCTTTGGAGCATACTTTTAGAATCCATGTGAGTAGATTGCAGCATTAAATGTGCACAAACTGATACAAAATCAGAAGTGGATATTAAAGGTCTTGTGGAAGTATGCAAGATATTAGCCTCACACTGTAAGCCTCTATAACATCCCTCAGAAGATGACCTTATAGTAATAGGGACCCAGAATCTATGCATGAGGTGTCGATCTCCTCTGGTAAAAACCCTATTACCAATAAAGGGAAGTGGACTGTGATCACCCATGGCAATGGGACTGTCCTAGATGCATCTTTGCAAAGATATGATGCACCATGTGGTGGAGAACTATTAGGTCCAAATTGAGGCAAAAGTACTCACAAACCCAAGTAGCCGGTGCTCAAGATAGTCGTAGGTGTCTGGTGGTGACCAAGTCATTGTAGGTGGGAAGTGGGAATTCAAAAGTTCCACAAGGTATTGGAGAAAAAAGAGCTGTAACTAGAAGGTGCTAACTCTTGGCTAAAATACTGGAAAAATAATGTGGAGTGCACACACAACACTCCACCTTGCAGATGATGTCAGCACTGTTTCCTCAGCCTAAACATTACAGAAAGAAGATGGCAGAGGCAGAAAATTGTAAAAAGTGCACAAAAGCACAAACAGTGAGGTAGCTTCCAGTGCTTCAGTCCATCACAGCTGTGATTATGCTATGGCTCTGAATCTAGAAAGCGCTTTACAGCTATCACAGTTAGTCTGGGAAATGTTATAAGCTAAGCCCACTGTCAGAAGCTCACATAGCATGCAAGGCTGACAAAGCAAAGGGATACAGCTAGGGTAATGCCGAAATAGTTTGGGCCAGATGGCCTTGCGTATCAAGTGAGTCTACAGAAACTGGGTCACACCAGAGGCTAAACCATATCTCTGGACCTGGAAAATACCCCGTAGCCAACTAACACAGTAAACAGAAAGCACTTAAATGCAGAGCCAAGTAAGTTACATTGAGACTAACCCACGATTTACCAGTTCAGTAGGGTGCAGGCAGGGATTCTGAAGCTATGCTGAGGAAATACTAATATACTTCAGCTCAAAAAAGAAGCCTTCAAAGATTGGGTCACACCAGAGGCTATGCCATGGAGCTCTGGACCTGGAAAGTGCTCTTCTGCTAATTGATACAGTACACAGAGGTCTGAAAAGCACCAGAAAGCAGAGCTCAGTGCCCAGACATCACATTCCAGGCTAGCCCCACAATCTTTAGTCCAGAAGGATCCAGGCACGGCCTCCAAAGCTGGAGAATATGCTGGTTTGGATAGCTGTTATCAATAGACTAGCTCAAGAATCATATTCAAAGTCTTGATTGAAGCTACTTAGTAGTAAAATATTGGTGGTGTATCAAGTATCTTAACTAAAAAAAAAATAGGGATTAGAGATTTCCACAGCAGAATAAATAGGATAGCTTAACGTCTTTTTTTGCCAATGTTCAGACCTCCTGTAGTTGGCAGTATAAACCATACAGTGTGTCCAAAAATTACAACTATCCCTCAATTACTACTATGTCCCTCAATGGACAATAAAGAAATGTAATTTTCTCTAACATTTTCAGCTCTATTTACCAGATGTTAGTATTTTTAAAGCCTAATTGAGGACTCCATACTTATTGCTGTAATGCAGGCAGACTATGTACATGTACAGAAATACATTTTTTTTCTTTTTGTGCATTTTTTTCATACTAAGTGTTGTAGTAAGGGTTAAAATACTAGATGCAAGCAGCAATCTGTAGTCGGACAGCTGAAGAGTTGGGCTGTTCATTGTATGTGGAAACAGTAGTCCGGCACTCCAGATTGCTGCTAGCACAGGTTATCTTATTGCATTTAGCATATCAGCATTGTTCTTTGTACTGACTTAAAAAATATATGCAATATGTCTGTTACATATGATACCAAGGCCAATTCTGCACAAACCCCCTTAGCCCTGTTGAAATATAAACTTTGGCAACAGAAATATTTTTTTTATATTTTTAATACTTTTACCACAATAACTTCAATGTTCTCTTTATATTTATTGATTTTTATGAGCTTCAGGAGATAATTTAAGGTTTCTGGAACTTGCTAGTATTTATATAGGCTTCCAAGTCAACAATATTCTACATTTGTCCTCCATCGCTGGACCATATTAAATTGACTGCAATAGAAAGTCAATAGACTTAGCAATAGAGAGTCTATCACTCACACGGGAAAAATTTGTATCACAGGCAGGCTTTTGGTGGTTTTCCAAGGCAAACACTGAAATGGAATTTTATTTTCTTCTTTTCTGATAAACAAAATCTAAAATAAAAGCAGACGTGTGTAAACGTGTGTTACTATACCAAAAGGATTATAAAATAGGCCAAATATTGTTATGTGGTTTATACAAATTCACTGTTTAAGCCTCCTGACATACCTCTAGAAAATTATAAGATTCGCATACAAGTTATACAGTCACCGGCCACCTTATTAAGTGCACCTGTTCAATTGCTGATCCGCCAATCACATGGTAGCAACTCAATGCATTTAGGCATCTAGATATCTAGATGTGGTGAAGACGACTTGCTCAAGTTCAAACCGAGCATCAGAATAGGGAAGAAAGGGAATTTAAAAGAAAAGTATGGGGTTTTTATTTTCCAAATTACACTTAAGAGCTGATGCTGCATATGTCCCCCGCTGGCTCTAAGGGTGAGAACTCAGCGATCACATAGTTACATAGTTACATCGTTAGTCTGGCTGAAAAAAGACAAAAGTCCATCCAGTTCAACCATTAAAAAAAAAAAAAAAGTTATAATCATACACCCACAGTTGATCCAGAGAAAGGCAAAGAAACACAGCAAAGCATGATCCAATTTGCTCCTGCATGGGGAAAAACTCCTTTCCTCTAATCTTTCCTCATAGCTGAACTCCTCCATTCCTTTTATCAGTTTGGTTGCCCTTCTCTGTACTTTCTGCAGTTCCCCAATGTTCTTTTTGTGAATTGGTGCCCAAAACTGAACTGCATATTCCAGATGAGGTGTTACTAATGATTTGTACAGGGGTAATATGATATCTCCCTCTCTGGAGTCTATACCTCTTTTAATACAAAAGAGGATTTTGCTCACGTTTCAAACTGCAGCTTGGCATTGCATGCCATTATTAAGCTTGTGATCTACCAGAACCCCCAGATCCTTCTCCACCACTGATTCCCCCAGTTGTACCCCTCCCTAGTATGTATTATGCATGCATATTCTTAGCCCCCAATGCATAACCTTACATTTATCAACATTAAACCTCATTTGCCACATACAGTAGCTGCCCAATTAAACAGTGCATTGAGGTTGGCTTGTAAGTTGGAGACATCCTGTAAGGACGTTATTCCACTGCACAGCTTGGTGTCATCTGCAAAGACTGAAATGGGATTTATAATCCCAGACCCTATATTGTTTATAAATATATTAAAAAGTAAGGGTCCCAGCACTGAACCTTGGGGTACACCACTGATGACCCAAGACCATTCAGAGTATGAATAATTAACCACTACTCTCTGAACACGTTGATTGCTGAGTTTTCCTTGCTGCTGTGAGCAGAGAGCAGTAATTGTCAGTCACTACTCTCTGCTCCCCCCCCCCCCCCCCATTGGGCTGTGGAGGGGGAAGGAGCGGCTGGCTCAGGTTCTCAGCAGCTCACTGAGAGGCTGAGCCAGATACCGCTCCAGACGCTGGGGTGGATCCCAACTTCAAAGTTGAGATCTTTACCCAGCCTGGACCAGCTGAGTGATGTCAGCCAACAGTGCTGTCAGCGGAAAACAGGTCACAGGAGTGCAGAACAAACTGTACTCCTGTGATCCACAGAAGTTAAGTCAAAAGAGTTTTGGCTGTACTTCTCCTTTAAGTGACTTTGAATGTGGAATGGTTTTTGGTGCCAGACAGGCTGGTCTGAGTATTTAAAAAAATGCTGATCTACTTATATTCAAGCACAACCATCTCTAGGGTTTACAGAGAATGGTCCAAGAAATAAATATTCAGTAATATCTGAAAATACCCAGTGAGCGGCAGTTGTGTGAATGAAAATGCCTTGTTGATATCAGAGGTCAAAGCAGAATGGGCAAACTGGTTCAAGATGATAGAAAGGCTCATGTCACTCATGTCAATATGGACTAAAATCTATGAGGAATGTTTCCAAAACCTTTTTGAATCTAAGCCATGAAGATTTGAGGCAGTTCTGAAGGCAAAAGGAGATCCAACCCGGTACTAACAATATGTACCGAATAAAGTGGTTGGTGATTGTAAGTATAAATGAAGTTTACTTAGCTTTGTAATGATGATAGGTTACAGAAGTACCAATTTTAGCATAATTTCCGGCAACTTGGAATGTTACCACACCTGAAAATCTCTGCATTTGTGGTCAAATTGTAATACTTTTACAAGGCTATTTATTCATTAATTACAGGTACTTATATAGCGCCATCAATTTTTATGCAACGCCTTACATATATATTGTATATTTACATCAGTCCCTAACCCTCAAGGGGTGTACAATCTAAGGTCCCTAACTCACATTCTTACATACATATACAAGGGCCAATTTGGGCAGGAGCCAATTCACCTAGCAGCATGTCTTTGGAGTGTGGGAGGAAACCGGAGTACTCAGAGGAAATCCACGCAGGCACAGGGAGAACATGCAAACTCCAGGCAGGTGGTGCCATGGTTGGGATTAGAACCAATGACCCTAGTACTGCCAGGTGGATGTGCTAACCATTTTGCTACTGTGCTGCAAGGTTGATCAGGACAAACTTGATTTTTTACATTACTTCAGAAAAATAATATTATCAATGGTCGGAGCCGTATTTATTTCTCACCTATGACCTAATACAAAGCAACTAATATGCAAAAATATTTTAGACCACATCTGGAAACCTTCCAGGAAAATGTACATGACACTGTTGATGGAACTGGATCTAAAACATATCAGTAAATATTTTCAAAAGCTTTAAAGTGTCGAAGAGACCCTGTTGCCAAACCATTCATTTAAACAAGAATCTTCCCATTAGGTTAAAAGTACATTTGACTTGTTTTGGCAATGGTATTTACTTGTAAAAGCCTCCCTTGTGCAACTATAAGTCCTGAGAGTGCTGCTAGGTGCCACCATCTTGGATGTGATGTTAGCTACTCCAGCAGAATCACAGAGTTGTAACACACGATATAATAATCACTATACAGTATATCCCTTCACTTCTCCCCTGGCTGCTACAAAAAGGATATAGTAGGGAAGTGAGGGTCAGAGGAACTTGGCCTGCACAAGCAGTAATAGACAGTGAGTGGCCTATGGGAAAGGGAAATGCAGTAGCTATGATGTACAAGGCAGAAGGGGCTGTGTGGGCTGTGAATGGACATCTCTGAAGTGGTCAAATTTGTCTGCACGTTCAAAAGCACATTGCAAGTCAACAAAAAAAAATATGTAAAGGAAAAATGTTGCAAGCAAGCATTTAACATAGTTTTGCTGTGCTTTTAATTTTTTTAATTTCAAAAGTTGTTTTCAATCCTTTAAACAATGCAAGTAGCTAAAGCCTCATGCACATGATGACAATATCGAACAAATGATCATCTGTTTTTTTTCCATGCTAGTCTCATATCGCAAATAGAGATGAGCGAATCGAAGTATCCGAAGTGGAATTCGAGTCGAATATCGGAAAAATTTCGATTCGTGCCGAATCCGAAAAATAGCCTAATTCGGACGCGCGAATCGAAATTTTTCAGAAAATGGCGGCTGACATGTGCGGCGACGGAGCGGGGATGTCTGGGAAGGCGCGCAGACAAGGCGCGCTGACCCATAATGCATTCCTCAACTACATGTGATCGCATCAGCCAATCAGCAGCCAGCCAGCCAGCACTGTGTAATGGTCGAGCTATAAATAGCGGCCATTTTGGAATTCTTCATTTGCCTGCAGTCATTGAACAGAGGCAGACCGCTCTGTACTAGGGACAGGGACAGAGTTAGGGCCACAGAAACGATAATTGGGGACAGAGAAAAGTTACTTAGGGACAGAGAACCATTACTCAGGGACACAGACTTGTTAATGAGGGCCACAGAATCGTTATTTAGGGACAAAGAAACGCTAGTTAGGGCCACAGAATTCATACTCAGGGACAGACAGAATTGTTACTCAGTGCCAGAGAATTGTTACTTAGGGCCACAGAAACGTTATTAGGGCCACAGAATTTTTACTCAGGGACAGACAGAATTGTTACTGAGTGCCAGAGAATTGTTACTCAGGGACAGACAGAATTGTTACTGAGTGCCAGAGAATTGTTACTTAGGGCCACAGAAACTTTAATTAGGGCCACAGAATTTTTACTCAGGGACAGACAGAATTGTTACTGAGTGCCAGAGAATTGTTACTCAGGGACAGACAGAATTGTTACTGAGTGCCAGAGAATTGTTACTTAGGGCCACAGAAACTTTACTTAGGGCCACAGAATTTTTACTCAGGGACAGACAGAATTGTTACTGAGTGCCAGAGAATTGTTACTCAGGGACAGACAGAATTGTTACTGAGTGCCAGAGAATTGTTACTCAGGGCCCCAGAAACTTTACTTAGGGCCACAGAATTTTTACTCAGGGACAGACAGAATTGTTACTGAGTGCCAGAGAATTGTTACTCAGGGACAGACAGAATTGTTACTGAGTGCCAGAGAATTGTTACTTAGGGCCACAGAAACTTTACTTAGGGCCACAGAATTGTTACTCGCACAGACACAGAATTGTTACTCGCACAGACACAGAACTGTTACTGAGGGCCACAGAAACTTTACTTAGGGCCACAGAATTGTTACTCGCACAGACACAGAATTGTTACTCGCACAGACACAGAACTGTTACTGAGGGCCACAGAACTGTTACTTAGGGCCACAGAATTGTTACTCGCACAGACACAGAATTGTTACTCAGGGCCACAGAACTGTTACTTAGGGACAAAGAAACGCTAGTTAGGGCCACAGAATTCATACTCAGGGACAGACAGAATTGTTACGGAGTGCCAGAGAATTGTTACTCAGGGCCACAGAAACTTTAATTAGGGCCACAGAATTTTTACTCAGGGACAGACAGAATTGTTACTGAGTGCCAGAGAATTGTTACTCAGGGACAGACAGAATTGTTACGGAGTGCCAGAGAATTGTTACTCAGGGCCACAGAAACTTTACTTAGGGCCACAGAATTTTTACTCAGGGACAGACAGAATTGTTACTGAGTGCCAGAGAATTGTTACTCAGGGCCACAGAAACTTTACTTAGGGCCACAGAATTTTTACTCAGGGACAGACAGAATTGTTACTGAGTGCCAGAGAATTGTTACTCAGGGACACATAATCGTTGAATTAAAGAGTATGTCAGACAACATGCAGAGGAGTGGCAGAGGAGGCAATTTTTTAGGAGCGAGCAGACGTGGCAGCAGAGGAAGGGGTCGAGGCAGCACTATTCGCAGCCAGAGGCCAGTGCTCCCGGTGTCATCCAGCGGTCGTGTCTCCACCGACAACCCTGCCGTCATTGATTGGTTGGCTCGGTCGTCTTCCTCTTCCCAGGTCACCTCTGACACCTACAGCCAACGGTCGGTGGGTACGTCAGACACAACCGTTAGTTGGCATGGCCCGGGAGCAAGCCCACTGAAATCACATGTCCTCTACCTGCCCCTGTCCTTTGCTGTTCCCTCACCAAGCGAAGTATCGCATGCTGTGGGCTCAGCCCCACTGTACAGTGAGGAAGAGCTAACAGAGGGCGGTCAGGAACGGGGGGAGACATCGGCCTTTTCAGCAGCCAGGCGAAGAAGTACTGGCGAGGAGAGTGACATAGGGTGCTGGCAGATTACGGGCCTCCTATAGCTGCTGCCAGGCCCCTAATCTGCCATGGGCCCCTATATACCGCCTCCTCATGCTCCTGCCAGTTCCAGAGTCTCTCATGGGTCCCTGTACGGCCTCCCATTGCATCTGTCTCCATCGCCACACTCTGCCATGTGCCACTTTCAGGTCTCCTCACACACTGCTGGTGTGTTGAATTTTTTGACATAGGGTGCTGGCAGATTACGGGCCCCCTATAGCTGCTGCCAGGCCCCTAATCTGCCATGGGCCCCTATATACCGCCTCCTCATGCTGCTGCCAGTTCCAGAGTCTCTCATGGGTCCCTGTACGGCCTCCCATTGCTGCTGTCTCCATCGCCACACTCTGCCATGTGCCACTTTCAGGTCTCCTCACACACTGCTGGTGTGTAGAATTTTTTGACATAGGGTGCTGGCAGATTACGGGCCTCCTATAGCTGCTGCCAGGCCCCTAATCTGCCATAGGCCCCTATATACCGCCTCCTCATGCTGCTGCCAGGTCCAGAGTCTCTCATGGGTCCCTGTACGGCCTCCCATTGCTGCTGTCTCCATCGCCACACTCTGCCATGTGCCACTTTCAGGTCTCCTCACACACTGCTGGTGTGTAGAATTTTTTGACATAGGGTGCTGCCAGATTACGGGCCCCCTATAGCTGCTGCCAGGCCCCTAATCTGCCATGGGCCCCTATATACCGCCTCCTCATGCTGCTGCCAGTTCCAGAGTCTCTCATGGGTCCCTGTACGGCCTCCCATTGCTGCTGTCTCCATCGCCACACTCTGCCATGTGCCACTTTCAGGTCTCCTCACACACTGCTGGTGTGTAGAATTTTTTGACATAGGGTGCTGGCAGATTACGGGCCTCCTATAGCTGCTGCCAGGCCCCTAATCTGCCATAGGCCCCTATATACCGCCTCCTCATGCTGCTGCCAGGTCCAGAGTCTCTCATGGGTCCCTGTACGGCCTCCCATTGCTGCTGTCTCCATCGCCACACTCTGCCATGTGCCACTTTCAGGTCTCCTCACACACTGCTGGTGTGTAGAATTTTTTGACATAGGGTGCTGCCAGATTACGGGCCCCCTATAGCTGCTGCCAGGCCCCTAATCTGCCATGGGCCCCTATATACCGCCTCCTCATGCTGCTGCCAGTTCCAGAGTCTCTCATGGGTCCCTGTACGGCCTCCCATTGCTGCTGTCTCCATCGCCACACTCTGCCATGTGCCACTTTCAGGTCTCCTCACACACTGCTGGTGTGTTGAATTTTTTGACATAGGGTGCTGGCAGATTACGGGCCCCCTATAGCTGCTGCCAGGCCCCTAATCTGCCATAGGCCCCTATATACCGCCTCCTCATGCTGCTGCCAGGTCCAGAGTCTCTCATGGGTCCCTGTACGGCCTCCCATTGCTGCTGTCTCCATCGCCACACTCTGCCATGTGCCACTTTCAGGTCTCCTCACACACTGCTGGTGTGTAGAATTTTTTGACATAGGGTGCTGGCAGATTACGGGCCTCCTATAGCTGCTGCCAGGCCCCTAATCTGCCATAGGCTCCTATATACCGCCTCCTCATGCTGCTGCCAGGTCCAGAGTCTCTCATGGGTCCCTGTACGGCCTCCCATTGCTGCTGTCTCCATCGCCACACTCTGCCATGTGCCACTTTCAGGTCTCCTCACACACTGCTGGTGTGTAGAATTTTTTGACATAGGGTGCTGCCAGATTACGGGCCCCCTATAGCTGCTGCCAGGCCCCTAATCTGCCATGGGCCCCTATATACCGCCTCCTCATGCTGCTGCCAGTTCCAGAGTCTCTCATGGGTCCCTGTACGGCCTCCCATTGCTGCTGTCTCCATCGCCACACTCTGCCATGTGCCACTTTCAGGTCTCCTCACACACTGCTGGTGTGTAGAATTTTTTGACATAGGGTGCTGGCAGATTACGGACCTCCCATAGCTGCTGCCAGGCCCCTAATCTGCCATGGGCCCCTATATACCGCCTCCTCATGCTGCTGCCAAGTCCAGAGTCTCTCATGGGTCCCTATACGGCCTCCCATTGCTGCTGTCTCCATCGCCACACTCTGCCATGTGCCACTTTCAGGTCTCCTCACACACTGCTGGTGTGTTGAATTTTTTGACATAGGGTGCTGCCAGATTACGGGCCCCCTATAGCTGCTGCCAGGCCCCTAATCTGCCATGGGCCCCTATATACCGCCTCCTCATGCTGCTGCCAGTTCCAGAGTCTCTCATGGGTCCCTGTATGGCCTCCCATTGCTGCTGTCTCCATCGCCACACTCTGCCATGTGCCACTTTCAGGTCTCCTCACACTGCTGGTGTGTTACATTTTTTGTCATAGGGTGCTGGCAGATTACGGGCCTCCCATAGCTGCTGCCAGGCCCCTAATCTGCCATGGGCCCCTATACCGCCTCCTCATGCTGCTGCCAAGTCCAGAGTGTGTCATTGGTCCCTGTACGGCCTCCCATTGCTGCTGTCTCCATAGCCACACTCTGCCATGTGCCACTTTCAGGTCTCCTCACACTGCTGGTGTGTTCAATTTTTTGACATAGGGTGCTGGCAGATTACGGGCCTCCCATTGCTGCTGCCAGGCACGTAATCTGCCATGGGCCCCCGTACCGACTCCTCATGCTGTGACGTTGCAACAAGGTGGAATTCAACCCTACATATGTTAGACCGCCTTTACGAACAGCGAAAGGCCATCACAGATTTCCTGATGTTAAAAGCGGATAAAGGTACTCCCTGTGTAACTTAGATGTCAGCCATTGGCAGCTCATGCGTGACACCTGCCGCTTGCTCAGGCCCTTTGAGGAGGCCACGCTATTCGTGAGTCGGCAGGACTATGGGATGAACGACGTCATTCCTCTGTTGCACGTCCTGGAACAAATGCTGTTAACAATGGCTGGTCAGGGTGCGGTAGACGTGGCGCACAGATCTCAACGCCACATGACCCCTGTGGGGGCAGGACAGGAAGAAGAGGAGGAGGTAGAGGAGGACATTGGTGCTCAGTAATTATTGAGTGAAATGGGTGGTTTTTCCACTCAGCGGACAGGAGTGGAGGAGCAGGAGCATCTGGTAGAGGAGGAGGAGGAGGAGACAGAGGACCCAGACGCACCGTGGCAGTATGCTGTGGAGATGGAGGCAGGGAGTCCCTCGCATTCCTTGGCACAAATGGCCCATAGCATGCTCGCTTGCTTGCGTAGCGACAGCCGAATAATAACCATCAGACAGAGGGATGACTTTTGGCTGTCCACCTTGTTGGACCCTCGCTACCGGTCCAAAATGGTGGCCTTTTTCACACCTGCTGAGAGGGAGGCCAAAATTACGTACTATAAAAACCACCTATGTAGTCAGTTGGTCTCTGCCTTTCTGCGCCAACGTCCATCCTCAGACACTGTGGGCCCTGTGCGCTCGCGTTCCGCTGGCATGGCAGCAGGGGAGGGGTGGGGTGGTAGGAGCAGTGGCAGCTCCACCAGCAGCGGCTGCCTCAGTCTGCAGTCGATGATGAGTAGCTTTCTTCACCAGCGCAGTGAGGAAACTACTAACCAGCCGCAGCAGCAGCATCAGGTGGACCTGGAGCAGGAGCTCAAACAACAGGCTTGGGCCTACTTGGACAGCACCCTGCCAACCGAGGTAGACAATCCCCTTGACTACTGGGCAACGAAACTTGACCTTTGGCCCCAACTAGCTGAATTTGCCCTTGAAAGGCTGTCATGCCCGGCCAGTAGCGTGGCATCGGAGCGCGTGTTTAGTGCGGCAGGAGGTATTGCAACTCCGTGGAGGACACGACTGTCCACCCAAAGTGTGGAGAGACTCACGTTTGTGAAAATGAATCAGGCGTGGATTAGTCTGGATTTCAAACCACCAGTTCCTGACACAACTGACTAAATCCGCCATGAATCATGCCCCAAACATGTGCCACTTTCAGGTCTCCTCACACACTGCTTGTGTTTTCAATTTTTTGACATAGGGTGCTGGCAGATTACGGGCCTCCCATAGCTGCTGCCAGGCCCCTAATCTGCCATGGGCCCCTATATACCGCCTCCTCATGCTGCTGCCAGGTCCGGAGTCTCTCATGCCATGTGCCACTTTCAGGTCTCCTCACACACTGCTGGTGTGTTCAATTTTTTGTCATAGGGTGCTGCCAGATTACGGGCCTCCTATAGCTGCTACCAGGCCCCTAATCTGCCATGGGCCCCTATACCGCCTCCTCATGCTGCTGCCAGGTCCACAGTCTCTCATGGGTCCCTGTACGGCCTCCCATTGCTGCTGTCTCCATCGCCACACTCTGCCATGTGCCACTTTCAGGTCTCCTCACACACTGCTGGTGTGTTCCATTTTTTGACATAGGGTGCTGGCAGATTACGGGCCTCCCATAGCTGCTGCCAGGCCCCTAATCTGCCATGGGCCCCTATATACCGCCTCCTCATGCTGCTGCCAAGTCCAGAGTCTCTCATGGGTCCCTGTACGGCCTCCCATTGCTGCTGTCTCCATCGCCACACTCTGCCATGTGCCACATTCAGGTCTCTTCACACTGCTTGTGTTTTCAATTTTTTGACATAGGGTGCTGGCAGATTACGGGCCTCCCATAGCTGCTGCCAGGCCCCTAATCTGCCATGGGCCCCTATATACCGCCTCCTCATGCTGCTGCCAAGTCCAGAGTCTCTCATGGGTCCCTGTACGGCCTCCCATTGCTGCTGTCTCCATCGCCACACTCTGCCATGTGCCACATTCAGGTCTCTTCACACTGCTTGTGTTTTCAATTTTTTGACATAGGGTGCTGGCAGATTACGGGCTTCCCATAGCTGCTGCCAGGCCCCTAATCTGCCATGGGCCCCTATATACCGCCTCCTCATGCTGCTGCCAAGTCCAGAGTCTCTCATGGGTCCCTGTACGGCCTCCCATTGCTGCTGTCTCCATCGCCACACTCTGCCATGTGCCACATTCAGGTCTCTTCACACTGCTTGTGTTTTCAATTTTTTGACATAGGGTGCTGGCAGATTACGGGCCTCCCATAGCTGCTGCCAGGCCCCTAATCTGCCATGGGCCCCTATATACCGCCTCCTCATGCTGCTGCCAAGTCCAGAGTCTCTCATGGGTCCCTGTACGGCCTCCCATTGCTGCTGTCTCCATCGCCACACTCTGCCATGTGCCACTTTCAGGTCTCCTCACACACTGCTGTTGTGTTGAATTTTTTGACATAGGGTGCTGGCAGATTACGGGCCTCCCATAGCTGCTGCCAGGCCCCTAATCTGCCATGGGCCCCTATATACCGCCTCCTCATGCTGCTGCCAAGTCCAGAGTCTCTCATGGGTCCCTGTACGGCCTCCCATTGCTGCTGTCTCCATCGCCACACTCTGCCATGTGCCACATTCAGGTCTCTTCACACTGCTTGTGTTTTCAATTTTTTGACATAGGGTGCTGGCAGATTACGGGCTTCCCATAGCTGCTGCCAGGCCCCTAATCTGCCATGGGCCCCTATATACCGCCTGCTCATGCTGCTGCCAAGTCCAGAGTCTCTCATGGGTCCCTGTACGGCCTCCCATTGCTGCTGTCTCCATCGCCACACTCTGCCATGTGCCACATTCAGGTCTCTTCACACTGCTGGTGTTTTCAATTTTTTGACATAGGGTGCTGGCAGATTACGGGCCTCCCATAGCTGCTGCCAGGCCCCTAATCTGCCATGGGCCCCTATATACCGCCTCCTCATGCTGCTGCCAAGTCCAGAGTCTCTCATGGGTCCCTGTACGGCCTCCCATTGCTGCTGTCTCCATCGCCACACTCTGCCATGTGCCACATTCAGGTCTCTTCACACTGCTTGTGTTTTCAATTTTTTGACATAGGGTGCTGGCAGATTACGGGCCTCCCATAGCTGCTGCCAGGCCCCTAATCTGCCATGGGCCCCTATATACCGCCTCCTCATGCTGCTGCCAGTTCCAGAGTCTCTCATGGGTCCCTGTACGGCCTCCCATTGCTGCTGTCTCCATCGCCACACTCTGCCATGTGCCACATTCAGGTCTCTTCACACTGCTTGTGTTTTCAATTTTTTGACATAGGGTGCTGGCAGATTACGGGCCTCCCATAGCTGCTGCCAGGCCCCTAATCTGCCATGGGCCCCTATATACCGCCTCCTCATGCTGCTGCCAAGTCCAGAGTCTCTCATGGGTCCCTGTACGGCCTCCCATTGCTGCTGTCTCCATCGCCACACTCTGCCATGTGCCACATTCAGGTCTCTTCACACTGCTTGTGTTTTCAATTTTTTGACATAGGGTGCTGGCAGATTACGGGCCTCCCATAGCTGCTGCCAGGCCCCTAATCTGCCATGGGCCCCTATATACCGCCTCCTCATGCTGCTGCCAAGTCCAGAGTCTCTCATGGGTCCCTGTACGGCCTCCCATTGCTGCTGTCTCCATCGCCACACTCTGCCATGTGCCACTTTCAGGTCTCCTCACACACTGCTGTTGTGTTGAATTTTTTGACATAGGGTGCTGGCAGATTACGGGCCTCCCATAGCTGCTGCCAGGCCCCTAATCTGCCATGGGCCCCTATATACCGCCTCCTCATGCTGCTGCCAAGTCCAGAGTCTCTCATGGGTCCCTCTACGGCCTCCCATTGCTGCTGTCTCCATCGCCACACTCTGCCATGTGCCACTTTCAGGTCTCCTCACACACTGCTGTTGTGTTGAATTTTTTGACATAGCGTGCTGGCAGATTACGGGCCTCCCATAGCTGCTGCCAGGCCCCTAATCTGCCATGGGCCCCTATATACCGCCTCCTCATGCTGCTGCCAAGTCCAGAGTCTCTCATGGGTCCCTGTACGGCCTCCCATTGCTGCTGTCTCCATCGCCACACTCTGCCATGTGCCACATTCAGGTCTCTTTACACTGCTTGTGTTTTCAATTTTTTGACATAGGGTGCTGGCAGATTACGGGCCTCCCATAGCTGCTGCCAGGCCCCTAATCTGCCATGGGCCCCTATATACCGCCTCCTCATGCTGCTGCCAAGTCCAGAGTCTCTCATGGGTCCCTGTACGGCCTCCCATTGCTGCTGTCTCCATCGCCACACTCTGCCATGTGCCACTTTCAGGTCTCCTCACACACTGCTGTTGTGTTGAATTTTTTGACATAGGGTGCTGGCAGATTACGGGCCTCCCATAGCTGCTGCCAGGCCCCTAATCTGCCATGGGCCCCTATATACCGCCTCCTCATGCTGCTGCCAAGTCCAGAGTCTCTCATGGGTCCCTGTACGGCCTCCCATTGCTGCTGTCTCCATCGCCACACTCTGCCATGTGCCACATTCAGGTCTCTTCACACTGCTTGTGTTTTCAATTTTTTGACATAGGGTGCTGGCAGATTATGGGCCTCCCATAGCTGCTGCCAGGCCCCTAATCTGCCATGGGCCCCTATATACCGCCTCCTCATGCTGCTGCCAAGTCCAGAGTCTCTCATGGGTCCCTGTACGGCCTCCCATTGCTGCTGTCTCCATCGCCACACTCTGCCATGTGCCACATTCAGGTCTCTTCACACTGCTTGTGTTTTCAATTTTTTGACATAGGGTGCTGGCAGATTATGGGCCTCCCATAGCTGCTGCCAGGCCCCTAATCTGCCATGGGCCCCTATATACCGCCTCCTCATGCTGCTGCCAAGTCCAGAGTCTCTCATGGGTCCCTGTACGGCCTCCCATTGCTGCTGTCTCCATCGCCACACTCTGCCATGTGCCACATTCAGGTCTCTTCACACTGCTTGTGTTTTCAATTTTTTGACATAGGGTGCTGGCAGATTACGGGCTTCCCATAGCTGCTGCCAGGCCCCTAATCTGCCATGGGCCCCTATATACCGCCTCCTCATGCTGCTGCCAAGTCCAGAGTCTCTCATGGGTCCCTGTACGGCCTCCCATTGCTGCTGTCTCCATCGCCACACTCTGCCATGTGCCACATTCAGGTCTCTTCACACTGCTTGTGTTTTCAATTTTTTGACATAGGGTGCTGGCAGATTACGGGCCTCCCATAGCTGCTGCCAGGCCCCTAATCTGCCATGGGCCCCTATATACCGCCTCCTCATGCTGCTGCCAAGTCCAGAGTCTCTCATGGGTCCCTGTACGGCCTCCCATTGCTGCTGTCTCCATCGCCACACTCTGCCATGTGCCACTTTCAGGTCTCCTCACACACTGCTGGTGTGTAGAATTTTTTGACATAGGGTGCTGGCAGATTACGGGCCTCCTATAGCTGCTGCCAGGCCCCTAATCTGCCATAGGCCCCTATATACCGCCTCCTCATGCTGCTGCCAGGTCCAGAGTCTCTCATGGGTCCCTGTACGGCCTCCCATTGCTGCTGTCTCCATCGCCACACTCTGCCATGTGCCACTTTCAGGTCTCCTCACACACTGCTGGTGTGTAGAATTTTTTGACATAGGGTGCTGCCAGATTACGGGCCCCCTATAGCTGCTGCCAGGCCCCTAATCTGCCATGGGCCCCTATATACCGCCTCCTCATGCTGCTGCCAGTTCCAGAGTCTCTCATGGGTCCCTGTACGGCCTCCCATTGCTGCTGTCTCCATCGCCACACTCTGCCATGTGCCACTTTCAGGTCTCCTCACACACTGCTGGTGTGTTGAATTTTTTGACATAGGGTGCTGGCAGATTACGGGCCCCCTATAGCTGCTGCCAGGCCCCTAATCTGCCATAGGCCCCTATATACCGCCTCCTCATGCTGCTGCCAGGTCCAGAGTCTCTCATGGGTCCCTGTACGGCCTCCCATTGCTGCTGTCTCCATCGCCACACTCTGCCATGTGCCACTTTCAGGTCTCCTCACACACTGCTGGTGTGTAGAATTTTTTGACATAGGGTGCTGGCAGATTTCGGGCCTCCTATAGCTGCTGCCAGGCCCCTAATCTGCCATAGGCCCCTATATACCGCCTCCTCATGCTGCTGCCAGGTCCAGAGTCTCTCATGGGTCCCTGTACGGCCTCCCATTGCTGCTGTCTCCATCGCCACACTCTGCCATGTGCCACTTTCAGGTCTCCTCACACACTGCTGGTGTGTAGAATTTTTTGACATAGGGTGCTGCCAGATTACGGGCCCCCTATAGCTGCTGCCAGGCCCCTAATCTGCCATGGGCCCCTATATACCGCCTCCTCATGCTGCTGCCAGTTCCAGAGTCTCTCATGGGTCCCTGTACGGCCTCCCATTGCTGCTGTCTCCATCGCCACACTCTGCCATGTGCCACTTTCAGGTCTCCTCACACACTGCTGGTGTGTAGAATTTTTTGACATAGGGTGCTGGCAGATTACGGACCTCCCATAGCTGCTGCCAGGCCCCTAATCTGCCATGGGCCCCTATATACCGCCTCCTCATGCTGCTGCCAAGTCCAGAGTCTCTCATGGGTCCCTATACGGCCTCCCATTGCTGCTGTCTCCATCGCCACACTCTGCCATGTGCCACTTTCAGGTCTCCTCACACACTGCTGGTGTGTTGAATTTTTTGACATAGGGTGCTGCCAGATTACGGGCCCCCTATAGCTGCTGCCAGGCCCCTAATCTGCCATGGGCCCCTATATACTGCCTCCTCATGCTGCTGCCAGTTCCAGAGTCTCTCATGGGTCCCTGTACGGCCTCCCATTGCTGCTGTCTCCATCGCCACACTCTGCCATGTGCCACTTTCAGGTCTCCTCACACTGCTGGTGTGTTACATTTTTTGTCATAGGGTGCTGGCAGATTACGGGCCTCCCATAGCTGCTGCCAGGCCCCTAATCTGCCATGGGCCCCTATACCGCCTCCTCATGCTGCTGCCAAGTCCAGAGTGTGTCATGGGTCCCTGTACGGCCTCCCATTGCTGCTGTCTCCATAGCCACACTCTGCCATGTGCCACTTTCAGGTCTCCTCACACTGCTGGTGTGTTCAATTTTTTGACATAGGGTGCTGGCAGATTACGGGCCTCCCATTGCTGCTGCCAGGCCCCTAATCTGCCATGGGCCCCTATATACCGCCTCCTCATGCTGCTGCCAAGTCCAGAGTCTCTCATGGGTCCCTGTACGGCCTCCCATTGCTGCTGTCTCCATCGCCACACTCTGCCATGTGCCACATTCAGGTCTCTTCACACTGCTTGTGTTTTCAATTTTTTGACATAGGGTGCTGGCAGATTACGGGCCTCCCATAGCTGCTGCCAGGCCCCTAATCTGCCATGGGCCCCTATATACCGCCTCCTCATGCTGCTGCCAAGTCCAGAGTCTCTCATGGGTCCCTGTACGGCCTCCCATTGCTGCTGTCTCCATCGCCACACTCTGCCATGTGCCACTTTCAGGTCTCCTCACACACTGCTGGTGTGTAGAATTTTTTGACATAGGGTGCTGGCAGATTACGGGCCTCCTATAGCTGCTGCCAGGCCCCTAATCTGCCATAGGCCCCTATATACCGCCTCCTCATGCTGCTGCCAGGTCCAGAGTCTCTCATGGGTCCCTGTACGGCCTCCCATTGCTGCTGTCTCCATCGCCACACTCTGCCATGTGCCACTTTCAGGTCTCCTCACACACTGCTGGTGTGTAGAATTTTTTGACATAGGGTGCTGCCAGATTACGGGCCCCCTATAGCTGCTGCCAGGCCCCTAATCTGCCATGGGCCCCTATATACCGCCTCCTCATGCTGCTGCCAGTTCCAGAGTCTCTCATGGGTCCCTGTACGGCCTCCCATTGCTGCTGTCTCCATCGCCACACTCTGCCATGTGCCACTTTCAGGTCTCCTCACACACTGCTGGTGTGTTGAATTTTTTGACATAGGGTGCTGGCAGATTACGGGCCCCCTATAGCTGCTGCCAGGCCCCTAATCTGCCATAGGCCCCTATATACCGCCTCCTCATGCTGCTGCCAGGTCCAGAGTCTCTCATGGGTCCCTGTACGGCCTCCCATTGCTGCTGTCTCCATCGCCACACTCTGCCATGTGCCACTTTCAGGTCTCCTCACACACTGCTGGTGTGTAGAATTTTTTGACATAGGGTGCTGGCAGATTTCGGGCCTCCTATAGCTGCTGCCAGGCCCCTAATCTGCCATAGGCCCCTATATACCGCCTCCTCATGCTGCTGCCAGGTCCAGAGTCTCTCATGGGTCCCTGTACGGCCTCCCATTGCTGCTGTCTCCATCGCCACACTCTGCCATGTGCCACTTTCAGGTCTCCTCACACACTGCTGGTGTGTAGAATTTTTTGACATAGGGTGCTGCCAGATTACGGGCCCCCTATAGCTGCTGCCAGGCCCCTAATCTGCCATGGGCCCCTATATACCGCCTCCTCATGCTGCTGCCAGTTCCAGAGTCTCTCATGGGTCCCTGTACGGCCTCCCATTGCTGCTGTCTCCATCGCCACACTCTGCCATGTGCCACTTTCAGGTCTCCTCACACACTGCTGGTGTGTAGAATTTTTTGACATAGGGTGCTGGCAGATTACGGACCTCCCATAGCTGCTGCCAGGCCCCTAATCTGCCATGGGCCCCTATATACCGCCTCCTCATGCTGCTGCCAAGTCCAGAGTCTCTCATGGGTCCCTATACGGCCTCCCATTGCTGCTGTCTCCATCGCCACACTCTGCCATGTGCCACTTTCAGGTCTCCTCACACACTGCTGGTGTGTTGAATTTTTTGACATAGGGTGCTGCTAGATTACGGGCCCCCTATAGCTGCTGCCAGGCCCCTAATCTGCCATGGGCCCCTATATACCGCCTCCTCATGCTGCTGCCAGTTCCAGAGTCTCTCATGGGTCCCTGTATGGCCTCCCATTGCTGCTGTCTCCATCGCCACACTCTGCCATGTGCCACTTTCAGGTCTCCTCACACTGCTGGTGTGTTACATTTTTTGTCATAGGGTGCTGGCAGATTACGGGCCTCCCATAGCTGCTGCCAGGCCCCTAATCTGCCATGGGCCCCTATACCGCCTCCTCATGCTGCTGCCAAGTCCAGAGTGTGTCATGGGTCCCTGTACGGCCTCCCATTGCTGCTGTCTCCATAGCCACACTCTGCCATGTGCCACTTTCAGGTCTCCTCACACTGCTGGTGTGTTCAATTTTTTGACATAGGGTGCTGGCAGATTACGGGCCTCCCATTGCTGCTGCCAGGCACGTAATCTGCCATGGGCCCCCGTACCGACTCCTCATGCTGTGACGTTGCAACAAGGTGGAATTCAACCCTACATATGTTAGACCGCCTTTACGAACAGCGAAAGGCCATCACAGATTTCCTGATGTTAAAAGCGGATAAAGGTACTCCCTGTGTAACTTAGATGTCAGCCATTGGCAGCTCATGCGTGACACCTGCCGCTTGCTCAGGCCCTTTGAGGAGGCCACGCTATTCGTGAGTCGGCAGGACTATGGGATGAACGACGTCATTCCTCTGTTGCACGTCCTGGAACAAATGCTGTTAACAATGGCTGGTCAGGGTGCGGTAGACGTGGCGCACAGATCTCAACGCCACATGACCCCTGTGGGGGCAGGACAGGAAGAAGAGGAGGAGGTAGAGGAGGACATTGGTGCTCAGGAATTATTGAGTGAAATGGGTGGTTTTTCCACTCAGCGGACAGGAGTGGAGGAGCAGGAGCATCTGGTAGAGGAGGAGGAGGAGGAGACAGAGGACCCAGACGCACCGTGGCAGTATGCTGTGGAGATGGAGGCAGGGAGTCCCTCGCATTCCTTGGCACAAATGGCCCATAGCATGCTCGCTTGCTTGCGTAGCGACAGCCGAATAATAACCATCAGACAGAGGGATGACTTTTGGCTGTCCACCTTGTTGGACCCTCGCTACCGGTCCAAAATGGTGGCCTTTTTCACACCTGCTGAGAGGGAGGCCAAAATTACGTACTATAAAAACCACCTATGTAGTCAGTTGGTCTCTGCCTTTCTGCGCCAACGTCCATCCTCAGACACTGTGGGCCCTGTGCGCTCGCGTTCCGCTGGCATGGCAGCAGGGGAGGGGTGGGGTGGTAGGAGCAGTGGCAGCTCCACCAGCAGCGGCTGCCTCAGTCTGCAGTCGATGATGAGTAGCTTTCTTCACCAGCGCAGTGAGGAAACTACTAACCAGCCGCAGCAGCAGCATCAGGTGGACCTGGAGCAGGAGCTCAAACAACAGGCTTGGGCCTACTTGGACAGCACCCTGCCAACCGAGGTAGACAATCCCCTTGACTACTGGGCAACGAAACTTGACCTTTGGCCCCAACTAGCTGAATTTGCCCTTGAAAGGCTGTCATGCCCGGCCAGTAGCGTGGCATCGGAGCGCGTGTTTAGTGCGGCAGGAGGTATTGCAACTCCGTGGAGGACACGACTGTCCACCCAAAGTGTGGAGAGACTCACGTTTGTGAAAATGAATCAGGCGTGGATTAGTCTGGATTTCAAACCACCAGTTCCTGACACAACTGACTAAATCCGCCATGAATCATGCCCCAAACATGTGCCACTTTCAGGTCTCCTCACACACTGCTTGTGTTTTCAATTTTTTGACATAGGGTGCTGGCAGATTACGGGCCTCCCATAGCTGCTGCCAGGCCCCTAATCTGCCATGGGCCCCTATATACCGCCTCCTCATGCTGCTGCCAGGTCCGGAGTCTCTCATGCCATGTGCCACTTTCAGGTCTCCTCACACACTGCTGGTGTGTTCAATTTTTTGTCATAGGGTGCTGCCAGATTACGGGCCTCCTATAGCTGCTACCAGGCCCCTAATCTGCCATGGGCCCCTATACCGCCTCCTCATGCTGCTGCCAGGTCCACAGTCTCTCATGGGTCCCTGTACGGCCTCCCATTGCTGCTGTCTCCATCGCCACACTCTGCCATGTGCCACTTTCAGGTCTCCTCACACACTGCTGGTGTGTTCCATTTTTTGACATAGGGTGCTGGCAGATTACGGGCCTCCCATAGCTGCTGCCAGGCCCCTAATCTGCCATGGGCCCCTATATACCGCCTCCTCATGCTGCTGCCAAGTCCAGAGTCTCTCATGGGTCCCTGTACGGCCTCCCATTGCTGCTGTCTCCATCGCCACACTCTGCCATGTGCCACATTCAGGTCTCTTCACACTGCTTGTGTTTTCAATTTTTTGACATAGGGTGCTGGCAGATTACGGGCCTCCCATAGCTGCTGCCAGGCCCCTAATCTGCCATGGGCCCCTATATACCGCCTCCTCATGCTGCTGCCAAGTCCAGAGTCTCTCATGGGTCCCTGTACGGCCTCCCATTGCTGCTGTCTCCATCGCCACACTCTGCCATGTGCCACATTCAGGTCTCTTCACACTGCTTGTGTTTTCAATTTTTTGACATAGGGTGCTGGCAGATTACGGGCTTCCCATAGCTGCTGCCAGGCCCCTAATCTGCCATGGGCCCCTATGTACCGCCTCCTCATGCTGCTGCCAAGTCCAGAGTCTCTCATGGGTCCCTGTACGGCCTCCCATTGCTGCTGTCTCCATCGCCACACTCTGCCATGTGCCACATTCAGGTCTCTTCACACTGCTTGTGTTTTCAATTTTTTGACATAGGGTGCTGGCAGATTACGGGCCTCCCATAGCTGCTGCCAGGCCCCTAATCTGCCATGGGCCCCTATATACCGCCTCCTCATGCTGCTGCCAAGTCCAGAGTCTCTCATGGGTCCCTGTACGGCCTCCCATTGCTGCTGTCTCCATCGCCACACTCTGCCATGTGCCACTTTCAGGTCTCCTCACACACTGCTGTTGTGTTGAATTTTTTGACATAGGGTGCTGGCAGATTACGGGCCTCCCATAGCTGCTGCCAGGCCCCTAATCTGCCATGGGCCCCTATATACCGCCTCCTCATGCTGCTGCCAAGTCCAGAGTCTCTCATGGGTCCCTGTACGGCCTCCCATTGCTGCTGTCTCCATCGCCACACTCTGCCATGTGCCACATTCAGGTCTCTTCACACTGCTTGTGTTTTCAATTTTTTGACATAGGGTGCTGGCAGATTACGGGCCTCCCATAGCTGCTGCCAGGCCCCTAATCTGCCATGGGCCCCTATATACCGCCTCCTCATGCTGCTGCCAGTTCCAGAGTCTCTCATGGGTCCCTGTACGGCCTCCCATTGCTGCTGTCTCCATCGCCACACTCTGCCATGTGCCACATTCAGGTCTCTTCACACTGCTTGTGTTTTCAATTTTTTGACATAGGGTGCTGGCAGATTACGGGCCTCCCATAGCTGCTGCCAGGCCCCTAATCTGCCATGGGCCCCTATATACCGCCTCCTCATGCTGCTGCCAAGTCCAGAGTCTCTCATGGGTCCCTGTACGGCCTCCCATTGCTGCTGTCTCCATCGCCACACTCTGCCATGTGCCACATTCAGGTCTCCTCACACACTGCTTGTGTTTTCAATTTTTTGACATAGGGTGCTGGCAGATTACGGGCCTCCCATAGCTGCTGCCAGGCCCCTAATCTGCCATGGGCCCCTATATACCGCCTCCTCATGCTGCTGCCAAGTCCAGAGTCTCTCATGGGTCCCTGTACGGCCTCCCATTGCTGCTGTCTCCATCGCCACACTCTGCCATGTGCCACATTCAGGTCTCTTCACACTGCTTGTGTTTTCAATTTTTTGACATAGGGTGCTGGCAGATTATGGGCCTCCCATAGCTGCTGCCAGGCCCCTAATCTGCCATGGGCCCCTATATACCGCCTCCTCATGCTGCTGCCAAGTCCAGAGTCTCTCATGGGTCCCTGTACGGCCTCCCATTGCTGCTGTCTCCATCGCCACACTCTGCCATGTGCCACATTCAGGTCTCTTCACACTGCTTGTGTTTTCAATTTTTTGACATAGGGTGCTGGCAGATTATGGGCCTCCCATAGCTGCTGCCAGGCCCCTAATCTGCCATGGGCCCCTATATACCGCCTCCTCATGCTGCTGCCAAGTCCAGAGTCTCTCATGGGTCCCTGTACGGCCTCCCATTGCTGCTGTCTCCATCGCCACACTCTGCCATGTGCCACATTCAGGTCTCTTCACACTGCTTGTGTTTTCAATTTTTTGACATAGGGTGCTGGCAGATTACGGGCTTCCCATAGCTGCTGCCAGGCCCCTAATCTGCCATGGGCCCCTATATACCGCCTCCTCATGCTGCTGCCAAGTCCAGAGTCTCTCATGGGTCCCTGTACGGCCTCCCATTGCTGCTGTCTCCATCGCCACACTCTGCCATGTGCCACATTCAGGTCTCTTCACACTGCTTGTGTTTTCAATTTTTTGACATAGGGTGCTGGCAGATTACGGGCCTCCCATAGCTGCTGCCAGGCCCCTAATCTGCCATGGGCCCCTATATACCGCCTCCTCATGCTGCTGCCAAGTCCAGAGTCTCTCATGGGTCCCTGTACGGCCTCCCATTGCTGCTGTCTCCATCGCCACACTCTGCCATGTGCCACTTTCAGGTCTCCTCACACACTGCTGGTGTGTAGAATTTTTTGACATAGGGTGCTGGCAGATTACGGGCCTCCTATAGCTGCTGCCAGGCCCCTAATCTGCCATAGGCCCCTATATACCGCCTCCTCATGCTGCTGCCAGGTCCAGAGTCTCTCATGGGTCCCTGTACGGCCTCCCATTGCTGCTGTCTCCATCGCCACACTCTGCCATGTGCCACTTTCAGGTCTCCTCACACACTGCTGGTGTGTAGAATTTTTTGACATAGGGTGCTGCCAGATTACGGGCCCCCTATAGCTGCTGCCAGGCCCCTAATCTGCCATGGGCCCCTATATACCGCCCCCTCATGCTGCTGCCAGTTCCAGAGTCTCTCATGGGTCCCTGTACGGCCTCCCATTGCTGCTGTCTCCATCGCCACACTCTGCCATGTGCCACTTTCAGGTCTCCTCACACACTGCTGGTGTGTTGAATTTTTTGACATAGGGTGCTGGCAGATTACGGGCCCCCTATAGCTGCTGCCAGGCCCCTAATCTGCCATAGGCCCCTATATACCGCCTCCTCATGCTGCTGCCAGGTCCAGAGTCTCTCATGGGTCCCTGTACGGCCTCCCATTGCTGCTGTCTCCATCGCCACACTCTGCCATGTGCCACTTTCAGGTCTCCTCACACACTGCTGGTGTGTAGAATTTTTTGACATAGGGTGCTGGCAGATTTCGGGCCTCCTATAGCTGCTGCCAGGCCCCTAATCTGCCATAGGCCCCTATATACCGCCTCCTCATGCTGCTGCCAGGTCCAGAGTCTCTCATGGGTCCCTGTACGGCCTCCCATTGCTGCTGTCTCCATCGCCACACTCTGCCATGTGCCACTTTCAGGTCTCCTCACACACTGCTGGTGTGTAGAATTTTTTGACATAGGGTGCTGCCAGATTACGGGCCCCCTATAGCTGCTGCCAGGCCCCTAATCTGCCATGGGCCCCTATATACCGCCTCCTCATGCTGCTGCCAGTTCCAGAGTCTCTCATGGGTCCCTGTACGGCCTCCCATTGCTGCTGTCTCCATCGCCACACTCTGCCATGTGCCACTTTCAGGTCTCCTCACACACTGCTGGTGTGTAGAATTTTTTGACATAGGGTGCTGGCAGATTACGGACCTCCCATAGCTGCTGCCAGGCCCCTAATCTGCCATGGGCCCCTATATACCGCCTCCTCATGCTGCTGCCAAGTCCAGAGTCTCTCATGGGTCCCTATACGGCCTCCCATTGCTGCTGTCTCCATCGCCACACTCTGCCATGTGCCACTTTCAGGTCTCCTCACACACTGCTGGTGTGTTGAATTTTTTGACATAGGGTGCTGCCAGATTACGGGCCCCCTATAGCTGCTGCCAGGCCCCTAATCTGCCATGGGCCCCTATATACTGCCTCCTCATGCTGCTGCCAGTTCCAGAGTCTCTCATGGGTCCCTGTACGGCCTCCCATTGCTGCTGTCTCCATCGCCACACTCTGCCATGTGCCACTTTCAGGTCTCCTCACACTGCTGGTGTGTTACATTTTTTGTCATAGGGTGCTGGCAGATTACGGGCCTCCCATAGCTGCTGCCAGGCCCCTAATCTGCCATGGGCCCCTATACCGCCTCCTCATGCTGCTGCCAAGTCCAGAGTGTGTCATGGGTCCCTGTACGGCCTCCCATTGCTGCTGTCTCCATAGCCACACTCTGCCATGTGCCACTTTCAGGTCTCCTCACACTGCTGGTGTGTTCAATTTTTTGACATAGGGTGCTGGCAGATTACGGGCCTCCCATTGCTGCTGCCAGGCACGTAATCTGCCATGGGCCCCCGTACCGACTCCTCATGCTGTGACGTTGCAACAAGGTGGAATTCAACCCTACATATGTTAGACCGCCTTTACGAACAGCGAAAGGCCATCACAGATTTCCTGATGTTAAAAGCGGATAAAGGTACTCCCTGTGTAACTTAGATGTCAGCCATTGGCAGCTCATGCGTGACACCTGCCGCTTGCTCAGGCCCTTTGAGGAGGCCACGCTATTCGTGAGTCGGCAGGACTATGGGATGAACGACGTCATTCCTCTGTTGCACGTCCTGGAACAAATGCTGTTAACAATGGCTGGTCAGGGTGCGGTAGACGTGGCGCACAGATCTCAACGCCACATGACCCCTGTGGGGGCAGGACAGGAAGAAGAGGAGGAGGTAGAGGAGGACATTGGTGCTCAGGAATTATTGAGTGAAATGGGTGGTTTTTCCACTCAGCGGACAGGAGTGGAGGAGCAGGAGCATCTGGTAGAGGAGGAGGAGGAGGAGACAGAGGACCCAGACGCACCGTGGCAGTATGCTGTGGAGATGGAGGCAGGGAGTCCCTCGCATTCCTTGGCACAAATGGCCCATAGCATGCTCGCTTGCTTGCGTAGCGACAGCCGAATAATAACCATCAGACAGAGGGATGACTTTTGGCTGTCCACCTTGTTGGACCCTCGCTACCGGTCCAAAATGGTGGCCTTTTTCACACCTGCTGAGAGGGAGGCCAAAATTACGTACTATAAAAACCACCTATGTAGTCAGTTGGTCTCTGCCTTTCTGCGCCAACGTCCATCCTCAGACACTGTGGGCCCTGTGCGCTCGCGTTCCGCTGGCATGGCAGCAGGGGAGGGGTGGGGTGGTAGGAGCAGTGGCAGCTCCACCAGCAGCGGCTGCCTCAGTCTGCAGTCGATGATGAGTAGCTTTCTTCACCAGCGCAGTGAGGAAACTACTAACCAGCCGCAGCAGCAGCAGCAGCATCAGGTGGACCTGGAGCAGGAGCTCAAACAACAGGCTTGGGCCTACTTGGACAGCACCCTGCCAACCGAGGTAGACAATCCCCTTGACTACTGGGCAACAAAACTTGACCTTTGGCCCCAACTAGCTGAATTTGCCCTTGAAAGGCTGTCATGCCCGGCCAGTAGCGTGGCATCGGAGCGCGTGTTTAGTGCGGCAGGAGGTATTGCAACTCCGTGGAGGACACGACTGTCCACCCAAAGTGTGGAGAGACTCACGTTTGTGAAAATGAATCAGGCGTGGATTAGTCTGGATTTCAAACCACCAGTTCCTGACACAACTGACTAAATCCGCCATGAATCATGCCCCAAACATGTGCCACTTTCAGGTCTCCTCACACACTGCTTGTGTTTTCAATTTTTTGACATAGGGTGCTGGCAGATTACGGGCCTCCCATAGCTGCTGCCAGGCCCCTAATTTGCCATGGGCCCCTATATACCGCCTCCTCATGCTGCTGCCAGGTCCAGAGTCTCTCATGCCATGTGCCACTTTCAGGTCTCCTCACACACTGCTGGTGTGTTCAATTTTTTGTCATAGGGTGCTGCCAGATTACGGGCCTCCTATAGCTGCTACCAGGCCCCTAATCTGCCATGGGCCCCTATACCGCCTCCTCATGCTGCTGCCAGGTCCACAGTCTCTCATGGGTCCCTGTACGGCCTCCCATTGCTGCTGTCTCCATCGCCACACTCTGCCATGTGCCACTTTCAGGTCTCCTCACACACTGCTGTTGTGTTGAATTTTTTGACACAGGGTGCTGGCAGATTACGGGCCTCCCATAGCTGCTGCCAGGCCCCTAATCTGCCATGGGCCCCTATATACCGCCTCCTCATGCTGCTGCCAAGTCCAGAGTCTCTCATGGGTCCCTGTACGGCCTCCCATTGCTGCTGTCTCCATCGCCACACTCTGCCATGTGCCACATTCAGGTCTCTTCACACTGCTTGTGTTTTCAATTTTTTGACATAGGGTGCTGGCAGATTACGGGCTTCCCATAGCTGCTGCCAGGCCCCTAATCTGCCATGGGCCCCTATATACCGCCTCCTCATGCTGCTGCCAAGTCCAGAGTCTCTCATGGGTCCCTGTACGGCCTCCCATTGCTGCTGTCTCCATCGCCACACTCTGCCATGTGCCACATTCAGGTCTCTTCACACTGCTTGTGTTTTCAATTTTTTGACATAGGGTGCTGGCAGATTACGGGCCTCCCATAGCTGCTGCCAGGCCCCTAATCTGCCATGGGCCCCTATATACCGCCTCCTCATGCTGCTGCCAAGTCCAGAGTCTCTCATGGGTCCCTGTACGGCCTCCCATTGCTGCTGTCTCCATCGCCACACTCTGCCATGTGCCACATTCAGGTCTCTTCACACTGCTTGTGTTTTCAATTTTTTGACATAGGGTGCTGGCAGATTACGGGCCTCCCATAGCTGCTGCCAGGCCCCTAATCTGCCATGGGCCCCTATATACCGCCTCCTCATGCTGCTGCCAAGTCCAGAGTCTCTCATGGGTCCCTGTACGGCCTCCCATTGCTGCTGTCTCCATCGCCACACTCTGCCATGTGCCACTTTCAGGTCTCCTCACACACTGCTGTTGTGTTGAATTTTTTGACATAGGGTGCTGGCAGATTACGGGCCTCCCATAGCTGCTGCCAGGCCCCTAATCTGCCATGGGCCCCTATATACCGCCTCCTCATGCTGCTGCCAAGTCCAGAGTCTCTCATGGGTCCCTCTACGGCCTCTCATTGCTGCTGTCTCCATCGCCACACTCTGCCATGTGCCACTTTCAGGTCTCCTCACACACTGCTGTTGTGTTGAATTTTTTGACATAGGGTGCTGGCAGATTACGGGCCTCCCATAGCTGCTGCCAGGCCCCTAATCTGCCATGGGCCCCTATATACCGCCTCCTCATGCTGCTGCCAGTTCCAGAGTCTCTCATGGGTCCCTGTACGGCCTCCCATTGCTGCTGTCTCCATCGCCACACTCTGCCATGTGCCACATTCAGGTCTCTTCACACTGCTTGTGTTTTCAATTTTTTGACATAGGGTGCTGGCAGATTACGGGCCTCCCATAGCTGCTGCCAGGCCCCTAATCTGCCATGGGCCCCTATATACCGCCTCCTCATGCTGCTGCCAAGTCCAGAGTCTCTCATGGGTCCCTCTACGGCCTCCCATTGCTGCTGTCTCCATCGCCACACTCTGCCATGTGCCACTTTCAGGTCTCCTCACACACTGCTGTTGTGTTGAATTTTTTGACATAGGGTGCTGGCAGATTACGGGCCTCCCATAGCTGCTGCCAGGCCCCTAATCTGCCATGGGCCCCTATATACCGCCTCCTCATGCTGCTGCCAAGTCCAGAGTCTCTCATGGGTCCCTGTACGGCCTCCCATTGCTGCTGTCTCCATCGCCACACTCTGCCATGTGCCACATTCAGGTCTCTTCACACTGCTTGTGTTTTCAATTTTTTGACATAGGGTGCTGGCAGATTATGGGCCTCCCATAGCTGCTGCCAGGCCCCTAATCTGCCATGGGCCCCTATATACCGCCTCCTCATGCTGCTGCCAAGTCCAGAGTCTCTCATGGGTCCCTGTACGGCCTCCCATTGCTGCTGTCTCCATCGCCACACTCTGCCATGTGCCACATTCAGGTCTCTTCACACTGCTTGTGTTTTCAATTTTTTGACATAGGGTGCTGGCAGATTACGGGCCTCCCATAGCTGCTGCCAGGCCCCTAATCTGCCATGGGCCCCTATATACCGCCTCCTCATGCTGCTGCCAAGTCCAGAGTCTCTCATGGGTCCCTGTACGGCCTCCCATTGCTGCTGTCTCCATCGCCACACTCTGCCATGTGCCACATTCAGGTCTCTTCACACTGCTTGTGTTTTCAATTTTTTGACATAGGGTGCTGGCAGATTACGGGCTTCCCATAGCTGCTGCCAGGCCCCTAATCTGCCATGGGCCCCTATATACCGCCTCCTCATGCTGCTGCCAAGTCCAGAGTCTCTCATGGGTCCCTGTACGGCCTCCCATTGCTGCTGTCTCCATCGCCACACTCTGCCATGTGCCACATTCAGGTCTCTTCACACTGCTTGTGTTTTCAATTTTTTGACATAGGGTGCTGACAGATTATGGGCCTCCCATAGCTGCTGCCAGGCCCCTAATCTGCCATGGGCCCCTATATACCGCCTCCTCATGCTGCTGCCAAGTCCAGAGTCTCTCATGGGTCCCTGTACGGCCTCCCATTGCTGCTGTCTCCATCGCCACACTCTGCCATGTGCCACTTTCAGGTCTCCTCACACACTGCTGTTGTGTTGAATTTTTTGACATAGGGTGCTGGCAGATTACGGGCCTCCCATAGCTGCTGCCAGGCCCCTAATCTGCCATGGGCCCCTATATACCGCCTCCTCATGCTGCTGCCAAGTCCAGAGTCTCTCATGGGTCCCTGTACGGCCTCCCATTGCTGCTGTCTCCATCGCCACACTCTGCCATGTGCCACATTCAGGTCTCTTCACACTGCTTGTGTTTTCAATTTTTTGACATAGGGTGCTGGCAGATTACGGGCTTCCCATAGCTGCTGCCAGGCCCCTAATCTGCCATGGGCCCCTATATACCGCCTCCTCATGCTGCTGCCAAGTCCAGAGTCTCTCATGGGTCCCTGTACGGCCTCCCATTGCTGCTGTCTCCATCGCCACACTCTGCCATGTGCCACTTTCAGGTCTCCTCACACACTGTTGTTGTGTTGAATTTTTTGACATAGGGTGCTGGCAGATTACGGGGCTCCCATAGCTGCTGCCAGGCCCCTAATCTGCCATGGGCCCCTATATACCGCCTCCTCATGCTGCTGCCAAGTCCAGAGTCTCTCATGGGTCCCTGTACGGCCTCCCATTGCTGCTGCCAGGAGGCAGCAGGGTCGCAGCAGGTCGCAGCAGGTCGGAGTAGAGCACCAGCTCCGCTGCAGCCTACCACCACGGCCAGTAGTGGTGCCGGTGTGCACGGAGGAAGTAGCAGTCAGCCAGTGAGGAGTAGAGGAGGCAAAGTTTCCTACTCTGCGGTGTGGCAATTTTTCGTCAAGCCGCCCGAGGAAGTAAACGTAGCCGTATGTCGACTATGTGGCAAGAAAGTCAAGCGTGGCCAGGGGGCCCATGTTGGGACTACAGCGTTGCGTCAGCATATGCAGCGTCGCCATTCGGTGGCCTGGGAAAACCGTGATAAAGATACGGCGGTTCTGCCTGCCCCAGCCCAGGGTTCCATTTTGTCATAGGGTGCTGGCAGATTACAGGCCTCCCATAGGTGCTGCCAGGCCCCAAATCTGCCATGGACCCCCGTACCGCCTGGTCACGCTGCTGCTGGGCCCACAGTGTGACCTGGGTCCCTGTACCGCCTCCCATTGCTCCCACTCTGCCATGTGCCACTTTCAGGTCTCCTCACACTCCTGCTGGTTTCCATTTTGTCATAGGTTGCTGTATGGCCTCCCATTGCTGCTGCCTCCACCGCCACACTGTGGCTCCAAACACTGGTTTTGGCCCCGTGACTGGCCAAATGAGTGAAGTGTGCGGTGATTCTAAGATCGACGGCACTCATCTGCATGTCATACTGAGTGACAGTATTATTTCTCTTCCCCAGCAGACTCCAAGGGCATTTAAATTAAAGGTACAGTGTTCTGCACTAATATTAAGTCTCTCTGAAGCCTAGAAACACCCTTTTTTAAGTTAAATTCACAGCGAATTTATTCGACTCGAATCGAATATTGTCCACGAATTCGCCGAATCAGTCGAATCGAATTTTTCATTTCTTCGCTCATCTCTAATCGCAAATGAAGAGGTCACTAAAGCTATGAAATTTCTCGTACGACAGAATACAACTTTGGAAGTGATGTAAAGTCATGGTGTGTACTAGGCCTAAAGGGTGCTGGAGTAGATCATCAGCACAGAGATGCAAAAAAACAATGAACAATGGTCAAAGCAGTAATTTATCAGGAAACAAACATTACAATTGATTAAGATACAAAGTGCTTTAGCTAACTAAAGGTCCTTCAGTTAGGGTTTAGATGTTTTTGAATGAACTAGTATTTATATCCAGATTGTTGAGACCTTAAGTACATTTTTAAGGTTGTTAATATTTGTCACAGTGGGTGTCTTACATACAATTTTCCACCTTCCTCCATTCAGCTTTTGTATAAATGAAGGACACCTCATTTGAGCAATGCCAATAACAATAAGTCATAAAGATTCGTGGAATTCCTCTTATTTTTAGAAGCCAGTACATTTTTGGGAGCCACAACATTGTCACCAGTCTAGGAGGAATATTCTGACACTAACACCAAGCCACCAAATCAATCCATCTTACCTTCTTTGGGTGAATCCATATAGATACAGAGCCATTTAAACACCATCAATTTTTGGATTTTCAGTTACAAATACAGGGTGATTCAGATGAAACTGACATATAAAAAGGTCATAAGCTCCTGAAGGTGGGATGGAATAAATAGACTAAGATGATTTACAAGACTAGAGAAGGGCATGAATAGATATTCTTTGTGGTATCTAGGTAGCTACCTGGGTTGGCATCTGTGGAGAAAAACACATAATACTTATATTTTGCTAAGTCTGGTTGTCTATATACATACTACATACTTACAATCTCCTGAAGAAGTGAACATTGTCCATGACATGCATAGATAGCTGCTACATCTTTAGTAAATGATTATATAAAATACAGTATATACAGGTGGAATATGTTATTAACATGTAGAAGAAGAGATATGTGGTAATTTGTATGCAAGAGATCCTCTGTAAAAATATTACCAGCCTTTAAAATGTACAACATACTTGTATGTTTTTATATCGTATAATTTTTATTCAAGAAAAATAATTAATTATTGATATTACAACTTGGGAGTTTGTACACCTTTAAAGTCCCAACAATTTTTAATACATAGCTGCTGAAAGCAGCAGGAATGATGGTGCAAGTCTAGGATTTTGGCATAGACTCCATTTATTAAATTCTATTTATGTCCACATTAGTTTTTAGACTAATACTAAATAGTGCATAAACTACTTTGTAGGACACACTTCTGCTGCTAGATTTGAAATGAGGGCCTAAAATATAATTAGCAAGGATTTTTCTTTGCTGAGATATTACGTTATGTATGGATGACTGAAAACTAAATAGGAAAGATTTTTTTTTAAACCACCATTTCATTGTTCTGAACGAGGGTACAGTTATAGCAGCAGATAAATGGTTCATGAAATGCCAGTGGCAAGGAAAAGTAGAAGAAATAAAAGACATTAGTTAACTCTGAAAGTTCACATTTTGGAATACATTGCTTTCAGATTATGATATATAACCATAAACACATGGGTCTGGAAATAGTTCAGAAAAGGGTAAAAGTATGAAAATGTTAACAGTCTTATGTCAAAATAATTATATATAAGAAGCTATGAGGGCTGTGAATACAGGATATAATAATAAAGATCAGAACTCTCTGTGGGTCACTTCATTAATAATGATAGTCATAGGTTATGAACTAATTCCTTCAGCTTGAAAGGGGAGATTTCAGGTTAAGCAGTCTAATAAAAATAATTGGCAATGAGATCCTCCCTCTTGACGTTGATCATTCAGTTTGACACCCTTAGAAAGACATTTAGCCCATTCTCTGCACTGTATTGTGGGAAAGAGAAATCATTTGTTTTACACACAGACCCTGATTTACATCCAATTTATTGTTTATTGTATTAAGCAATCATCTAATGGTACATTGTTCATTACATTAATAGGATTATCACAACATATTGTTTATGCTCATAACCTAAACAGAGCAGGCAAACTAGAGAACATTTATTAGGAATGGTGTTGATATGTTGTAAAAAGGGGCTTGGTTCTTTCTCACGAGTGGTAGTACTGTCCTACATGTGATAGCAAATCTACCACATGTAGGATTGCAGTACACTAGATCATGATTAGTTATTCAAATGTATATTGAATGAAAAGCAAATTGCTTTTCGTTTGATTTTATATTGTATTTCTTAATGTATTCAATATATATAGCACAAATAAATTAAATAAAACATTTTAATCAGGTAATTATTAAATACTGCATATGCACATATGCCATAATTACTACTTATGTCTCGCAGGTGGTGAGCTCTAAACAAAAGAATCAGATTTCTAGAGGTTCATTTAACAGCTGCTGTTGTAAAGTAGCTCTGAATAACAGAGAGATCTGACTACACACACTAAGGAGTATTTTTTAGAGAAGAGATATACCTCTCTACCTGTCCTAGCAGTTAGAGGTACTGTCTGACTATTTCAACTTTACACATGCAGGCAATGTTGGGCAAAACTCAACAACCTGAAAATCATGAATGTATATCAATTCACTCCATGATGAATCATTATGTATAATATAAAAACATTTATTTAAATTCTCTAAAAAAAAAAATAAAACATTGGAAATCTAATTAAAAATTGGAATAAATGTAAACCAATTATAGTTCCCCTGTAACATCATCCTCCCACTCCTTAGGGATTAATAATCTTTTTATTCCTTATCTAGATACACATATGAAGCAGATTGTCTTACTGTAAATAATAAATGTAAGCCAATATATTAGAAATGTAATTGCTAGGTATAGTTTGTGATCTATGTACTGTATATCAGAAAGTCTTTTTTTCAGTAAAGTTTTATTGGCATTTTTCATATAGATAACTACTCAAATATCAAGAACAATGAGTGAACCATTACAATGAACATTGGTCACAATACACTAAAACCTGAAGAATGTGTCCAACAAGCTGGAAGAGCTTAGGTCTCTTTAATATATTTATGCAATTTTCATATAGTTGTGCATCCCAGATCAACAAAAGAAAACAACCATTGAAATAGTACACATACAATCACAAAGACATCGGGGTGGTAGAGGGGTGAAATGGACTCTGCACTCCTTGAGAAGACGCTTAAAATGTTAAGGCTAGCATTCAGCGGGCCTTTGCTCATCCATTGGGATAAATGTAACATTTTATTGTAATATTAGGTCTGGGGCTGTCTAAAGCAAATAATTATGGAAGTCAGAGTTGAAATGAAATGTTGGCCCGCCTAGGTTTGTTAGTATGTGTTGTAGTCAGAACTTTGAAGGATCATAATTTCTTCTATTAGATGTACCTTACACACCTTCAATACGGAGTCTGCTATCAAAGGTGGTGCATTAGCTTTCCAATAATTTGAAATCTGACTCTTGACTACACTTAAGAGTTATGCCAAAGATTTTTTATACTTAGGAATGGGAGAAGTGTGTTTTGGAATAAGAGGACCCAAGGGTCCAATGATAGGGTTATGGAGGTAATTTTTACTATTAGGTTGGCACTTTGTTCTCAATAAGGTTTAATTAGTGAATACTGACACCAGACAATATGTGGGAAAGGTTGCACCTTCAGTACAGTGGAAAAGTATTGGTGTACCAACTACTTAGGTGCACTGGGTCTCTATTTCAACAAGCTGTAAATTAAAAGTTACTCTATGATGTATGAATATTGATAGAAAAGGTATGAGTAAAAGTAGGAATTTTGCAGTGGTGTTCATCAGAGAATGTGGGATAATTCCTGTTCCTAATGACCAAGTAGTCCAAGGAATTTACATTTCAGCTGCTGGGAGCACCTTATATAGAAATGAAATGCCATGATAGGGTCTAGCTGCAGGCAAGACTTGCACCATCGGTTTAAAATGGAACTTTAGTCAGAAAATTAAGTTCTGTTAGATCACTTCAGGCTGGGCCCTTTTGCAAGTATAGTTATGTAAAACTTTAAAAATAAATGCCTATACTATTTAAAATCCAATAATACCGTCTCACCCTGCTCTGCACATGTTCAGTTGCTATTTTTTAGCACTGTGGCAACTTCCAGCAAGAAGAAACAGGAATAATGCTGGAGGCAATTTACAGCACACACTAATTTTGCAGCATAAAGATTAATATGGAATGTATGTTCCTTGCTAAAGATCATTATCATATTTTTTTTATCAGTTTGTTATGGATAAAGTTCTGCTTTAAGTGAGTCTAACTAATGCAATGGTTTGGAAGGACTTTTGATGACAGCAGCTGTTAAAAACTGAGAGTGCAAAAAAAATCTAAAAAACAGACTGTTGAGTTGCAGGTGGAAGCAATTGGGTGGCTGTACAACAGCCCGATCACATCCACAGACCCACAGTATATTTGCTCTCCACCATGTTTACTGGGCTTGGCTATCCCTCCTGCAGGCCCAGGTCCTGCAAGGCGGATGTTCTCACTGAGAGGGGATGGAGATGAGTGAATATCAATTTGCTGACCCCCCCCCCTAACTAGTAACATAGAAGCTATAAGGATTTTGACACTTCTAATTTCTGCTGTAACCTTTCCTGGCCAGGGTAAAAGTTCCATTGCCTTCAGTGGAGTGCATGGGAAACATTTAAAAAACTGTCACAGTAAAAATGCTATAGCAATAAAGTGTAAAAACAAAAGGTATACCCACACAAACTGTGAGGTTATCCCTAGTCAGTATATGCAACATAAATATATAATTTATACAAAAATATTTAGTTATTGTTTAAAAAAAACAGTAAAAACAAATTGTCTCATTTCCAGTGATACCCACCTTCTATGTAAAGAGAGTTTTTAATGACCACCTTCGACCACATGTTGAAAGGTTGTCATTGTACTTAAAGAATACAATCAATTTATTGACAATTTTAAATGGCTTGGTTATGACACCCAATACATTACAAGCATATTTTTGTAATAAAAATGTATTTTGATAAAATGGGCAGTAATTGGTGAGAATACAATCAGTTTATTCTGCACATGTCGAGTTTTATTCTTTCACACAATGCATTTACTTTAATGGGTCCCATTTTCTCCAGGTGCAGGGTGTGGTGAGAAGAATGGCTTGTGCTCTGTCATAAGCAATCCTGTACCTGGGAAGTGGGACTGATGTCTCTTCTTCAATGAGGAAGCCTCAACTTATCTGTGTCCTGTTTTGTATTAGCATAGATATATAAATGATATCTTCCTTTTATGGACTGGCAAACAAAAATCGTATGAATTTGTGTGTGTGTGGGGGGGGGGGGGGGTTCACCACCATACATACAGTGCATATTACTTTTCACAGCTGTATTTGGCAAAGCCTGTTTACCATTTCAGGGCCACACGACAGTGAAAGGACCATATAATACTAGTGCGAATACACTAAAAAGAAAGCTGACTTCAGGCAATGAAGTTTTACGCATATACAGTTTTCATCCACAACAGCTTATCAGAAACATACTGGTAAAACTGGCTATACATGATTATTTTTTTTCCTTTCTTCCATCTACCTAAATGAGGTGGTTGAAGGAATACCTCAGCTGGGACATTGTATTCTGATAGCCAAGGGTCCCACTGCCAATAGAATTGATCAGGGGCTTGATCAGATTTACTGCAGCTACTGATTGACAAATGTTTTCTAGCATGTTCCTTCATCAGAAATCAGTCAAACAATTGACTTCTGTCAAGTGGGTACAGCCAACACGCTGGCTGGAATTCAACAAGTCCCTGCTGCACCGATGGAAATTCAATCAGTGTACGACAAGCCTAACTCAATGCCTAGAATTGAAACAAAAGTATACAAGACAGTCTGATTTTAAACTAGAGGCAAAAAACTACAAATATGATTATTGACTCAAGGCAATAGCAAAACATACCTGCAAAAAAAAAAGAAGCCTGCAGAAGAGCAAACAATAGGTACCATGAGCATTAACTCAGGCAGCCCAAGTTTTATAAAGTTTCCTAGGACAGTTTCAACTTTCATAGGTGAGTTTATATGTAGTCAGAACTTTATTTACAGTCATTTGCCAGGCAGATAAGGTTGGAGAACAGACAGTTGATTTATTAAAATTGAAGAGTTCAAAATTTGGTGCATCTGTGCATGGTAGCCAGTCAGCTTCTAAGTTCAGCTTGTTCAACTAAGCTTTGATGATAAAACCTGGAAGCTGATTGGTTTCTATGCAGAGCTGCACTAGATTTTGCCATTTTCAGTTTTATTAAATCCACCCAGAGTGTCCATTTAAGTAAAATCTCTCTTTTTGCATGGAAAGTTTCATAAAAACAAACAATATTAACTGATGACCTGGGCATATCCACAACAAAAAAAAAATACCTAAATTGGTTTGACAGTATATGCATAGAGGACTAGATGTAGGTTAAATAGTAGAGAGCCGGGGTGGAGGATAATAAATTACCGTATATGCAGAAGCTTCAACTGGATAAACCTATCCTTTGCTCAAATCATACATGCAGGATAATGATGCAAATGGTCCCGGTCATCATCTGTTAGATTGGCTATATCCTCCTTCCATTTAAGGTAGATCCAAGATAACTTAGGAGTATGGACGATAGGGGTTTGTGGATAACTCTTAAGGTATGAAGCCTTTCAATGGGGTCTGATTCTAAGACAATGGGTGTCAGGAATTGTGTCCTAACTGCATGACTTAGTCTAAGACTCGACAAGGCATACAATTGGGTAAGTGATTTTTGAGCTTTAATTAATTACATCTTATTTGCTTCCCTTCTGACAAAATACATTTAAAAGTCGCTTTGCACTCTTCTGCTATACATTTGGATCCAGTAGCAGTCTGAATTGAGGAAGGGTAGGATTTCCCTACACACCTATGCAATCTTAAATGACAATGTGCAGACACTTGGAGGGGGTGATTATGAAAAATTATCCTGAAAAGACAATTTTATCTATGAAATAAAAATAATTTTGCAACCAGGTTTAAATGAACATAATAGCTTTGCCCCCTTGTAATATTAATATGTGACAATGTCTCTCTATGTCAAGTTTCAGTCGGTCTTAATTAATATTACCTCCAGTTGTTATCTACAAACTGGAGGTAATTATTATTGAGTTTAGTACAGCCATAGCACCATGTTGCAAAAAGGTGAGCATTTCAGAACTACCTGAAACTTTGGCACACATAAGTAAAGCCACCAAAACTAGTAGCAGATATTCTTTAATCTGGTGCAGGCCATTTTATGGGGCCATTCCACCAAAAGTGTTGTAAGTGCTAGTATCATTGCTAAATGCGACTTCTTCTTGCTCAGGGCTACTGGTTGTTATGGAGCCAGCACCTGCTGTTGTCCTAAAAAACAGTAAATTGTCTTTTTCTAGCTCATTAATCTATTAGCTGGGGATATCCAGCTTATAGGTAAATGTAAATAGGGACAATGAAAGAAAAAGGTGTAAGTTTGCCTCCAAAATTAGTACCAGGCCCATAAGGTCTATTATGGATTTTAAGGTAGACTCCATTGAAAAAAACAATAACAAACAGTATGAGGTTCCCCCAAATACTATACCAGATTAAAAACATTATGGGTATTCATACTCATATTATCCATTGCATTTGCGCAAATATAAATAGACCCCATTAAAAAACGAACAGCCATTTATTGCAACACATATGTGCAAAAACACAAAGTGGATAAGGCTGTGCCAAATGAACAGTATGAAATAACTAGAACAACATCAGAAAATGCTGGCAAACACAACTTCAATGTCAGTATATGAAAAAAAAGCAAAAATCATTTTTATATGCATCTATTATCGATTAACAGACAGTTCATAAAAACAATTAAAGGATAAGTTCACCTTTACTTAAAAAAAATAATAAATGCACATATTTTTGCAGGAAAAAGTGAATTTTTTTTTGCAGGAGCCTGAATAGCACTGCAACCCTAATCAGTGGCAGAGGATACCTCGCCCACCTTCACGGTGGGGTATTGGGTGGTTGGGCGTGGGAGCTGGGGGTGAATGCTGCAGGTACCAATAATTTGTAATACAGGTGAAATTCAAAAAATTAGAATATTGTGCAAAAGTTAATTTATTTCAGTAATGCAACTTAAAAGGTGAAACTAATATATGAGGTAGACTCATTACATGCAAAGCAAGATAGTTCAAGCCGTGATTTGTCATAATTGTGATGATTATGGCTTACAGCTCACAAAAAAACAAAATCCACAATCTCAGAAAATTAGAATATTGTGAAAAGGTGCAATATTCTAGGTTCAAAGTGTCCCACTCTAATCAGCTAATTAAGCCATAACACCTGCAAAGGGTTCCTGAGCTTTTAAATGGTCTCTCAGTCTGGTTCAGTAGGAATCACAATCATGGGAAAGACTGCTGACCTGACAGTTGTGCAGAAAACCATCATTGACCCCCCCCATAAGGAGGGAAAGCCTCAAAAGGTAATTGCAAAAGAAGTTGGATGTTCCCAAAGTGCTGTGTCAAGGCACATTAATAGAAAGCTATGAGAAAGGGAAAAGTGTAGAAGAAAAAGGTGCACAAGCAGCAGGGATGACCGTAGCCTGGAGAGGATTGTCAGAAAAAGGCCATTCAAAAGTTTTGGGGACTTTCACAAGGAGTGGACTAAGGCTGGAGTCAGTGCATCAAGAGCCACCATACACAGACGGATCCTGGACATGGGCTTCAAATGTCGTATTCCTCTTGTCAAGCCGCTCCTGAACAATACACAACATCAGGAGTGTCTTACCTGGGCTAAAGTAAAACAGACCTGGTCTGTTGCTCAGTGGTCCAAAGTCCTCTTTTCTGATGAGAGCAACTTTTGCATCTCATTTGGAAACCAAGGACCCAGAGTATGGAGGAAGAATGGAGAGGCACACACTGCAAGATGCTCGAAGTCGAGTGTGATGTTTCCACAGTCTGTGTTGATTTGGGGAGCCATGTCATCTGCTGGTGTTGGTCCACTGTGCTTCATTAAGTCCAGGGTCAACGCAGCCATCTACCAGGAGATTTTGGAGCACTTCATGCTTCCTTTCGCAGACGAGCTTTATGGGGATGCTGACTTCATTTTCCAGCAGGACTTGGCACCTGCCCACACTGCCAAAAGCACCAAAACCTGGTTCAATGACCGTGGGATTACTGTGCTTGATTGGCCAGCAAACTCGCCTGACCTGAACCCCATAGAGAATCTATGGGGCATTGCCAAGAGAAAGATGAGAGACATGAGACTGAACAATGCAGAAGAGCTGAAGGCTGCTATTGGAGCATCCTGGTCTTCCATAACACCTCAGCAGTGCTACAGGTGCATAGCTTCCATGCCACGCCGCATTGAGGCAGTAATTGCTGCAAAAGGGGCCCAAACCAAGTACTGAGTACATATGCATGCTTATACTTTTCAGAGGTCTGATATTGTTCTATGTACAATCCTTGTTTTATTGATTGCATGTAATATTCTAATTTTCTGAGATTGTGGATTTGGGGTTTTCATGAGCTGTAAGCCATAATCATCACGGCTTGAACTATCTTGCTTTGCATGTAATGAGTCTATCTCATATATTAGTTTCACCTTTTAAGTTGCATTACTGAAATAAATGAACTTTTGCACGATATTCTAATTTTTCGAGTTTCACCTGTATATATACCGTATTTTCCGGCGCATAAGATGACTTTTTAACCCATGAAAATCTTCTCAAAAGTCGGGGGTCGTCTTATACGCCACTATACAGCGTGCTGACACTTCTGAGTCGGTGTCAGGGCGGCACTTTTTAGGGGGGGGCAGGGGGCTGCTGTTTCTTACCTGGCTCCGGTCCCAGTCCCACGACAATCCAGTCCAGGAAGCGCGGCTGCTCCTTCATTCAGTTCGGCAGCTCGATGTTCGCACGGCCGCTCGGCTCCGCCACCTCACCGGTAATTGGGTGCCAGAACTGTAGCTCAGGAAAGGCACACAGGCGGCCAATCACTGGCGAGGAGGCGGAGCGGCCGGTAAGTGTGCCGTGCAGATGGTGCTGCTGCAACCACGTATGCTGGCTGCAACAGCACCATGCTGGAACAGAGGTCAGCAAGTGTCATTGGTGTCAGTGGGAGGAATAGTGCCCGATCATTGGTGTCACTGATACTAATGATGGGGCATTATTCCTCCCAATGACACCAACGATGGGGCACTTTTCCTCCCCCCACTGACACCAACGATGGGGCACTATTCCTCCCCCCCTACTGACACAAACGATGGGGCACTATTCCCCCCCCCCACTGACACCAACAATGGGGCACTATTCCCCCCCCCCACTGACACCAACGATGGGGCACTATTCCATCCCTGACACCAATGATGGAACACTATTCCACCCCTGACACCAATGATGGAACACTATTCCTCCCACTGACACCAATGACGGGGCACTATTCCTCCCACTGACACCAATGTTGGGACACTATTCCTCCCACTGACACCAATGATGGGCACTATTCCTCCCACTGACACCAATGACAGGGCACTATTCCTCCCACTGATACCAATGACGGGGCACGATTCCTCCCACTGACACCAAGGATGGGGCACTATTCCCCCCACTGATACCAATGATGGGGCACTATTCCTCCCACTGACACCAATGATGGGGCACTATTCCTTCCACTGATACCAATGATGGGGCACGATTCCTCCCACTGACACCAATGATGGGGTGCTATTCCTTCCACTGACACCAATGATGGGGCATGATTCCTCGCTCTGACACCAATGATGGGGCACGATTCCTCACTCTGACACCAATGATGGGGCACTATTCCTCCCACTGACACCAATGATGGGACAAAATTCCTCCCACTGACACCAATGATGGGGCACGATTCTTCCCACTGACACCTATGATGGGGCACGACTCTTCCCACTGACACCTATGAAGGGGCACTATTTCTTCCACTGACACTGATGGAGTACTATTCCTCCCACTGTCACTAATGATGGGACACTATTCCTCACACACTGATACTAATGATGGGGCACCATCATTGGTGTCAGTGGGAGGAATAGTGTCCCATCATTGGTGTCAGTGAGAGGAATAGTGCCCCATCACTGGTGTCAGAGCGAGGAATCGTGCCCCATCATTGGTGTCAGTGGGAGGAATAGCACCCCATCATTGCAATACCATACTGAAATACCATACCATATTGAAATCAAATCTGATGTTTTTTAATTTTTATTTGGTGTGCGTTGGAAGAGGGGTAGTCTTATATGGCGAGTATAGCCCAAACCCTATATTTTAACAGGAAAAGTAGGGGGTCGTCTTATATGCCCAGTCGTCTTATACGCTGGAAAATATGGTATATTATATGGTATAAGCCAATGAAATCCAGATATATCATCATCTATCATGCTTGTGACAATTGTGCGAGTTTAAAATGCTCACAAAGTAAATATGCTAAAAAATGACAATGAATGATACTACATTTTATGAAGACGATAAGTAAAAAGTGAGCGCTAATTGATAAGCTGCTGGAAACACCAAAGAGATACCAAATACTCCTTCAGCAACTTATGATGTCTACATTTTATGTTCTCTACATAAATGGAGCTCTGTACTACACACAGAAACACAAAGTGTACAAGGGTACAAGAAATTACATCTATATAATTTCTAGCGCAATATAACTGTGTCCTCTGAATGAACTAGCAACATTTTTACATTCCATCTTTTCCATTCAGTCTAAAAGCTTTGCAGTATTTCCTTTTATTTTTAGAAAAAGACAAACAGTGATTTTTACCCTCAGATCTGTTTCTGGATTTTGCTTTATACAACCATGATATATATTTAGAATTGATTGCAGCTCCATTTCCTGCTGATCAGTAGAAAAGGATTTTGCAGTACTCGTAAGTGATGGAGCCTTAATATTTCCAGCAGAAATGGAAAAAAAACATGCTTGTGATGTTGATGCTTTGATTATTCCTCTCGAGAACAAAGGCAGATTTGCGATCACTGTTTATTTCGTTAGTTTGTCATCGCCAGGAAATGCATTTAGTAAAGGAAGTGTTTAGACAATAGTTTTACATAATAATCCAGTAACTACAGTTCCCTGGAAACGCTGCTAAATAGACACTTGCTTTATGTGTAGCTATTTTCCAGTATTTAACTTTATATTATTTCTACTGTTGTAAGATTCGTGATTTTTTTTTCTTTCTACATTGTACCATTTTTCTTTTAAAATACAACTAAGGGTTCATGTACACGGGGCGACTGGAAAACTTCTGAATGATGGAAACTGCTGGAAAACGTAGGTTAAAAAACGTCAGTTTAGCGGTGTTTTTATACCATGTTTGTAAGCGTTTTTAAAAGATAACCTCAGGAGATCTTCCCAAATGCCCAGACTGCACTGAAAATTAAAAAAAAAAAAACTATTTCAGACATTTTGAGAGGAATAGAGAGATCAGAAGCAGAGAGAGCAGTATGTGTTGAGATCAGGGGCGGACTGACAACTCATGGGGCCCCCAGGCAATAGGGGATCATGGGGCCCCTGTGTCCTTGCCCAAACTCAAAAAAGCCTATGAAAAAGGTACCAGGGGCATCTCATGGGGCCCCCTACTGATCCTGGGCCCTCGGGCAGTGCCCGAGTTTCCAAATGGTCAGTCCACCCCTGGTTGAGATTACCTGTCTTTTCTGATTGTATTCACTATGGATCCCATCATGAGCATAATGCAGCACGTTCTACCATTTTTTCCTTAACGCAAAACCTGGAACTGACTGCGCTGGTGTACTAGGTCTATTTGAATACATGGAAAACACTTTGCATGCATTTCTGATGATGAAAAAAAGGCTCTGGCCAGCATCTGGATGTGGAACAGTTAAAAAACGCTTCTAAACACAAACGCTTATAAATGCTGTTAACCGCATATACAAGTGTTTACAAACGTTTACAAGCATTTGGCGTTTGAAATGCCGGTAAAATCTACTCTTGAACGCAAGTTTGGTGTATTCAAAAAAACGATTGTAAACTCAACTGCCTGTAAATGACTGTAAACGACGTAGTGTACATGGACACATAGGGAAACATTAGGGAGCGTTCAGGGGCTGCTGAAAAAAAATGCTGAACAGCTTCTGAACGTCAGTTTAGCAGCTGCAGTGTACATGAGCCCTAAATGTAGCTGTATAAGGCCCCTTTTGTACAGGGTGGACCTGTCAGCAGATTCGCTTCCTCAGCAGGGGATCTGCCAGCTGATCCCCACTGAGGAAAAGGATGACAGGTCCATGTTCGCTCCACTTATGCAGAGTGGAAATGGATATGGCACACTATTCTCTATGGGCTGTCAGATGGAAAGGGACCGCTTGTCCATTTCCATTTGACTGTCATCCTATCCAATTTGCAAGATAGATGGGTAATGGATCCCGATCTGTCTGTTTTAAGCAGACAGGATCAGATCGGATTGGATGCAGGTGGTAGTAAACGGACATATAAAGAGCAATGGAGTGTCAGTTCAGGTCCGCTTGAAAATGGACAGGCGGACCCGGTCAGTCCGTTTGATTGAAAGGGGCCTAAAAGTCTAAGCAAGTATCAAATCCAGTTAGCCTCATAAAGTAAACAACATATTTCCTTTACCTTCACTGTCTGGATCAAACCCTCCTTCTTTTGTGTCTCACATGCCACCATGCATGCAGACTCACAAAGTTTCAACAACAGAGGCAGTGCTGGCAATCCAGAAGGCTGTGGACAGGACTAGGTGTGGCCAGGTGTTGATTGATAAGCTACAGGCTTGTGAATCAGCATTTAAAATATTGAGAGTCCTACCCCCGCAACATTTTTTTTTATCCCACCTTGGAGTGGCAACTCTGCTGTGAATTCAGGAGCAGTGCAGCATTGTTGCCACACCATCACAAAAAGCTGCATAAGGTGAATGTCACTGGTTGGATTAAAAGGTATTTGTGGGACCTTGCAGGGGGCTGAGGAGAACTGTAAGTACAGATGAATTTGTAATTAGATGTTGCAGCAGATATTTTATTTTGATGGAGGCCATAGTTCTACTTTAAGGTCCAATCACACCAAACACTTATTCTAGTTGTTTCTAGAAGCCTTTTAGACTGGAGCAGGACCACTGCTGTGCTACTGGTACTGGTGTTAGGATGCTTTTAACTGCACCAAATTTACTTAGCCTGATTGGGTACAGATACATTGCTGTGAAGACTCCATGTTTGTGCAACTTTCATAATCTGTTTGCATTATTCTACACTGAATGCATGCTCTTTGCCATTCTGACCCCGTTTTTCATTATTGATTCATTCATTATTGATTAAAATTTTGCACCTGTTTTTTTTTTTTAGAAATTTTATTATTATTATTATATAGGATTTATATAGCGCCAACAGTTTGCTCAGCGCTTTACAATATAAATTTGTCAATTCTATAAGTTACCATGTACCACCTAAACAATAGCTTGTGTTGGCCTCATTAAATATGAATTTAATGATCCATGTGCAATTATGTCCCAGATTCAGGCCCATTGTTGTAGTTCCAGTGGTCTACCCAGGTCTTTATCCCATTGAAAGACATGAGGCGGAAGGCACGACAGCTCTTCCTCCAATATGATGATTATTATAATGATATATCAAAGATAGTATACTTTTAGAAAGAGCATCTCTCAGGTATATGTGTTCAAAACAGGTGTGAGTCAGAAGTGAATACATGTGTTTTCCAATTTATTGCACATAGTTATGAATTTGAAGATAACAGAAAAGTTCTGCAGATGAAGCATGGTGAGAAGATTTCAGCAAAGGAAAGCTTAAAGCAGTAGTGAATTTGCAAGAAAAACAAATCTGGGTTCCCTTCAACCTTATGCCATAATGTACTAGTATGCACACCATCTAATATAAATCCAAAATAGGGGAGGTGAGAAGACACCCAAGAGAGGGCAAAGTATCATTAAAAGACTGGATTTGATCTGCTGTGAATGTGGCATTTAAGGCCGTGGACTTCAAGCCATTAACACACAGTCCCTAGATTAGGCTCAGAAGTCATTAAAGTGGTATTAAACCAAAAACCAAAAATTAGATGTGGTTGCTGCATCACTTTTCTTTTTTTTCCCTCTGTTTTCACCTAGTGACCCAGTATAAGTATGCAAAATTTATATACACAAAATGAAGCCAAAGTCCAGCTAATGCTTTTTTACCATTTACAGCAACAGGTTTTTGCTCATTGTGGATATAGGTTTTGCATAAATAAATGAAAGCTGATCATTGTAAGCACCCCTGTCAGTATTAAATGGTTTGTCCTCTAACTGCTTCATCTGCTGGACAGCTTGTTCTATTGAAAAAAACAGCCTCACTGGCAAGATCACCAGGTGAAAATAAAGGAACAAAAGCCTAAAAATGAAAACTCATGCATCTATTACATCTAAGAATTGGTAAGCTGCAATATAATAAATGTTTGCTTTTGGATTTAATGCCTCTTTAATGATTTGAATAAGGCTTGGGAGTGTTATTGTGATATTAGTAGGAGAGAACAGGACATCATCAGCAAACAGGTACACCTCTATGCCCTAAACATCCAAGTTGGTCTTAATAGCAAGGGCCAGGGATTCATTTGCACAGGGGGATATAATATGGAGGAAAGAGGGTACCCATGTCTTGTACCCCTTTGAACTGGGAATATAAGTGATCTGAATGCTTCATATTATATAAACACATAGGGATTATTGTACAAGGCCCCGATCCATGACATAAAATTGGGACCAAACTCCCACTTCTCTAGAAGGGTCATTAAACCAGAAATGTATTCTACTAGTTTAGTATTATCTTCCAGAAGCTGCCCACTACATTTCAATTCCAGGGCTCTTGATCTGTTGTGGATAAAACTGAACTAAGAACACAATATAAACACATAAGGCTTGGTGTCACTCCTCATGTGATACATTTTATCTTTGGGCTGCCTTCCCACAGGCAGTAATTGCAGGAAAACATTCAGTGCTTGTGCTGTTTCAGTCTCCTCCAGTCCATGTTGCTATCAACTGTCCAGAGGAGAGCAAAGCAACTGAAATAAATGGGACAGCACAGCCCAATTTCTGCATGGAACATTTGGGTTTGTTCAGCATGACAAAGTATCCAACAAATGTAGTGTATTCCAGGCCATTCGCTTGGGGTGTGCTTGAGTGCTTGATACCTACCAAGATCCATTGTTTGGTGCCTGTGAAAGCATTTCCTTCATTCTTTTTAAAACACTTTATCTGTTAAGAACTGGTTCTTGGTTAGCTGTTGTACACTCATCACTGGAAAAACATACAGGGTGCAATTTCTGGTCTTCTGTCTCAAAATGATTTCCTTTGTCTGCCATTAATATTTCTGAGTGACAAACCAGAAAGAACTACACACAGAATTAAAGGCAGAATTTCTCATCTTTGTATGAGCCCTGCTGAAGTCAAGCACAGTCAGGTAATAATCATTTTCACATTGACCTACTGAGTTGATTTGCTAAAGTACAGGCTGTTCACTGGGCTTAGTAAGTGCTCAGTCCAATTTACCAGTTATGTCATAGCAAAAACACTATTAGATTTTATTTCAGTTGCTGTGGACGGGATCCTTAATTTATTTGCGATATCACTACTGCCACCTAATTACAGCTTCCTGCCAGCCGACTGATTCACATTTCTTGTGTTTACAATTCTGGGTGATGTCATTGACTATATTTGGTCAAAGATGGTCTCAAAGAAATTCAAACAGTGGATAAGGGTTTAGCATTAATTTTGAGCAAGTTTTTAACAAAAGCTTGCAAATTGGTCTTCAAAAAGGCCATTAAAAATGAATAAAGTTCAGCTCATATAGACTTCTATAGGGTTTGGCACTATGCTCGGGTTTCTAAGCTTTCCTGCTGGGTTTGGCAAACTCTAGCGAACCAAACTTTGCTCAGTTCACTCATCGCTAGTAACAGCTTCTATTCATTAAGAAAATCATCCTCAAGGTGTCTTTATCCAAGTTCTGAACCATGTGCCCCAATGAAATGTTCCGATTATACAAAACCCACCAAAATAACATCTCACTAACTGTGTGAGGAAACTTCAAAATCTTTTAGGCATCTCAATAGGATCAGATTGTTGTCAGATTTTAGAATTCTGCTCATTTTAACTCTAAAGTTAACTCTAAAGTTGCTTTGCCAGAACTGATATCATACTGGATAACATAAAATAACATCATCGGATAAATTCTGTTCAACATCTTGAGCTGATTTAGGGAAATATAGACAGCACTGGGGAACATCAAGGTCAAATCTACTTTTAATCTGTTAAAGGGAAAAGGACATAACTAGTTCAGGAGAAACATATGGACCAATAGATATGTAACACATCATTTCAGATGACACACTGGAAACCATTAGACAGACTTAATTTCTTTAAATAAGGACAGTTGGCTAAATGGCACACATCCATAGATATTTTGGAACCTATAAAATGTGTATGGGGCTTATCTTCTTTTTCTTACCCTTCTGCAGACTTAGCTTGTTATCTAAACGGTTCATGGATTATAGGACTTGACTTGCTCAATCACTATCCATGAACTCACCCTGACAGCTGTGTCTCTATCTGTTCACATAAAAACTGTAGGATTTTAGCAGAATGGAATAAATTACTATTTAAAGTTTGATGGATTTTGTTCTTACAGTACATGTATACATTTGTAGTATTAAATGCAAAGATGGTACCGAAGCAATTCAAACTCTCAGTGTGGATCTGCATCCCTAATGCTTTGTTTCCACTTTCACCATTAGAACAGAGAGGCACAGAGAACCTAATTTCATGGTATCTCACAAGTAGGAGAAAAAGTCCTAAAAAACAGGTCATATTTATTCAAACACTGCAATGTACAGTACTTCAGCACTGTAAAATGCAGCATTTTAAAAATCAAGAAGTACAAGGTGGTATCAAAATGTTTTGGGACTAGTTTTGCACAAGGCTGCATGTACAGTCACATGGAGCACCAACCTTCATAAGTCCACTTGCGTTACCACGTCTGCTATTTCATCATGGACAGAAAGTTCGAACAAAGAGCAAATGTGAAATTCTCTTGAAACTGGGCAAATTTGCCACAGAGACGTTTGACATGATTCAGCAAGTTTACGGCAATGCTGCAATGAGTCCTTCAAGGTGTTTTGAGTGGCACGCGCACTTGAAGAGCAGAAGAACATCACTGGAATACGGCGAGGGATCAGTAAGACCTTCAGCGAGCTCAACCTCTGAAAATGTCAAAACCATTCGGCAAATTGTGCATGATAATCGTCAGAGAATAATCCACAACATTGCTGCCATTGTCAGTGTGTCATACGGAACAGTCTAGGCAATCCTTATGTGTGATTTGAACATGCGCCGTGTTGCTGCCAAGTTTGTCCCCAGGCTGCAATGATCTCAATTCCACACCCACCCTGCTCCCCAGATTTGACTCCTGTGGACTTAGCCCTCTTTCGGAAGATGAAGATCCAGCTCAAAGGTTGCTGTTTTGATAACATTGAGGAGATCCAGCGCGACTAGTAGAAGGTGCCTGACACTCTTCAAAAAGACTTCCAGGACTCATAACAGAAGTGGCAGGAACGCTGGGAGCACTGTATTGTTGTGCAAGGGGACTATTTTGAAGGTGATAGTGCGTAAATGTAGATAAATAAAGAGCGTGAAAAACTTTGAACATTTTTGATAGCACCTCATATGTCTACGCATGAGCTAAACTTTTCTAGGGTAAAAAATTAGGGACCATTCATCAAAATAAGTGGAGAGCTGTCTTAGGTTGTGTGTATTGCCCATAGAAACAATAACATCAAGCCTTTTCTCCATCTAGTGCAGTATGATTGTTTAATATAGGGCAACCCTGACTGTCTTTAACAGGTTTTCACTCTCACATTTTGATAATGCAAACAACGTACAGGTGCTAAAAGAAAGATTTCATTGCACTGGCACAGCCATTTTAGGATCATATTCGTCCAAATGTGTATATAAGCCAAAACGTTTTAATTTTTAGGTTTGAATGAAGTAAGGAATGGTCAAGAGCATAGTCAGGGTCTTCTTGTGCCTGTGTGTCATTGGAGAGATTTTGGGAAGACAAGCTGCCATTGAATAACTAGTTTTAAGTTACTGGAGATCTTCAAAAAATGTTTGCTAAACTCTTTGCAATGTAAATAGGAGATCGTTTCATTTTCTCCTACTTTACAAAAAAATTAACAGCTTCATGCCAAAAATATTCTAATGGATCCTCCAAAAGAATATACTTAAAATATCCTCCAAAGAGAGCAACCAGGAAATCCAACTCACTGAAGCTGTGCTGGCAGAACTTGCAAAATCAAGAAGCCCCTCCTTACTAGACTCAAAGCTGAAAAATGTTTTGGGTAGATTTGCATTTGAAAAATATTGAAATATTTATATTCACATAAGTACATTTTATTATTTAACTGTTACATAACACTTATTTGAAAGGCAATTCTGCATGAGAAAACACTTCTCTGCCAAAAAATTCTATCTTTATTATTTTATTTAATAAAAAAAAAGATATTCTAAAATGGAGCAGATAAAAAGGTAAAATTCCAAGTTGATACCAAACAAATTAGTAGCCAATGCAGTTTTCACATACAGAAGACACATATGAGTTGGATCAATGGGCTGCAGAGCAAGGTGTGTTTTCTATCCTAATTAGACTATCAAAGGCAATATCACAGTTAGTTGCCTGTGACCAATGCTTGTACGTTGGTAACAAAGTCGATTATTTATTAATGTGGACTATTCATGACCAACAAAGCAGAGTAATTTTAAAATGGTTCCAGTCATTAACTGAGTAATATCTCTGGCTGTTAATAAAGTCAGCTATACACAAAGGAGTACAAATGTTAGTTTCTGAATAATAAGACCTTCAGAAAATTGTTTTCTAACCCAACATGCACATGATTTGAACATTGTAAGTTGGTCAAGCATGTTGCCTATACCTATAAATGATCGACAGAGAACAATAGAAAAAGCACTAAATAGTTCTAAAAGGGCCTTCAAGTTTAATTTTCTATTTACAAAATGAATGCCAAAAACAATTATATCTATTTAAAATTGCTCATTCCCACTTTAGAGACTTGTGATTATGTCCACATAAGACACAGCCAGACAAGTAGATGTATTTAAACACGCTTGGGGTAAGGACTGGTGTGTGGTTTCAACAACAATTTGAATATCTCTTCATTTTTTAAACCGACATGGAAGAATTAAAAAAAAATTATCATATTACATTTGGAAATTTGTAGGGCTAATAAGCACACTGCTGTCAGTCAAAAGGCATGGGAATCCAGGCACTGTAATGACAGGCATGTTATACCAATGCCATAATTTAAAAACTAACAGTAAATAATAAAAACCAAAGTAAATCTTTGTGCTACAGGATAGACTGCTCTGAAATTAGTGATCCAATGAATGATTGGCATACTTCAAATTATAAAGGTGTCTCTTTTTACCCTGTTTAGGAGGCCCATCCATATAGCAACACCATGGGTTTAATTTACAATAGGTAAATAGACTGTGCACTTTGCAAGTGCAGTTGCACTCATTTTCCCCAGAGCTTAGTGAATGTGGTAAAACTTTGTAACGAATACCCAATCAGGTGCAAGGAAAATGTAAAAAAAGCATCTGTACTTTCACATGATTAGATGATGGGAACAGCAGAGCTTTACCACATTCACTAAGCTCTGGGGAAAATGAGTGCAACTGCACTTGCAAAGTACACAGTCTATTTGCGTATCTTAAATTAATCCCTATGTCTCCAAACTTTACTGGATGAGAAAGAGGGGGCGCCCTTTTCAATATAACATATGTAGACAAAGGACAGCCCCCTGCCACACTCAAAGTTATGCAGATCAAAAATGATTGGTAAACTAACCATACACATAATATCAGACATTATGGTTCCCCTTCCTAGCAAGTAGGAGCGAAGTCCCAGCTAAATTAATGTACCCTTAAAGCAGAACTGAATTATTTTGTTTCTAATGCAAACACAATATACTTGCCTGATTATAAATTTACACATAGTGCCGTGACCAACGGTTTACTGCACTGAATGAATGCAGGTCACCGCTAGGAAACACAGAAAACAATTGTTTTCTATGGGTCCTATTCACACTGCAATGCACTCTGAAGATGTGGTACAGTGAGCTGCAATAAAATGAAGACATGCTTCAGCAGCACCGTGTTGCTGTGCAGTGAAATGGATGAAGGGTTACTTCTGTGCACTTTTGGTACAAAAAAAAAGAGAACTGCTCCATGCACTGAAACTTGCACCACACCACATCTACCACTGGCTCACTGCAGTTGGAATGGACAGCTGCGCACTTTAAACCACTGTAGTTTAGTGCAGTGTTTCTCAACCTTTTTTCATTCAAGGCAGCCTTTAAAGTTATGGACATTCCCAAGCCCCCCTTTAAAATTATGGACAGTGCCAAGACACCCTTTAAAATTATGGACATTCCCAAGGCCCCCTTTAAAATTACCTGACCATTTGGAAACTTGGGCACTGCCCGAGGGCCCAGGGTCAGTAGGGGGCCCCATGAGACGCCCCTGGTACCTTTTTCATAGGCTTTTTTGAGTTTGGGCAAGGACACAGGGGCCCCATGATCCCCTATTGCCCGGGGGCCCCATGAGTTGTCATTCCACCCCTGGTCCCGCGACACCCTTTAAAATTATGTACAGTCTTGAGACATCCTATTGTAAAATGTGAGAAACTAGTCTAATAGATTTATATAACAATCACACAGCAACACCCACACAGGTAGGACACCCATTAGAGGTGATTTATTCTTCCAAAACAAATACACTTTTGTACACTGGTACTGACTAGTATTCCAGTGTTTCTCTTCTCCCTTAATTTTTCTCCATCACTGAGCTGATGTGACCCCAGCACTGATGGAGAGGGGCAGGAGAGGGTCAAACTAGGATGCTGTGCAGGCAACCAACATCCTCCTTATCAACTGATGATGTCATTGGTTGTCAGGACACTTGTGGCTTTGTGTAACTAAAAGGCAGGCTTGTTCCACCCACTGGCTTCTATACAAGTTTTGGGCAATTTTTATACATTTTGCCAAGGCACCCCTGAAGAAACCTTAAGGCACCCCAGGGTGCCTGGGCACCCTGGTTGAGAAAGGCTGGTTTAGTGTACTGCAGCTGTTCAGGGCAATGTAAACAAGCCCTAAGAGTTGTTCATGCATGCAAATCTTTTGTATTTTGCATTATCCACATTTCATATTATCTGATATTATTTGTTTTAAAATGATAGCAGGACTGGGAAGAGCCTTTTATGAAACATCCTTATACTTATGAACATACGTTTATGAAAACATAGAAGCATAGGGGTTTATTTACTAAAGCTGGAGAGAGCAAAATCAGACTCACTTCTTCATAGAAACCAATCAACTTCCAGGTTTTATTGCCAAACCTTAATTGAACAAGCTGAGGTTAGAAGCTGATTGGCTACCATGCACAGCTGTACCAGATAATGACTGCACCAGTTTTAGTAAATCTCCCCCATAGTGTCATACTGAGCAGGAGATGTGAAAAGCCTATAACCTCTGGAAGCTTGCGAAGCCTCTTGTGAAGCTTGCAGAGCTGAAGCCAAAAGGCCATAGAGAATCCAAGGTCCTGCATTATGCCTGCACAATATCTGGGAGACCTTCTGGAAATGCCGCAAGACTCTTTGGGGGAAAGTTATCAAACCAGAATCTGGAGCAACTGCGTGTGGATACAATCAACTTCTATCTTCAGCCAGTTCAGTTAAGTTTTGAAAGTGAAATAAGAAACTGATTGGTTGCCCTACACAGCTGCTCCCAATTCTGGCTGTTCCAATTATGATAAATTCCCCACATTGTTTTTGAGTGTGCATGCATGCATTATATTTAACTTGCAATTTCAGTGTTTACAATAAAAAGTTGTGCTTTAAAATAAAAATACAACTTACAAAACAAAAGCGTGTTTCATTTTATTTCCAGTACATTAAAAAATTAAATATAAATGATTTTTTTTATTGTATATGCCTTAAAATATGAATCTTTGCAAGATGTAGGAAACAGGGCTCCTCATTCTTTATGCAGTAAAAATAATAATTATTGAAACTGCTGTGAGCAATACAAATTGAGCCTCATGAGAAGAAGAACTTCAAGGCTACATATTTCAAGGCTACAGTAATCTCATTTGGGAAAGTCGTTGGTACTTGATGTTCTGGCAAAAAAAAAAAAAAAGCTCACACAAACATTGCAAAATGAAGACCTGTTTACTTACCATCTCATGCTTTATCAAGGTCAGCCATCCTATTACTATTTTACACTTTACGGGGATGCTACATCTCACAACTAATTTCCATTTGCAAGGGCATGCAGAGAAAAAAAAAACATTTCCTATGGCTTTGTTCAATTAATGGGTGTGCGTGTGTTTATAGGCCATGCATTATAAGAGAAAAATAGCAGAAAAATATACAGTGTTTAACACATTGGTTATGATCGACCAGAAATCCAATGACTTTGATATGTACAATTCTATTTTTGTCCAGGTTTAGCATTTTTTAAACTAACATGTTTTGCTCCGAATATTCCCTACCAGAAAAGCAACCTTAAAATAAAAGATTTTGCTATGAGTCAGTCCAGCATCCCATCTGTGTGCTGGTGTCAGTTATTACCTGATTTGCTCAAATCTTCTGCTGGAAGCGGTGACTATCAGCACATGGAAACATCAGGGTGGTGGTAACCCTTGATATAATCCCGCACTGATTCACAGTACATGGGGCTGACTTCAACTGGAGTTTGTGTTGGCGTTAAAAGTAAAAGAAAAACAAGTGAAGACTGATGGGAATTCGTATTGAAAGCATACATTTGCTCCAAAACATACACTAAAACATTTTAATATAATTTATCTGAACTCTCTGAACTCTTTTGTTAAGTTGCTATAATAAAAAAAACTCAAGACTACTTTATGCAGCAAATTAAGGAACTGCATTTCTTGGGGTGTGTGAACTTTTAATTTCGATATTCAAACAGTTCAGGGTTTAAGTGTTTCCATTCAGTTTATTAATTGAGAGTGTGAATGGAAATGTAAAGAAATCATTTTGTGGAGTGTAATTTTACATCTCGCTAGTAAAAATAAATCCGTAACAAGGCAAAGGCCACACAAGGGAGAACAGCTAAAGGAAACCTGTCAGAAGAAAAATATATAGTCCATTGCTGGCCTGCTGGTAAAAACACTTTTTCTCTGTGTGACATGCTCATAGTCTGATTTCCATGCTTTGAGTCTGTACCTTAAATCAAGTAGGCAGCCTTTACTCTGATATCACATGCGGAATACTTGTTCTGTAAGTCAGACAGCATTGAAGTCAGGGTATTAGAATGACAGCCAGGTAACTTGCATTTAGTAAGTCAGCAATGGCAGTTTGAAGGTTTCCTTTAAAATGGATCTAGAATCAGATATATTATTTCATTCTACAGTAATTGCATGCATACTATGTAATGTGTAAGTGTAACAACAACAGGTTCTCTTAGATTGTAAATTCCAAGGATCAGGCCCTCCTATTCCTCTTGTATTGAACTGTATTGTTGCTGTATTGTTTCCCTTTATATTGTAAAGCGCTGAGCAAACTGTTGGCGCCATATAAATCCTGTATACAAATAATAATAATAACAACAGGTAATTATTATCTGCTTTCCCACTGCCCTACAGCAAATATACTGATACAGTGCGGCAGGGGTGCGCAAAATCACGTATATACAGTATACGTGATTTTGCATTTCCGGGTAGGGGGCTCGTGTGAGCTGCTCACGTGCCCTACCCGTGCTGCTATTCGTGCCCTGGGCTGTCAATCACCGTGTCCCGGTCGGTGATTACTTGCCGGCACCTAGTGATCAGGAGCATTACCGACAGGGTAGATAACTCTATGTAAACAATACAGTTCTCTCCCCTGTCAGTTCCTGCACACTGCTTTGTATGGCTGTGCATAGTAGAGCCAAACAAAGCAGTGTGCTTACAGTGGAAAGCACAGACACAGCTTACAGTAAAACAGCACACAGTTAACCCTTTGATCACTCCACATGTTAACCCCTTCCTGCCCAGTGCCATTAGTATAGTGTCAGTGTTTTTTATTAGCACTGATCACTGTAATGGTGTCACTGAGGATGTCAGTGACACCAAATTGTTCCCCCCAGTGTCAGAATGCCCGCCGCAGTCCTGCTATAAGTTGCTGATTGCCGCCATTACTAGTAAAGAAAAAAAATCCCAGTATATATACGCTGCCATTTGTAAACGCTATAGCTTTCACGTAAACCAAATAATTTACAGGTATTGGGATTTTTTATTTTAGCAAAACATGTAGCAGAGTACATTTTGGCCTAAATTTATGATGAAATTTTATTTTTTATTTTTTTACTGGACATGTTTAATGGCAAAAAGTTAAAAATATTGTTTTTTTTTCTCAAAATTTTTTTTATAGCACAAAAATGAAAAAAAAACACAGGCCATCAAATACCACCAAAAGAAAACTCTGTGGGGAAAAAAGGATGTAAATTTCATTTGGATGCAGCTTTGCATGACCGCGCAATTGTCAGTTAGAGTAACGCAACAAACGGCCTGGTCAGGAAGGGGGGTAAATCCTCAGAAGGGCAAGTGGTTATTATGGCTCAAAGAGGTCACAGTACTCTCCCTGACAGGGCTTTCATCTTTTTTTCTCTCCAGCAGCGTAGTGTCATCTTAAACTGATAGTAAACTGTTTTTTTTTAAATTTTGCCTACAGGTAAGCTTATAATAAATCTTCCCTGTAGGTAAAATTAATATCTCCTAAACGTGCACCGTTTAGGAGATATTCTCTCTTCTTTTAAAGCCGGCGCAAGTGCTCTGAAGGAACGGCATGGCCGTACCGTTCCTTCAGAGCTCTGTGCGTGGCCTGGAACTCCCACACAAGTGACGTCATCGCGGCCTGGACTGTCAGACCGGGTGAAGATGGAAGCCTCTGCCGCAGTTACAGCAGGCCACTGGAGGGCTTTGTTTTAAGGTACGTTTCACATAATGTGCTAGTATGCGATGTATAACAGGACAATATGACATTACCTTGCAGGGGACTTTTTAATATTTTTTACTTTCCTGCAGTTTACTAACCTAACCTTAAGGTAAGGTTAGGTTCACACTCAAGCAGGTAGATGTGGGTGCAGGAATCACAGCTGTTCCTGCAATCACCAGCAGCCAAACTGCACTGCACTACACTGCCATTCATTTTTAACGGCACCCCACACATCTCAACCCGCAGTGCATTTGCGGGTGTGGGAACCGCAGATTTCCCTGTGGCTGTGTTTTTTAAATGGTGCAGACCCCTTTTTTGTGGGAAATGCAGGCACAGCAGCCCATTCAAATAAATAGACTGTCAAACGCGGGCCGCAAATCCTCTTAAGTGTGAACCTAGCCTCAGGATTACCCAGAAGCACCAACTATTTCCTGGACTGAGATGATGGTGCCTGTACAGTTCTTGACTAGGGTCTGACACAGATTAGCCCCTGATGCAACTTTGCAACTTACTACAAAGTTGCAATGTTTAAGTCTGTTCAAATAAACTATTTTGGTAAAGAACAGTAATCATTAATGACAAAGTTCACCTAATCAGCTCTGCATATCCTTATCATAGCTTTTATTTCCATACACTCATATACATTGGGAACACTGAACAGTCTATTCCAAATCAAAACATGAAGAAAAATGTTTCAAATTTGTTATTACTTTACAGAAAGTGAAGAAAAAGGAATATTAGACTGTTCAAAAAATAGCAGTGTCTGCATTTTTCTTTACAAACTCAAACATTTACTGTATAAACTGAAAAATGCTTGAAAAGTTTGCTTTCCTGTGAATCACTGAACTAATATTTAGTTGTATAACCACTGTTTTTGAGAACTGCTTCACAGATGTGTTGCATGGAGCCGACCAACTTCTGACCAGGGGCGGACTGACAACTCAAGGGGCCCCCGGGCAATAGGGGATCATGGGGACCCTGCGTTCTTGCCCACACTCCAAAAAACAGGTACTAGGGGCATTTCATAGGGCCCCCTACTGACCCCGAGCCCTCGGGCAGTGCCCGAGAGCTCGAATGGTCAGTCCGCCCCTGCTTCTGGCACCTGTGAACAGGTATTCCAGCCCAGGACGATTGCACGACATTCCACAATTCCTCTGCATTTCATTTTTACCTCAGAAACAGCATTTTGATGTCACCCCACAATTTTTCTTTTGGATTAAGTTCCGGGGATTGGGCTGGCCACTCCATAACATTAATCTTGTTGGTCTGGAACCAAGATGTGTCACGTTTACTGGTGTGTTTAGAGTTGATGTGTTGTTGAAACATCCATTTCTATGTTTAGGCCAGTCAATGTGTTCTTTGGCAAATTATAACCTCTTCAGCACGTAATTGTTTTTCAACAATGGAACTTTGGGGGGGCTTCTTGTCAATAGCTCGGCTTTGACAAGACGTCTTCTAATTGTTACAGTACTTACAGGTAATTTTAGACCATCTTTGATCACCCTGCAACTGCTCTTTGGCTAAGTCTTTGCAATTTTGGCTATTCTTCAATCCATCTGAATGTTAGTTTTCCATTTTCTTCCACATCTTTCTGGTTTTGGTTGCCATTTTAAGGCATTTGAGATAATTTTAGCTGAGCAGCCTATCAGTTTCTGCATTCCTTTATATGTTTGCCCCTCTCCAATCAACGTTTCAATCAAAGTACGCAGTTCTTTTGAACAATCTCTGGAATGATCCTTTTTTTTTTTCAGAAAGAAAAATTCTGATTTTCAGAAAGTAACACACTATACCCAGCATGTACAACATTTGCTGCCTTCATCATTAAATAAGTGACACCTGTTTGACACCTGATTTTTCACAGACTGAATAACCTCACTAAATGAACTCTACCCTGCTATTATTTTGAACATGCCCCTTTCAATTAGTGATTCAATTACACAGAATCAGCAGCATGCATGTCATGACTACTGGGTCTGCTGGTTTTCTATTACTCTACTACACCTACTAGTAAATTATTTGTATGTAGAAATATAATTTATACCAAAAGCAGTGATTGATCTGGTCAGTGATGTTGGACTGCTATTATTTTGAACACAACTGTGCCTGTCACAGACAGGTGCATGAATTTGTCGCTACTGGGCATGGACGTTGGGGTATCCATTTTGGACCCTCCTTCCTCAGTGTGCTCCCTCCCTCTCTGGTCACTGCACCCTTAAAGTGATTGTATTATTTTTAAATGGCAAACATGTCATACTTACCTGTTCTGTGCAAAGCTTTGCACAGAGTAGCCCCAATCCTCCTCTTGTGGAAGCTGCTTCCTATTGTGACACACGTGTGGCTTAATGCCGAGCTGGGCTGAGTGCATCTATTAACACACAATTCGGCTCAGCCCTGCCCCACCTTAGTGGATTTGATTGACAGTAGCTGAAGCCAATAGCTCCTTCTGCTGCCTCCATGTGCAGTGAGGAAAGAGATAGAGAAAGCAGTGCCACTGCTCTCAGGCACAGCACTGGATTGCGGTTAGGTTTAGGTAAGTATTTAGGGGAAACCCTTAGGTTTTTACAATCACTTTAACAATGGCAGGCACATGCAGTAGGAGGTGTCCAATGGGAAACTGGGAGTTCCCTATCAAGTCTGCCTGGCTGTTGATTGACAGCACATTTCAGTGAGCCAAAGCCGCTGTTCAGTCCAGTAGAATCTTTCGAATCCTCCCACTGTTTTGTGCTGTCATTCAAGAGTATGGTGGACCTGATGGGGAACTAGTCTCTTGTTTCCTCATCAGGATCCACTCATCCAGTTACACAAGTCTTTTCCCAAATGTGGGTATTGCCATATTTGGGTAGTCACATTAGCACTATCCCCTGGAAGGAGGCAGATGAGTAATCCGGTATTGTAAAAGCACTATTTTACTGTAACATAAGGTCAGCTTTATAAAAAAATCATCAAAGCCATCATGCTGTAAGTTTATAAAGTGGAGTAGTTTTAAAAGCTAAGTATGTATAATTAGTAATGTACACTATATTGCCAAAAGTATTGGAACGCCTGACTTTACATGCACATTAACTTTAATGGCATCCCAGTCTTAATCCGTAGGGTTCAGTATTGAGTTGGCCCACCCTTTGCATCTATAACAGCTTCAACTCTTCTGGGAAGGCTGTCCTCAAGGTTTAGGAGTGTGGTCTATGGGAATGTTTGACCATTCTTCCAGAAGCGCATTTGTGAGGTCAGGCACTGATGTCCCATGAGAAAGCCTGGCTCACAGTCTTCACTCTAATTCATCCCAAAGGTGTTCTGTCAGGTTGAGGTCAGGGCTCTGGGGTGAAGGAATGTGACTGGCCTGCACAAACTCACTCATCCATGTCTTTATGGACCTTGCTTTGTGCACTGGTGTGCAGTCATGTTGGAACAGGAAGGGGCCATCCCCAAACTGCTCCCATAAAGTTGGGAGCATGAAATTGTCCAAAATGTCTTAATATGCTGACCCCTTAAGAGTTCCCTTCACTGGAAGTAAGGGGCCAAGCCCAACCCCTGAAAAGCAACCGCACACCATAATCCCCCCACCAAACTTTACACTTGGCACAATGCAGTCAGGCAAATACCGTTCTGCTGGCAAACGCCAAACCCAGACACATCCATCAGATTGCCAGACAGAGAAGCGTGATTCATCACTCCAGAGAACACGTCTTTACTGCTCTAGAGTCCAGTGGTGGCTTGCTTTACACCACTGCATCCAATGCTGTGCATTGCACTTGGTGATGTAAAGCTTGGATGCAGCTGCTCGGCCATGGAAACCCATTCCATGAAGCTCTCCACGCACTGTTACTGTGCTAATCTGAAGGCCACACGAAGTTTGGAGGTCTTTAGCCATTGACTCTGTAGATAGTTGGCAACTTCTGCGCACTGTGTGCTTCAGCATGCGCTGACCCAGTTCTGTCATTTTACATGGTCTACCACTTTGTGGATGAGTTGTTGGTGTTCTCAGTTGCTTCCACTTTGTTATAACACCACTAACAGTTGACCATGAAATATTTAGTAGCAAGAACATTTTACGGATGGACTCTGTCAGGAATGGACTCAGCACTGGTGGTGGGACTCACCTGCCGTGTGGGCTGCAGTACCAGGGCTGACCAGCGGGTGCTCTCAGCAGCCAGAAGCTCACTCCTGCAGTCAGCCAACACCTGAAGCTGATTGCAGGAAGTGTATTTAAGGAATGACCAGGCCTGTGATCAGGGCCTTGGTGTATGTTTCCCATGAGCCCCTGTACCTGGTATCCTGTGTTCCTGCCTCGTTGCTGACCCTGCTTTGATCCTGACCTCTGCTGACCGTCTCCTGATTAACCCCTGGCTTGCCTGACTACTCTTTTGCTTGACCCCTGGTACCGCGCTGCCCGCAACCTGCTGAACCTGGCTTGTGACCCCGACCATTCTCTGCTCGCTCCTCTTGTACCTCGCTGCCCGCACGATACCGACCTGGCCTGCCTGACTACGCTTACTTCACCCGACGATCCATCCCGCATGGATCACTTCAGTAAGTCTGCCTGCCTCTTCCCATCAGACTCCGTTCCCGCACTCCCCTGCCAGTACTCTCTACCACAGCCGGACGCACTCAGGGGTCGCGACCTGGTTCCAGTCTGCACCAAGTCCATCCCCACCATCAGGGGCCCTGGTGAACAGTAGGCTGGGACTTAGACCCCGAGCCCTGAGGAAATCCGTGCTGTGGGCTCAGCCTGCCTGACCACTCCACCTCTCCAGCCCTGACTGCACTGGTACCTATTAGTTTAAGGTTTATTGCACCTGGTTGTACATATTTATGTAAGTGTTGAGTTTGGTTGTTTGCACTGCGTTTATGTTTGTGTTGCCTTTAATAAATTATATTGTGTTACACGCTATACCTGAAGTCTGTGTTTCCCTGTGTCGGTCCACACACCTCTGGTCATACCTGGAGCCCTGACAGACTCATTGTAAAGTTGGCAACATATCAAGGTACCACGCTTGAATTCACTGAGCTCCTGAGAGCGACCCATTCTTTCACAAATGTTTGTAGAAGCAGTCTGCATGCCTAGGTACTTGATTTTATAAACCTGTGGCCATTGAGGTGATTGGATTACCTTAATCCAATGATTTGGAGGGGTGTCCCAAAACTTTTTTGCAATATATGAACAGATCTGAACCTTTTACCTTATTACATAAAAAAGCAAGTGAAAGCTAACCACAACAAGAAATACCTACCTAATGAATAAATAAATGATTTGGAATAACTCACTTCTAACTGTTTTGAGCCACTGAAATACATTTACCACATTAAAAGCAAAACTGACACTAGGCAAGGCAGTGCCAATTTGCAATGTCAATGATTAAACATAGGGTTGTGCTTCAGCAGTATTAAGTAGCATCCAAAGTATAAAATTAGAAATAACTCAGACACAACTGTTGAAGTGACTAAAAGCCATTTGCCGTAGTAAAAGGAAAATTACTGAAAACCATTAAAGACAAATATAAAGGTTGCAATGAAACATGGTTGCCTTGCCTCCTGTTTGCAATTTAGAGAACCATATACCAGTCAAAGTTTACTCAAAATAATCTGCATTTACAAGAGTGTGCTGACTGCAGTTTTTGTATTCAACTTTAAAGAGTACTTTTTTCGAAAATAGAAGAATGAGCAAATTAATAAAGGAAGTCATCATAAATTACACTTTTGCTGATATCCCTCTCAGTAAAATAAGGGATTCCCGAAGATCATGTCCAATATAAGACCTCAATCTGTTTTTTGTTTTTTTTACACTTTTCACCTTCAAAACACACTATTGCAAGATTAAGAAAAACTTTATATGCTATAGAAGGTTTGTATATGTATCAGATTGCAAGTTTAGGTCACATAAAATCCTATATCAGCGAGCAGGACAGTTCTCACATTCTATATGTTTCATATAAGTCTTCATTCACACTAAAATCATTATTGATATATTTGGATGAAAGTACAGGACAAGATCATTTTCTTTGAAACCAAGCAGTTCAATGTTAAGGGCTTATTCATTGTATGTGTAAAAGTGCTGTATTTTTGCTTCCAGGAGGAACAGGTGTTTCATTCAGCCACAGTCAGCAGCCTGTTAAAAATCAATAACAGGTAGAAAGAAGATTCTATGGATCTTCCCATGCATCTGTCCCTGTACAAATGAAAATGCTTAAACATAAAGGAAGATCCGTACAGCCAATGTGTCTTTCAGCCTGTCATTAATTTTTAACAGGCTGCTGGCCAGGGCTATACAGAACACCTGTGGCTCCCACACGCATAAACAAGACCCTTCTGTATGCTATTTGGGCCCCTGTGCCCCAGTGAATTAGCCATAAATTGAACATTATCAACATCAGCCAACTGTGCTACAGTTTTCAAAGCTTCTGGTAGAATGTCCCGTGTTTGATCTGGCTAATCATTTGGGGGGGGGGGTGTCACGATCAGGGGTCAGACTCAAAGACCAGTTGCTATAGCAGTGGAAAGACTCACCTGAAACCAGCAGGATAGGTACACAGGCAAGTCACCGTGGGGCAGGGGGAATGGGATCACCCGAGGTGCAGAGTTTAACCGATTTTCACCAGAGCTCCTGATGGTGGAGATGGATTTTGCTGCATGTTAGCACAAGGTTGTGGTCCTCAGGATCATCCTACCAGGAGGCGATCAAGCGGAGGTCCAGTAGCGTATAAGCAGGTAAGGATCAAACGGAAGCGTGGTCAATAAACAAGCCAAGGTCAGTAATGAGCAGTCGCAGGTTGGGATCAGGCAGAAGCATAGTCAAGAACAAGCCAAGGGTCAATAACGAGTAGTAGCAAAATATGGATAATAACAGAGAGGACAATGAGCAAGATACTGGCTGGAGAGCACAATAATCTGGCAATCAGGAAGTGCAGAGACATGGCTTATATTAGGAAGTTCATGGGAGGAGCAAGGGGTTCAAGGTTCATGACAAACAAGGTCAAGGTAGGATCATCCAAATAATTGTCCAGGGAGCTGTCCAGCATTCCAGGTGGCTCAGCAAGAAGAAACATTGCCTCTCACTGCAGAAGGCCCAGGTTTGGACCCAGGCTCTGACAGGGGGTCTGATCGCTTGATCAATGACTACATTGAAAACCTGATATTGAAAATGTCTGAGAACTTTAGAAAGGGGTGCATCTTGTGAAAATTCTCCAGGCATTCTTTTTTTGTTGTGAGCCTTTTCTGAGTTTAATGACTTTCAATTTCAGAATACTCCAGAAGGGTACTGCTTGCATTTGTGGATTCCACCGGTATACAGTAGTTAGGTTTGAAAAGAAATCCCTAAGCATCAGAATTCAGTCTTTGGCAATTTCCTTTATTCTCCATGTTTGAAAACGATCTAATCCACGTGTTTGCAGAAGCACTAACATTGGACTATCAACATTAGAGATTTGCATAAGCATGAATTAGATAAGCAAGGTTTCATGTTCAAGCATGAAGCAGATGTTTGCTCTCACTCACAGCTTTATTGTCAAATCTAGGGGAATCAAAAATATATTCCAAACAGTACAGTAGAATGGTAAACAAATCCTTTGATTGGTCAACAGTGGAATCAAAGATGGTGCACAGTGCTTTTGAGTTATTTCAGCAGTTTCACCAATTTTCTTAAGTCTAGAGAGCTTTTCATGGCCATGACCCCGTTCAATCAAAGTAGAAGAGCATTTGCATGACTAAGAAAAACTCAGCAAATTTTTCAAGCGTGAGGAGAGACATATCATATGACATCAGTAATCACCAAATAACGCAGCGTGAGTATAGCACCCTGTATTTAAAGAACTTTATGGCATCGTTATAATGTGGACCTGTACTATAGCTCCCACTTAAATCTGCACTGCCATCAAATTAAGTAGCCAATAATATTAACCTCTCGAGTCCCCCAAACCTTTACACCCTACATGCTCTTTTGTCCGAAGGTGTTTTTTTTCATTTGTGGCAATCTCTTGGTTATGCATGTAGCAATTGTACGTACAAATATGTACGCGAACATCCATTTTGGTAAAGACCCTCCATCTTGTATCATTTCTCACTCCAAATCAGCTCCCCCCTCCCTCTCTGTTGAGTGACACGTGGTCCTTGTGTGCTGGGTTCAGAAGTCCACAGGACACGGCTGGATATCCTTCATGGTTGTAAACCCAATAAGCTGATGCCAGTGTGTCTGTCCCACTCTTGCTCTGAAGCCGATCGTAAAGCTATAAACCCATCAGTCACTGGACTTCAAACGCATTACGAAATAGCAGTAAGACCTGCATCCCATGTGAAAACACTTTTTCATGCAATTTCGTAATTTCTCATAGGTAATACATACCAGAATACAAAACATATATTCAGAGAGGTCACTTTAATACCAGTCACCTGATACCTTACACCCCTAGTTAAAGTCTACAGGAGAGTAGAAAGCCATATAGTTCTAGCTGAAATAGTAAGATATGGCATATTTGATGTCTGGACATTCAGGATAACATTCTGCATATTAATCTACTAGTGGCTGCTACATGTACCTAGGGAATGTTATTGACCATGATATAAACTGGGAGGGATTTGGTCATAGCCTGAGTTCCCCACCTAAAACACCCCTCCCCAAATGAAGCGATTGGTTCTCTGCTTTAAGGAGACACTCTGCTGGGTTCCTAGAAAAAGGCTGTTTTGCTTGGAGAAGGAAGTTGAAGAATTCTCCCTTTTAACATCAGGAACCAACTTTGGGAGAAAAGGCACCCTTTTGCTCAGGACACTTGAAGCTGCTTAAACCAAGGCTGACAGCAAGTATCCTACCTCTCTAAACTTCTTTCTGTTATCTCTCTGTTGTGGTATTGCTCTCTGTATTTATATATATATATATATATATATATATATATATATATATATTGGCTACATCTTTTTCTGTAAATATTTTTATTGCACCATTTTGACCTTTTTAGTAATAAATCTTATTTTCTGAAAAGTGTTGAACTGTTTCTAAAGCTCTTTAATGCAAACTAAGAATCCCTGTCTCTGAAGAGTGCTACTGTGTGTTTTAAACCTCTATATACATCTGCCGTTGGTGACAGTGTGTATACAGATGATTATTCAAACATCATAGTGTTACTGCTAAGATTGGCGAGTTTCTTCCTTCTCTGTACAAAAAGGTGGTGGTGGCAGTGTGAAGGGTTAATTGCGTAATTAACCTGACCCAATAACAATCCCTCTCAGGCTGCGGTACATAGATTGTGGTCCATTAGCTGGAAAATCTTTGTGCAGGGTGCAGCTGGGCGTGGCATTGTTAGGTACGTGACAGTGCGGTTTTAGATTGGCTAGTCCTTCGGTCACAAGTCGGGGAGAAGGGCTGGTGGTCTGACACAGCATCCCTCACAATGCAATGTTTACATAATTTGCACATCCTCATATATTTAGCTCAAAATATAAAATCTTTAGATTAAAATGATATCACATTAGTGTTACTTATGCAATGTAGCAGAAAGGTAAAGCTTACTGTGAACATATGGGTTTTATTTTAGGAATTCTATATTCCCCTTCCAATGCTACACTGTGACACATGCTGAAGGATAGAAAAAGAAACAGTTTTCAGAAATGTTTTTATCGTAAAATATTATTACCATTCTCTCAGATTATTCATTCACTGCAACATCCTGTGTACTGTCCATTTACACACTGAATGTATCAGTTTCTCTAACATCATGGCTTATTTCTCGTTTCACAATGCTTCCCATGATGGAGTTCAACTGAATGACTGTTTTGCTTAACAAGGTTACCAGACCACCTCTACAATTGGGGTGCTCTGTCTTTGTTTTACTATTCAGCATCTCAACCTCTTCTATATGCTTGTGGAAAATGATGTTATATTTTCTAAGATGAAAGCTCATTAAAATTCCAGTTTTTTTAGATCAAGGATACATAAAGTAGAAGCGGCTTCATCCTTCTCTAGCAAGGCCTAGTTTGGCAAAGTACAGTGATTACAATTAGTCTCCTAACAGTCTTATGGTTTTTGAAGTATTAACAATAATTAAAATTTCAATATTTACCCCATTTTCTGGAAACAGATATGCATTTGCCAATGCCTGATGTTACAGAGATTCCGCATGTTCCCTTACATGTTCATATATATATTTAATACAATCAAATTGCATATTCACCAAATATTTCTGAACTGCATTGAGTTAAAAAGACAAGCTGATAGACAAGCATTGAGGCTGTCTGAATTTTCTCATCAGGAATAATGCAAGCTTTCAGTTTTAATACTTTCATTAACCACTTGAGCTTCAGAAAGTTTTCTCCCTTCATGACCAGAGTATTTTTTGCCATTTAGCACTGCGCTACTTTATTTGGCAATTGTTTGGTCATACAACACTGTATGCAAATGGAAATGAAAAAAAAAAATTTCCCACACAAAAAGAGCTTTTTTTGGTGGTACTTCATCACCACTGGGTTTTTTATTTTTTATTATACAAACAAAAAAAGACCAAAAATTTGGGGGAAAAAATATTTTCTATTTTCTGTTATAAAATATATCCAATAAAAAAAATCAAGAAATTAAATGTCTTCATAAATTTAGGCTAAAATGTATTCTGCTACATGTCTTTAGTTAAAAAAAAGAAAAAGTGTATATTAATTGGTTTGTGCCAAAGTTATAGCATCTATGAACTATGGTAGATATACTGGAACTTACACAGGCTATGATGCTATACTGGTAATGATGGTGATCAGTGACTTAGAGCTGATTCACACATGTGCGGCGCGGATTGAAGCTCAGGTTTCATAGCTAATTGATGCAGTAGTTTTCAGCAGTTCATGTCAAGTTTACATCAGGTTCAGGACAGGATTAGCTCAGAATTTTATCCTGTACACATATACAGTTTAGAAATGGTTCCCATAGAAGTCAATAGCCTGTAATCGCACCTAAACCTGAAGGCACTGCTCAGAAATCGTATATGATTCTTTTTCAAACCTCACGGAATCCGCACCGGCCGTGCACTGGACATATGTGAACATAGGAATTTCTATTTGTAACAAATTGAATCACGCATGTCTACTAACCACTACACCAGTGACCCCAATATAGCCCATGGGGTAATTTTAAAAAGGTCTTCAAGAGTACCTACATCTATAGATTAAAACAGGAGCCAGGCAAGTGATTTCAAGTGATATTAGACCTTCAATGGACACATGGATTACTGGGTGCACCCATAGCAAGCAGCTTGCTGCGGGGCACTGTACAGGAGGGAGGGGCCAGGAGCACCAGTGGAGGACCTGAGAAGAGGAGGATCCGGGTTCTCTGTCCACAACCACTATGTACAGCAGGTGAGTATAGACATGTTTGTTATTTTTTCTTTCCAAGCTAACAGACTGTCTCTAGACTGCACTCTCCACTGTTAACTCTTTCCTTGGAAGTTCAAAGATGCAGCATTGAAAGAGCAGGATCCATCAGCTTAGTTATGTTTTTCCAATCCATAAGTGATGTTTTATTTACTTGTAATGTGCCTCTGAACTTACTAGCAATTTTGAATACTGAAGAGTCAGTTCCCTAACATAGCCCCTCCCTCCTTGCATGCCCTACCCTTTCTTCTTCTGGGAGTGTTTAATTACCCTCTGTATATACCCAGCTCCTCCATCCCTCCCTTCACCTCCACACATAACCTTTTATTGGAATACTATAGAGCAGTGGTATCCAAAATGCGGCCCTTTGCTTGCTTTTACCTGGCTCTTGGGACATTATTTCTCCCATTGCCACCCATGATGGGGCACTATTCCTCCAACTATCACCAATGATGGGGCACTATTCCTTCCACTGACACCAACAATGGAGCACTTTTCCTTCCACTGACACCAACAATGGGGCACTAATCCTTCCACTGACACCAATGATGGGGTACTATTCCTTCTTATGATGACACCAACAATGGCCTCTAATCCTCCTGCTGACACCAACAGTGGGGCACTTAGTGGCACTTTTCCTTCCACTGACACCAACAATGGGACACTAATGCTCCCACTGACATGAACAATGGGGCAATTTTCCTCCCACTGACACCAACAATAGGGCACTATTCCACTGATTGACACCAATGATGGGGCACTATCTCTCCCACTGATGCAGGGACATTTTCTACTCCCATTGGTCACAGTCTGGCCCTCCTAAAGTCTGATGAACAGAAAAACTGGACCTTTGTTTAGAAAGTTTGGAAACCCCTGCTATAGAGTGTCACTTGAGTGACAGCTCTAAATCTGCTTGTGCTGCATAACATACATTAAATGCACATATAATCATATGAGAATGTTTTAGGTAAAATAAATGGTCTGGTGACAGGGTCACTGTAAAGGAAACCTGTACTGGCAGAAGTACAAAGTCCAGTGTTGTTGATGCTAATCTCCTAATGCGGGCTAGTTGACTGTCTATTTATGACTTTAGTATTTTGACATACTGACTGGAGCAAGCATGTAGACCAGGAAAGTCAGCCTGAAATGCATGCTGGTTTAGGTCAGTGACTTAAGCTATGTACACACACGCAGCTTTTTTTTCAATCAACCAGTGGGCCGAACAAAAAAAAAAAAAAAGACAGATCCTCGCATCATTAAAAACAATGTTAACACTGATCAGCAATCGATCGAATGTTGGATTTCCAGCAAGACTGTTGGACAGAAGCCAGTTATTAGATCACCTTCTGTTGAACAGACAGCTGTATGCATGGACCAAATGACGGTAGGTTCCTGTTGAACCAGACGATTTTTGGCCTGTGAATACTGGACTTTAGAAAATAGTAGAGTCATTGAAATTCAAATTCAGCCAGGAAACAACTATCTTCAGAAGCCTTGATACTTTTTAACTGCAGATTTTACTTAAGATAACTACCGTGTATCCAATGGTCTCCCTGGGCTTGTATGATACACCTGACATGTATAAATCATACAATCAATAGTACACAGTAGTTCTCGGTATAATGCACTTTCTGTATATATTATCCAGAATACTGAAACAGCTCTGGATAATGGACATCAGCATTGCTGGACTCCAGCAGTCAGTTATGGGGCATATGAGAAATCTAAAACAGGTTCCAGCTGTTGTGATAGAAAGGTACAGTTAGATGTCACAAGTTATGAAGTTGTTGCCTGGAGCACATTGATCAATTAGATTTAATTAAAAGGCAACATCTCTTCTATGTTCAATGTAAAGTACTTTAAACCCAAAAAGTTGGAAAGAACAAGATAAATCTATTTGTGAAATGTTCCGTAACATGTTTGAAGGTATTTTATAGAAATCCTTTAGCAGAAAAGAATCCTAAATAAGCACTATAAGGCTTCATTGTTTCACAAGATTCCAATAGTTACAAAGGTATAATTAAACAAAGTTATCCTGAAAAGTTTGTTTTGTTAACTAAGCAATTTGTGTAAAGTGAAACAATATAAACTATTGTTCTTTCTATGTGTAGTCTGTATTTCCAAATCCTAAACGGCTAACCAAGATCAAAAGATTCTCCGTAAACAGCATACATGGAGCCATCTCCCCTGCCAGCTATTGTATTCTGACAACTGCTGCTCCCATGGCTGTCAGAATACCCAAGCAGTGACTGTATCTGATTGGCTGCAGCAACTAAACATTTTTTGTCTGGGTCTTTGATATTCAGATTGAGGTTTATTGAGTTGTTTAGTGCCAACAAGGCCACCCAAAGCTTGAATTTTGACTGATTCAGCAGGAATCAGCTGAAATTCAAAGCATGTATGGCCAGCATAAGAGGGGACAAACATTCTTTTTAAAGGACCACTATTATCAGTTCATTTCTCCTTTCTTAGAAGTTAGTTCTAGAATTTTGTTCACATGTCCATTATTTATATTAAAATATGTTTGTATTAATTTTCATGTTCCCAGGTGTTATACTTTTTCAGCCTGCAGAAGTTTTATAAATGTTCACTTTTGTTCTGTTTCACATGCTACTTTATGCATTAACATACCTCCTTAGACCCAGTCTGTCAGGACAGTATGGTCACCTGCTGACTTGGCATCTTCCACAACCACTTGATTCTTCAATAAGAACCAGAAGCTGAATACAATTTTACTTTAACTAATTGTAGTACAGAGGATGTTCTACAGTATTTTGAAGTCTAAGAAGACAATCCCTGGATACTCTTGAGGATTTCAATGTGCCTCCACATGACAAATGTTGGTGTGGGCGACAGATTCATGTACATGTTGTACTCAGCTACACAAATCTGGGACATGCACTCTGACCTCAGTCCAGCAGCACTCCTTGTAGTTCCGTACCTGGGAGGCAGAGCCTGATGGGGAATTATAGACACTAGTTTCCCCATCAGGTCCACACCCCTTGTGACTGACATCAGACAGTGGGTGGAGCCTAAGCCAATAGGTAGCTTGCTGTGGACTAATTAATCAGTCCACTTCCTGCTGTCAATTACAAGGTGAGTGCGGACTGAATGGGGAACCAGTGTCTCAGCTTCCCAATCGGGCTCCATGTGCTGCAGCCATCATTGGATGTTAGGAAGCTGTGGGCTGTGAAGCCGACAGCCTCTTTTTATAACCAGTGACAGGGAGGGAGTAGCAGCTGTGAATATGCCACTCTTCCACACTGCAGACAGGGAAAGGCACTCTGCCTGTCTTTGAACACCAATTAAGAGTAAGGCTTATTTACCTCCGGGTCCTATGCTGAGCAGTCGGACTCATGCATTGTTAACACAGCAGGTCGGCCAATCAATACAGGCACCATTCAGATAAAGCTCTGAACGAGGTGGAGAGGTGAGGTGGTGATGTCTCACTCTATCTCATCCAAAGAACACTTCATTAATTGGGAAAATGCAGAGCCTCCTGCATTCATAAAGTAGGAGAGCAGACACTCAGGGTGGCACCTGGAAGTACGTGGAGATCACTGGAGCAGGGGTGTCTACTTGCTATGTATAACATACCAATGTCGGAAATTGTTTTTTAGAGGATGCAAAGATTAGTTCAGAAAAAGAATGTTGCTAAATTGGCTTGCCCACAGAAAAAGGCAACTTAAATAATGAGGGGAACCACAAATGCCAAAAACCACAAAGCAACTCATTCACTCCCTTATCATATCACGACTTGACTACTGTAACTCCCTCCTCTCTGGCCTACCCCAACACAGGCTATCCCCGCTTCAGTCTATCCTGAATTCTGCGGCCAGACTCATCCACCTCACCAACCGCTCCGTATCCGCCACCCCCCTCTGCCAATCCCTCCACTGGCTTCCAATTGCCCAATGCATACAATTCAAAATATTAACATTGACGTACAAAGCTATTCATAACACTGCCCCAAACTACATCACCGACCTGATATCCATCTACCACCGAAAACGCACTCTCCGCTCCTCACAAGACCTCCTACTCTCCAGTTCCCTGGTCTCCTCCTCCCATGCCCATCTCCAGGACTTCTCCAGGGCTTCCCCCATCCTCTGGAACTCACTACCCCAATCTATCAGACTGTCACCTACCCTCCTCACCTTTAGGCACACCCTGAAAACCCATCTCTTCAGAGAAGCCTACCCCGCCCTTGCCTAATTGCTGATCTCCTCCACTCTTCTCACCACTCCATCCCCCACAGCTATTTCCTCCTGTACCACCCTCCCTCCTAGATTGTAAGCTCCAAGGAGCAGGGCCCTCGAACCCCTCGTGTATTGTATGGTTTTGTTACTGTACTGTCTCGTGTACTGTCTCCCATTATAATGTACAGCGCTGAGCAAACTATTGGCGCTATATAAATACTGTATAATAATAATAATAATAGGACTGGATGTTTTTCAATGGCAGGATACCCAGGTAAAACAAAGGAAAAAGAGGAAAATTAATGCAGCCATCATATTAAAAAACTGCAGTATATTCCATTTTAACCTTGCTTTAGATATGTATTATTATTAAATTATTTGCAGTGCTTGAATAATGCTCCTCAACCTCTCATTTCCTCTCTCACTACTGTTTGTTTGGAACGAGTAGTACATGTTAGTTGTGGTCACTGCTGTATGCACACTACAAATCCCATAGTCCATAATCCTTAGTCCATCTCTGAAGCGAACAAGAGAGGGTGGCTACATACCTACATACAGTAGAACAAATGTATCCACCTTCTATCGGGAAGTCTTATCACAGAAGAAAAAAAAAAGGTATTTGGAGAATTGGAGGAGGCTTTTTTTTGCATTAAGAATACAAACTTGAACAGATTTTTTTTAAAATCCAGACTTTAGGGCCACTTTAAAGGGATACCACTACTAATTTTTATTATTATTATTATTATACAGGATTTATATAGCACCAACAGTTTGCTCAGCACTTTACAATATAACGGGACAATACAGTTCAATACAATTATCTAATCTGCAGATTCTGCCATGTTGATTTACTCACAAATTTCCTATATGTCCTAGGGACCTGGCCATATAAAACTCTCACATGGGTTTCCAGGCTCACCCATCTCCTACAGCCTATTGCAAGTGAATATCACATGTGCTGAAACATGTTACAAGTTGCACCCTAAATACAGATGTAACATGTTCCAAAAGATGATTGTATCCTTTAGTCCTGGTTTACACGGATGTGATTTCTGAAGCGTTTCAAAACACATGGAATCACATGACTAGTGAAATAACATGAGTTGAAAAAGGGTCCTGTGCGAGTTCAATTTGTTGCTCCATAGACTTGAATGGAAACTGCATCTGTGGACTCTTGGAGGTTCCAGTACCAACTCACAATGGAGCTGCTCCTGAAATCGCACTGCAAAGCGGATTCAACTCACACCGCATCAGTGTGAACCTAAGTTAAACATGAACAGAAAAGAATGGGACTCTCCTTCTGCAACAGATGAAATGCGACTTTATTGGAGATCACGACTTTCATGCAGGAATTAAACTTTCTTGATGATGACATCTTGGATATGGAGCCCCCAGGAGATAAAGTGATTGAGCCCAGAAGCATCCATTACAGAAATAAGATTTTTGGGAGAAAAGATTCTTTATAAAATTCAACCATGACCTTCCACTGCCCTCAGCATCCACAGCCTCATCCACTCATTATGCATCTTAACAGCATTCCAAAAAATAATCCATTTATCTTTTCATATTCCTGAACACTCTGGATTGTAGGTTTTCTGATAAAAAAAACAAAACAAAACAGTTCATGCCTGTTTTAATCTAAATGAAAAAAAAGTGTTTACGACAAAGAATTTGACAGTTCGGCTCATCAGCATGATCAGCTTGCATTTAAACCTGATAAACTATGACACAAGTTTGACCTGTCTAGATGGAAAGGTAAGTCACTGGTGTAATTGAGCATCTACATGCTGGTCAGGTTAATCGGAGATCCTTTCAAACATATTTGCCTGCTCTGTGAAAGAAAAGTTTCTATTTTCTGCTCTTTTAATAAGTTCAGACAGGCTGAAAGTGCTGTGCCCTAGAGCATAAAGCTTACTAAAAGATAAGGTTTTAAAGTGTGGAAACATCACTCACATTTGAGGTTTGATGGAGAAAAAAATCTAAAAATAAATTCAAACCTGTCTGTTGTTCATGCAGGTGTAGAGGGAAAAAAAGGCAATATTTTAGATGACTTCAGACACCGGGATAATTTCCTAGACATGTCTAGCAGTTTTATATAACTCATTAACAGTCAAAGGCAGCACTACCCATTCAATCTAAAAGCACTATCTTTTTTTAAAGACCAGGAAACACATTTTAGGTCAACCCAGGACTCCATTTAACTGAGAAATCCACCAACATATCGAAAACAAAGGTTTCTTTACCGGCAAACAAGTTAAATGTCCACAAACAAACTGTCTTTTACTTCAGTTCTCATATTCTGCTTCTTTTTATACAGCCGTAGGCCATAACTTCCCTCAAGTGATTAAATGGTTTATGAGTTTGTGATGGGGAAACTCTGTTAAAGCTTCAAACATTGACAAACTGTGACTAAGCACCTGACTGAAGTCGGCCCATAGCATTTTATTTTGGCTCCGAAGCACTAAAATCTTATTCCCCTCAGCACAGCAAACACTTTTATGAGAAAGGCTTCTTTACCGCTTTTCTGATCTTTTGAAGACCTTTCTGCGTGAGGCGAACTGTTCCACTCAGCACTTCTGTAATGGTCATCAGGCTGTAAGAAATATTATGTCCTTATCCTGTAATCATGGCATAGCTTCTGAAATAAAGTTTTAAAAAGAAAAAAAAATAGAAGATTAAGGATTTTGTGCTTGCACAGTTCTCTTTTCATAAAAAAAAGTCATCCAGGAAATGAAAGACCTTGAATTTAATAACACTAACCTTTCATACAAAAATAGGATTAAGAACATGAAATATTCAAAGTAAATTGCCATACCACTGACCATCTAAGGCCACAGAGGCAATAAAATGGAGTCACCCGACTATGAAATAACAGGCGCACCATTTCTAACATTGGTGTGATAATTGAAGATAAATTTAATAGCTTAAAGCATCAGCACAGAAATGTGAATAGAAGAGAAATAAACGTCTGTATGATGTGCAAGTTCATTTAGAACTAAGAAAAAAAAACAGGAATTAGAAGAGGAAGGTCACTGTATTATACTCAATCATTACTTTCGGTTATAATATGTTAGACATGACTGATAAGGTTATCTTCCTTTGGTTTGAAGGCTGAACGCCTTCTCTTTCCTGAAAGAGTCAAAAATGGATCTTAAATTGAATAAACCGTTTTATAACTAAAAAGTTAATCATTCTGAGATAAGGATACATTTTTTAAATGTTTTTGCCTGAGGACTATACAGTTGAACTTTGCAGCTTGGGAGAATTCTTTAGGGCCGATTAACACCAGATGCGGTAGGATTGTGTTGGGCGGCTATTTCAGTGCAGTCTCACTGCAAAATGCCTGGTCTCTGGTGTGCCCAGTTCACACCAGTGCGTTGTGGTGGCGTGTGGGTAAAGTGTGTTGTAAAAAGAACCGCATGCACTGCTTTTTATCAGCGCACCACAGGGCACCACCTTGCACCACATGGCAGCCGATGGAACTTTATGAAGTGTCTGCGGCATTTCAATAAAGCTAGTTTAAAAACAAATGAACAGCAGCTGGTGTGAATAGACCCTAAACAAGCACTATAGTCACATTCATCAAATTAATGTAAGTATTAATAAATAGAATTAATCACTGACTCATAACTTTGTATAAGTATTGTTTAAATATTTTTCCCTATGTTGAATCTGTGCATATCTTCAGTCCATCACTGTCACTGTAACTGCAGCTGCTCTTTGGTAGTATTCCTGCCTTCTCATATCAGCCAGCACAGGGATTGATATGTCAGCTTCCTGCTGATTGCAAAACTGAATATCACATGGTACTTTGTAGTGCCCCCTAAATGAAAGAACTCATCCCCAGCACCCTGTAGATGTGCAGGTTACAGAGAGGAACTGGCCACTGGAGGGTGGAGACTTTAGCTATGCAGTGTGCAGCTATGCAGACTTTATTTATACAGTCTGCACAATAGCTTCTTGCACAACACAGCTAAAGGAGGAATATGCTTGTCTAAAGGGATGCTGGAAATATGTTATTTCACCCAGGCTCATAATTCTTCTCATATGATCTTCATGCAACAGAATAGGTGGCTCCAAGGGAGATACTGAGAGAGCGGGATAAAGCAAGCATAAAGAAAATGATAGTGAATGAATGCGGAAACAGAATAAAACTGAGAATTGAAACTTGACACATACTCTATATGTAATTCTTTTTTTTTACTTTAGCTACACTTTATCATACCCGTTAACTTAACTCGGATTGCCTTTCCCATAAGAAGAGCAGCACAGATTCACATCTATATCCTTATTTGTTTAAATGTAACCACAAGAAGTTACCACAATGCAAGCTTGAGGTCTACCAATCTTACCAAGAGACATACTCCAAAGAGTAAGCTGGCAGCAAAAAATAAACCTGCATGGGGGTTTATCTTTCCTTACTGTATTCAAAATTATTTGATTTCCGCGACTAACTAACTTGACAAATAAATGAACCGGTGACAATTGCTGTTTTTGTTTTATGTTTGAGCAGTCAACATTGAACTTTTTTTGTCTCTAAATTTTCCCATGACAAAAGGGCATGATGCTGGTCACGTTATATGCAATATCAGGATTGCTGATGGTTATATGTGCTTGTCTATATCCTGATAACTTCTACTGACTGCGACAACACCTGCTTCACCCCTGCTTGAGCCTTATGATTGAGATAATTGGTCACAAACATTTAAGTTGTTAAAAAAGTTGACTGTAGTAAACATGTTAAAATTGAGTAATATATACAGTATGTACTGTACCTATAACATATCTTACCAGAAAAAGTTGAATACATTCCAAGCATACTTAAAGAGAGCGAGTATGATCTATGTGGGGCTCCAAGTGAAAAACTCGAGAAGAGGAGAAATGAGAAGAGCCTTACGGTGTATTGAGTACCTCACAGTTTTAAAAGGTGATTTAAAAGATGGAGGAATAGGACTCACATTGGTGAGCTTGTGAGTGACCATATGGAGGTGGAGGCTGCAACCCGTATATTGCACTTGTGGAGAATGTAGTTGTCTTCATGCAGAGAAGTAGATGGTTGCCCTCAATTCTCTGGAGGCCCTAATCCAAGTCTGCTAGGAGAAATCAGGATGGTAGGATGCTATATATTGCAAAAAAAAGAAGATAAATCATGTCGCAGAGATGCCATCACTGGATTGTGGATCACGTCATGTGCAAGAAGAAAAGTCTCAGGGATCAAGATCTTGATAATGAAGTATTTATTACACACACAACAAAGACACTTTTTTGTGACCACAGGTCACTTTTTCAGAAATATGTGACAAACACAGATTCTGCATCACTGTTTGAAGTTACACTTTAAGTGCTACACACACTCTCTCAATCAACATTGACTATTTTAAATCCTTATGCTACTAGCATAGGTAAATAGATAGGAAAGTATATTATATTCACTTCCTTAAACTTTTTTTTTTACATTTCTTCAGTTACTTCCTGGTTCTTTGCCTAGGCGAATGATGGCGTACATACCAGAAGTCTTCAGGAGAGGAGGAGGGGATTTCTCATCTAAGCACAGCCTCCTGCCTGCATGGCTGAGCTGAGGGCAGATGGATTTCAGAAAGTAAATGCTAGATGAACCATCTGCCCTTACTCAAGATGGCCACAGCTAGAAATGCTAGGGAATGTTTTTCAAAATGTATTCTCAGCACAATAAAGTATGGAGAAATGGATGACTGGATATGTTTACTTTGAATATTAAAAACAAGTTAAATAGTGTTTTTGGTTTGTGGTGCTCAAATGCAGTATAGTTAGGCTTTAAAGGCTGAGAAATTGTTTCTGATCCATACTTCAGCATTGAGTGCCTCTGCAACATGGTTTATTCTGTTATTTCTGCACTAAGTAAGACTAAGTAAGAGAAAATGAGGATCCCTGGTGTTGTGAATTTACAACCTTTCCATATGAATTAAAACACATCTTAAACTGAATTTGGTGTATGGTGATTTCTCCATATGGTTTGGGGAACCCTGTTTCTCAGTTGTGACCAATGGAATACTGGGGCTCAAAATGGGCTTATTCAAGTGACATCCACAGCCAGACTGACTGACATCCAGCCATCCATGTGTTCATCGACAGGTGAAAACCATTTAATACAGTTTTGTTTTGTTTTTTTCAAATGATCTCCCACAGTATCCACCAACTCCAAAGGAGAAGGTTGACCAGTACAAAAGAAAACATACAAATGGTTACCATTATCGTCTAGGCTATGCGCATATTTGTGCTCTCTTTATAAATCTAATCTCCCTCTCTGGTACCTCTGGTAGTTCTTAATGCTGTGTATTTCTCCCTTTAGCATCAAAGGTAGCATGTAGTCTTTTGTGGTAGTTCTCTATGGGGCCCTGAATTCTTGCAGGTGGTATAGCTGCCCATTCATCTTGGCAAAATGCCTCCAACTCATGCAAAGTCTTTGGTCATCTTGTGTGAACTGCACGTTTGAGATCTGCCCAGAGTGGCTCGATGATATTAAGGTCAGGCAACTGTGATGGTCACTCCAGAACCTTCACCTGTTCTGATAACATTGTTAAGTGGGGAGATTACTGTCACGAACCTGTGGTAGTGAGCCCTTGTAGACCGCCAACTCTGGGTTCCCCAGGGCACGGAGTCTAAGCCCCAGCCCGATTCTTCGCCAGAGCCCCTGATGGTGGGGATGGACTTGCAGCAAGCTGGAATCAGGTCACAGCCCCCAGGTACGCCCAGCTGAGGATGCGGAGACCAATCACGTGAGTGTAATTCAGGAGACAACAGGGAAGCCGATAGACAAGCCGAGGTCAGGACAGGTGGAGATCAGCACAGCCAGTAAACGAAGGCGGGGTCGGTGCACGGGTAGTCAGCTACAGGATACAAGCATAGTAACAGACAGGAGCTCAGACAACTAAGAAGTTGCTCAGGCAAAGTGGCCTAGACTGAGCATGTCTTATATAGGCAAGCAAACAAGGAGGGGGCAGGAAGTGACGGAAGGGAAGGAAATAAAACCCAGAGAATAGCAGACAACGCCCATAGGTGAGCACAAAAAAACCACACATGTGAAAGAAATCAGGAACAGCACTGTAGCAAGAAGATAAGAATACACAAACAAGAACTGCAGGCTAACTTGTGACAATTACCACAAAATGGATGCACACAGTAACATAGACCCCATATTTCTGCACTCTAAAAAGCCAAAGTTCTTTTGTTCTTCATTTTGGTCAAGTACACAATAGTTAAATACCCTCTCCCTTTTCTTATCCCATCTGTGTCCAACAGGAGATATTCGCCTTTACTTCCTACTTTGTAGAAACAACAGAACATGAGAGTAAAATCCAAAGTGAAGGAAATGCCTTTCTTTAGAATTTGTCATGAGGACACCCATTTATCAACAGTGTTCCCATTGGAAGATTTAGCCTCTATTCCTGTTTTAGTGGCAACTCGAAATTTAGTTCTTTTCCTTACTTTCAGCCCTTGTAACAGTTGTTAAAGAAAAAATTGGAAAGGAAAGGTGAATTTATCTGACTTGAAAGATATCTCAAGTATATACAGTATATTCTAATATGCATTTACTGGTATTTTTAATCCTGGATGGAGTTCCACTTTAAGTGAGTGCACAACTTGATAGGTAAACATTATAACTTTTAAAAGTCACTCAATTATTGTTATTGGTATGTGAAATCATCTTTGCTAGGGGTCATGTCTATGAAGCCATAGGACTAGATGATGTTTCAAGGCTTACATTTTGCTTCATACAAGATGGTCAATAAGAGAAATCTGAAGAGCTGAGTATAGTATTAATGTTGCCTGAAACTCTTTAAGGAAATATAAAATTAGAGTTTTTACAAACACACTTTTCTAACAGAGAAATTCATACTGAATCAACTCATGCAGAGCACAATTGTCCTACTGGGACTCCTGAAACAGTCACACTTTATAGTGTTGTAGGAGAAGAAATAAATACTGACTTCCACCCACCACCACGACATACATCTGGAGACATAAAAGCCATCTTAAAAATGAGACAGATCAGTAAAGAAGGAAGATGACTGCAGAAAACGTAGTGACCAAGTACAGAGATGTTTATTACAAAACAACAGATTCTTTTTGTACTTGCCATCAAATATTTTTCTCTGCTTTCATTGGAAGACACAGCATCTGCTTTAGATCAACACCTACCAGGAATAATGCCACCTACAGGAGTAGATGCAACTAAAAAAAGAAAAGACAGCCCAGGGGTGGCCAGTACTGATAGACAAAACCCCCACTCTGTGGAACAACAGTTAAATGGTGTAGCAGTGCATACAAGAACAAATTGTGTAAACACATGGCACTCAGCAAGTCAAATAGTGGGTGCTGTGTCCTCCAACGGATGCCCAGGATGTACTTATCTCTCAACTCCAATGTGCTGTAACCAAAAAGTAGTTCCCAATGCTTGATAGCATAAGTTTGGACAACAGGTTGCTGGATTCAGCATCATATAGTAGCAGTTGATGCCACAAGGCCTTTACATAGGCCCTCTGAAACCATGAATATGAAATCTGACCTTCAAATCCAGACACAGCATTCGAATACACCCAAATTGCCCTGACTACATCCAAATAATGTAAGTAAACTTCCTTAGGTTGGCCATATATAATTTGTTTTTATTGGATCAGCCCAAAAACGAAAAGGTTGAAGATTGAGAAATCCTGCTTACTGTGCTATTGTATTCTGACACTGACCAGTGCTGCAGCCAATTGGTGTCAGCTGCTGATCGAATGAAAGTTTTTCAACAGTCCCATTAGATGGAAGTAGATCATCAGAGCGACTTCTGTCTAGCGGGAATGGCCATAGATAGACCAAAATTTGTCCGGTCCCTGCTGAACTTCGATCCATCGATGGCCCGCTTCTGGGTGCATTGGCATGAGACAAAGCAATGGAAGCATATTGTCCTCATTCTAGTGAAATCCTTAGTCAAGAAAGAGAATTTCAGATACATAACAATCTTACCCTTATCAAATATCACAAATGGAAGCTTGCAGATGTAGCTTGCTGAACCTGGAACTGGAAAAGCTGACCAGAAAGATCCAGCAGGACATGCAGGCAGGAGTGTCAGGCAAGGACTCAGCAGGATAATTAGCAGAACAATATTGTCAGGATCCATCCCGCTGCCTGATTGACAGGTGGCTCTGCTTTCCAACATGCAGTTGAGAACTGGAGCCAGCCACCTCCTCCCCAGCCTGGTGCTCCATTGAGTCACAGTTACAATCACCACTCTCCATTTGGAAGAGGCTAAGAACTGAGCAATCAGTGGTAGTGTAATCGCTCAAGTTCTCATTCTCAGAGCCAGTGTGAGACACACAAATGCTGCAGCATGGAGGTGAGTAGAGAGTGTTTGCGTTTTTCAAAAGCCCATACTTCTCCTTTAAGAAGCTGCTTAGTATTCGCACGTGATGGACTTTCCTGTAGATTGTCCCTCAAGTTCCAGTCCACAGGTACAATAAAAGGCATATTATAAGCAGTGAATCCATTTACATTAGAGCCTCTCTAAAGTAGAGCGATTACCAGTGCAACTTTGAAGCTGGACTTTGATGCGACTTTAATCCAACTTTACATTCACTGGACCAAAGTCACACCAAATTGAACGGGTGCTATTAAAAAGTTTGAATGGAGCCTTACTGGTGGGGAATCAATCACTGTCTTTCAAAACACATGCAGTGAATGTTTGGTGAATGTCATATCTTATTGGCAAACAAAAAAACAAATTGCTGACATAAAAAAACAGTTAGTGTTTACAAAATATGACCTATTTAACCACCTCCCGCCCGCCACATAGTACAATGACGGGCGCAAAGGCGGTTATCTCGTTCTGGGAGGATGTCATATGATGTCGTCCCATTCTAACCGCGTATGCGCGGCTCCGGGAGTATGCAGCGTGGCGATCGGTGGTGCGCTGTGTCCTTCGGACACAGCGGATTACCGATCAATGGAAAGAGCCGAAGAGGTTGTCTTGGTCATGTGATCAGCTGTGTCCAAACACAGCTGATCACATGTAAATAGGGAAATGCCGGTTATCGGCATTTCTCTCCTCACAAGCTGACAGCTCGAGAGGAGAGGAGAGCAGAGCCGGTAATAGGCATCCCTCAGAGGGGACATGTGAACTGATCATCAGGGCACTGATGATCAGTGTGCCCTGATGATCTCTGTAGCCCCAGCAGTGCCATCTGTCAGCGCTCACCCATGCCACCTGCCAGTGCCCATCAGTGCCACATCAATGCCACATATTAATGCCTACCAGTGCACATCAATACCACATATCAGTGCCCATCTGAACTGCCTTTCAGTGTCCCCCATCAGTGCCACCTATCAATGCCAGTCAGTGCCACCTATCAGTGCTTCCAATCAGTGCTGCCTATCAGTGCCAGTCAGTGCCGCCTATCAGTGTGCATCAGTGCCCCCTATCAGTGCCCGACAGTGCTGCCTATCAGTGCCACCTAACAGTGCCAGTCTGTGCCGCCTATCAGTGCCGCCTATCAGTGCCATATATGAGTGCTGCCTTTCAGTGCCCATCAGTGATGCCTGTCAATGCCCATCAGTGCCACCTACCATTGCCTCCTCTTCAGTGTCCATCAGTGCCACCTATCAGTGTCCATCAGTGCAGCCTATCAGTGCCCATCACTGCAGCCTCATTAGCGCACATCAGTGAAGGAGAAAAAGCACTTATCTACAAAATTTTATAACAAAAACTAAGAAAAAATGTTCTTTTTTCAAAATTTTCAGTGGTTTTTGGTTTGTTTAAGAAAAAATAAAAAACCCAGAGGTGATTAAATACTACAAAAATAAAGCTCTATCTGTCACAAAAAAAAAATTCATATGGGTACAATGTTGAATGTCTTCAGTGTAATAAAATAACTGATTTGCGTGTTAAAGCGGAGTTCCACTCACTCTGTAAAAAAATAAAACTCAGCAGCTACAAAAACTGTAGCTGCTGACTTTTAAAAAACAGCCACTTACCTGTCCCACGATCCTGCGGTGCCCCTGCTGCAGCCTGTTTCACCTGCTGTCCTGTATTCCAGGCGCCGGGGCGTCTTCAGTGTGGGCACCTGGCTGTGACAGCTTGCGGCTACACAGCAGGATGCCCACTGTGCATGCGCGAGTAGAGCTGCACTTCCTGAATGTAGTCTTCTGGGACCTGTCATGTGTCCCATAAGACAACAGGGAGGGAGGGGGGAGGACAACTTCCGCTTCCAATCACCTAGGAGATCACAGCGGAAGTGGGAGCGGGTACCTGTCAATTTCGGGTACCTGGTCCCTAAAGGTGCCAATCCTTAATGGGGAGTGGGGGACCAATCTTTAAAGCGGAACTTCCCCTTTTGGGTGGAACTCCACTTTAAGCCAGACATAGATGGATCAAATCCCAACCGGTTCAGCAGGGACTGGTCGAGATTCGAATGATCTATGGCCAGGCTGATTGTACCCAATTTGATTGTTGTACAACCAGCCTGTCACATTTTTACATGCAAATTTTTTGCTAGCGACTATTATAGCGACTAGCAATAATTACTGTGTTCTCCCAGCGGGGTCGACTCCCCCCTGCTGAGAGTATACAATAGCTCTGAGGATTTTCCTGTGGTTGCAGAAAAGAAAATCACATCATCTATGCCGGCTTAAGCCCTCATCAATCTGCCTTGGTGCTGGTCAGTTTTTGTTAAGTGTCCTTGAGATGATATGCTTACATTTAGAGCATTAGTACTGATTCATGTCTGTGACAGAACGCTGTGCCTGACCCCTGCCCTTCTCACCAACTCGTGACCTAAGGACCAGCCGATGTCGCACCACGCTGTCACTTGCGTAACAATGCCACTCTCAGCTGTGCCGTGCACAAAGATTTTCCAGGACTACAATCTATGTGCCAGCAGCCTGAGAGCGGTTGTTACTGGGTTAGGTTAATTATGCAATTAACCCTTCACACTGCCACCACCTCCTTTTTACAGAGGAGGAAACTCACAAATCTTAGCAATCACACTATGATATTAGCATAAGTGTCTGTAATACACACTGTCACCACAGACAGATGTATTCAGAGGATTATCACACACAGTCGCACTCTTCCAGAGACATGGATTCTTTAATTTGCATTAAAAGCTTTAGAGACAGTTTCAACAGTTTTCAAAATAGGATTTATTACTAAAAAGGTAAAAATGGTGCAATTAAAATATTTACAGAAAAAGATGTTACAAAGATATAAAGAGAGCAATAAAACAACAGAAAAATAAAAGAAAGGAGTTTTAGAAGGCAGAATACTTGCAATGTCCTTGGTTTGAGCAGAGTCCAATTGTCCGAACAAAAAGATTGCCTTGGCTCTCAAGTTTGTTAGATGTGTCCTGATTGATGTTAAACGAGAGCTGTCTTTTCTCCAGCCTGTCAGTCTTTTTCTATCATATTAAAGGGGTGTCGCCTGAGAACAAATGACCAATCATCCAGTTTGGGGATGGGGTCTAGGAGGTAACCCAGGTTATGACCAAGTCGCCTTACAATTTCATTATAAGGTTAATAACCTTCAATAGGTGCAGGTGGCATCCTATCAACTGGCAGATTAATATTCAGAATTATATTTCAAACCCAGGGATACCAAACACAGAGTACCCTTGTCACCCAGGAGGGAAGAGACTGCTTTCTTCCCCGTCCTAGGTGCTAATATAGTCATGTAAGGCCTTGTTTGACTCACATTAAAATAATCTATCCAAATATATACCTAATATTAATGTGCCCAGTTGCTGCTGAACTTTATGGATTGTATGCAAAATGTCTACATGTGTAATGGACATTTTATGGCACACTCTGTATCCTAGAGCCCTAACAGGTCATGACTGACTGAGTTATTGTTTTACGATCGGGCAGAGAAAAGTGGTTTTCAAAGCAGACTTCCTGCACCAGACTAATTAGTGGTTTACAGCCCTGGAGCTTCATCTATCTGTGTTTTATTTAAGATAAGAGGCCCTTTTGATGTCCATTCAACTTACATCTATAAATTCCATTCAAGAGAAAGGAGGGAGGAGAGATAAAATGGCTAAGGCCTAACAAGATGGCTATCACATACAGCGTCCATGTCTCTATTGCGTACAATCGTCACACTGTCCAATGAGACTTTATATGCAATTACATTACAATCAAGCAGTATATAATAAAATCATGTATCTTTATGTACAGTCTAAAAAACATAGTTTTCAGATAAACAGAATAGCCAATACATCAAACAACATGATTTTATCCCCAGGGCTATATGGGTATTCTGTAACATTGAATGAGAATTACATGCATGTTGTATGATGTATCTGCCAATCACAGCATGTGGTTGGAAAGTTGATCTGCCTATCGGCATTAAAGCTTACTTAAAGGGCAGCTGATAGCCACTGGGAATAGACCAAGGGTTGGGTAAGGGTTAATAGACCAGCCTGTGCCTACAAAGACTTACAGTAATCTTTCCCTAGGCAGTTTGTCAGCTGCACTCCCTATACCTTCCCTATCACAGATAAAGCATAGTATCAATAGGACTGCTGTGACCTCCCCCTTTTAAAGTTAGAGAGCTGGCTTTTCCAAAATTCCCTTTACTGGCCCTTCTAAGTCTGCTGACCTAAATTTAAGGGGTAGGCATTACTTATGGTTACAAAGCATGTGTTCTGGAAAATTCCTGCTTAGATGTGCAGGGACTGCAAAATGTGAACTTGCTGGATAAACTGCAAAACTGAGCTTCATCCCTACATCCCAATGGAGACACAGACAGCAATAAAAACTTAACAGACTATCTAATCCTTCCCCACTATACCCTGAACTAAAAAAAAATGTATTGCCTAGAGACTTTAACCACTTGCCCTCCAGAGGATTTACCCCCCTTCCTGACCAGGCCATTTTTTGCGATACGCACTGTGCTACTTTAACTGACAATTGCACGGTCATGCAATGCTGTACATAAATTAAATGTATGTCCTTTTTTCCCACAAATTGAACTTTCTTTCGATGGTATTTGATCACCTGTGTGTTTAATATTTTTTGCACTATAGACAAAAAAAGGCCGACAATGTTCGAAAAAAAAAACCCCAATATTTTTTTATAATTTTAATTTTTTTTTATACTAGTAATGGTGGCGATCAGTGACCAATAGCGGTGCAGGTAGGGCGGCATGCACCCCTTACCTGTAAATGCAAATCACGTATATATACATGTGATTTTGCGCAGCCCTGCTGCCCTGTAGCAGTCCTTAGGGCAGCTAGCAAGTGGCTAAACACTTTAAGGCAATTTAAAAAATAAATGCTGCATCCTTCCAGCACCCAGTCATGTGACCAGACCCAAGGCATGTGTATTAGATGTTGTTTACATAGATGTTAGGATATGTCTGAAATATAGATATTCAGGGACTTTTTATTGTCCTATTAAAGTAAACTAGATCTGTTTTATGCTAATTTTGATGGGCATGTGTCTTTTTTTACCTATGTTACTAGAGGGAAAATCTAAATATCTCCATATTAAAGGCTAACACCAAGTTTGGCACTCCCCATCACCCCCACACTTTCTTCCATTTTGTTTAAAATGGTATACCAATTTGTTTCCTATACATCTTCAGTCAAAATACTTGACATAATAGGCCCTCTTCTTCCTCTAGTGCTGAGGGGGTCCTGAATGCTGAAGAGAGCAGAGCTCACATAATGATATCAATGCTGCATTCTCCTGTGAGCCAAGCCCAAAAGAACAGAAGTGCTGGACCTTTTAGAGGACGAGCATTGAAAGTTGTATCTTTTACGTTCATTGTTCTTCCCCAGACGCAGCTCCTTAGCCACTATTACTGGTAAGTACTAGCTGCCAACTGCTCCTTAGAAAATTACACTTGCAGATATTCTTCACGTTTCATTGAGTAATACTTTGTAACAATGTATTGTTATACTGTATCTACTATTAGATTGATTTGTAGATCTAATCTGTGACATGTGATCTGCACGTGACATCAGTTGCAAACACCTTGTAAGGAAAGTAAGGAAAAAAATTCTTTTACTAAAATGTATTCCTGTTTAACCTCTTATTAACCCTTAGTTAACCCTAATCAGCCTTAATTAACCCCCTTCTCCTCTCAGCTATTATTTTTCTGCTAATTTTGTTTTACTGTTTTATTCTGCCAATGATAGTTTTTCACTTTCAGGTGGTTTGTTTATTTTTTTTCTCGGTGTTGCAGTAACCACTTGCCGACCAGCCACTGTAGAAATATGGTGGCAGGGTGGCACAGCTGTGCAAAACCATGTTTTAAAATGTGCTTTTGCAAAACATGTAGGGGGCGCACACGAGGCGCGCCACCGCCCTACCTGCGCAGCCAATTGCGGCCGCGGGTGTCAGTCGTCAGGTCACGGCCGGTCATTACCTGCCATGTCCCGGCAATTAGCAGCAATCACTGACAGAGAGCACGGCTGCAGTATTTACACTGCACCTCTGCTTTCTGTCAGTTCCCTGTCAGCTCCTGACATGCTGATCCGGAGAGAAGAGTTTATATCTCCGGATCAGTGTGTTCCCGTGCAGTACACACCCCCGCCCCCTAGTAAAACACTCCCCTCACACAGTTAACCCTTTCATTGAATAAAAAAGTTAACCCCCAAGTCAGTCCCCCCCAGTGTCAGAATGTCCGCCGCAGTCCTGCAGTCCTGCCATAAGTCGCTGATTGCCGCCATAAGTCACTGATCACCGCCATAAGTCGCTGATCGCCGCCATTATTAGTATAAAAAAAATTTAAATCCCTGTATCTTTCCCGCCATTTGTAAACGCTATAACTTTTACGTAAACCAATTAATTTACACGTATTGGGTTTTTTTTTTTAGTAAAGACATGTTGCAAAATGCATTTTGGCCGAAATGTATGAGAAAATTTGATTTTTAAATTTTTTACTGGACATATTTTATAGCAAAAAGTCCAAAATATTGTTTTTTTCTCAAAATTGTCAGCCTTTTTTTTTATAGCGCAAAAAATAAAAACCACACAGGCGATCAAATACCACCGAAAGAAAGCTCAATTTGTGGGAAAAAAAGGACGTACATTTAATTTGGGTGCAGTGTTGCATGACCGTGCAATTGTCAGTTAAAGTAATGCAGCGCCATAACACAAACCTCTTCTGTAAGTGCTTCCTGACCACCCTACAGCAGAAATACTGCTACAGGGTGGCATGGGTGCGAAAAATCACATATATATATATATATATATATATATATATATATATATATATACACATGATTTGCGCTCCCATGGTTTTCACACCCCTCCCAGATGGCGTCAGATTGCCTGTCAGTACACCAGTCATCACATTTAACCCCTTGATTGCCAGGAACACGCTCATGCACAATAATCCTCCATTGCTAGTATAGCGTCTGAATGGATCAATATCTTTGATCAGGTCAGCACTATACCAGCGTTCACATTAATATAGTGTCCCCAAAAATGCAGCGTTAGCAGGATCAGCCCTGGCACCTGCCAGCACCTGCATTTAGCCCCTACGCTTACCCCCCCCCTTCTCCCCCAGCAAGTGCAGTGTCAGTAGGTCCCTGTCACTTGATACATTGCACACAAAACTGCAGTGTTTGCAGAAACAGGCCTGATCTCTGTTAGCACTTGTCAGTAAATTGTGATGACTCTCATATGCAGCAGAGTGCCAGTAGTGCCGCGCTACCTTTTGATGGACTGGCAAGCACCAGCGGCCTAGTACATCTTGGTCTTTCACATATCTGTTAGATTGTAAGTTCCCAGGATCAGGCCCTCCTAACCCTCTTGTATTGAACTGTATTGTTCTGTATTGTCTCCGGTTGTAAAGCGCTGAGCAAACTGTATAATAATAATAATACCAGTACTGCAGTATGACTTGGTGACGTGGCGAGTCCCATAAGTCCAGTACAAGCTGGTGCGGTGGCGAGCACAAGTATTGTCCCGCAGCCATCAAGAATTCGCACACAGGCCCATAGAGCTCCTAGTATCCTTCCGGATGTGCTTGCAAATCCCGATTGACTTCCCACAAATTCTGCAGCACCCGTACTTTCCCCATTCACTGCCCAACCTGGAATTCAGGTGGAAATAGCAAATTTAACTACTCCCCTTGATTTCTGGAGCTGTTTTTCACAGAATATCTGTATGCGTTGATTGTGGATCAAAGCAATTTATATGCAAAACATTTTATCACCGCCAACCAAAATTCAAACCTTGCCAGACCAGTCGCATAAAAACTCATTACGGTTTTCGAATTTACATTTTTTGGGGGCCTAACCCTCAACATGGGCATTGCTAAAAGAAACTTATTCCAGTTGTATTGGTCCACAGACCTGATTCATCATATACCCGTGTTCTCTGCTGCCATGGCCAGGCATACATATGAGAGTATAATGTGTTTTATGCATTTCAACAACACACTCTGTCATCCTCGGGGTAACCCTGAATTTGACCGGATCCACAAAATTCAGCCCCTCACAAATCAATCTGCATTGATGAGTCCCTCATTAATTTTTCTGGCCGCCTTGCATTCAAACAATTTCTCCCCAGCAAGCGTGCCAGATATGGGGTCAAGATGTAGAAGACCTGTGAGAGGACAACAGGCTATACTTATAAGTTTCGGATTTACGAGGGAAAAGATAGTCACGTGGAGCCTCCCGGATGCCCAGACTACATGGGGAGTAGTGGCAAGATAGTTTGGGACTTGGTGTCATCCTTTTTCCATATGGGGTACCACTTATACGTGAACAATTTTTATTCAAGCATGCCACTATTTAGAGATTTGTACAATCTTGCGCATGTGGCAAAGTGTGACCTAATGTGTGCCCACCATTAGAAGTGGGTGGATGCAGGGTGGTATATTCCAATGGTGGGCATACCACACACTTTTTTTGGCAGAAATTTCTTCTCTTTTTTTCATTCAGCCCACAGGCTGCATACAAAAAAAAAAGAACATAGCATATACACCCAACAAGGACCAGTGACGTACTGGTACATCACTGGAATTTGAATGGTTATACCAGGATGATGCCTACAGCTGCAGGCATCATCCTGGTATCGTTTTTTTCAGCCAGCAATCGGCTTTCATGTAAAAGCAATCTAGTGGCTAATTAGCTGCAGGATTGCTTTTACAAGCAGCGGGAGATGATGCCCTCTTCCCCCGCTGCCTTCCACGGCCTTCTCGGCCAGTCTCGTGCCATTGGGGGAACCTGAGAATGCAGCCGGTGTTTCTGCCAGCTGACCATAGAGCTGATTGGAGACCAGAATGGTGCCAATCATCTCTATAGTCTAAGAATTCAGAAACTACGAGCATTTTATCACTTCAGTTTCGCAAGATATAAACAGCGCCATTTGTAAATTGGGAAAGCATCTGATCACACTGATTTTGGTTTGATTTGATAATGTAAGGGCAGAGGAGATATTTAGAGTCTGATAGACCCCAGATTTCTGAAAAAAGAATATATGACAATGCCCATTGAAGTTATAGGGGATATTTGCATTCCCTGTGATAGCATTAAAAGTGATTAAAAAAAAATGAAAGGTACAGTGTAAAAATAATTTAAAAAATCAAAATGACTAAAAAAAAAAAAAACCTCGCCCCTCCCATGCACGCACACCTGTGTGCACATGCGTTGACCCTGTGGCGGTATGTAAACAGCGGCTGCACCATGCATGTGAGGTATTGCCGTGAACGTCAGATCAACGGCAGTAATTCTAACACTAGACCTCCTCTGTAAATCTAAAATAGTGGCTTTTAAAGTGTTGCCTATGGATATTAAAATGTATGCAGTTTGTCGCCATTTCACGGGGCATGCACAGTTTTAAAGCATGTCATGTTTGGTATCTATTTACTCGACATACCATCATCTTTTACATCTTACCAAATAATTGGCCAATATATTGTGTTTTTCTGCATTAAAAGTAAAAAGAGTGTATTTTATTTTTAAAAATTGCTTTTGAAAAATCGCTGCGTGAGTGCTATGTGCCATAAAAAATTGTAGTACCCACCATTTTATTCACTAGGGTGTCTGCTTTAAAAAATATATATAATGTTTGGGGGTTTAAATTAATTTCCTAGCAAAAAATACAGATTTTTTTTCATGTGAACAAAAAGTGTCAGAGAAGGCCTGATCTTCAGGTGGTTAGAAGAGTGAGTGATGTGTGGCATAAACTTCTAATGCTGGGCATAAAACGCCCCCACCCCCCAAAACGACCCCTTTTTGGAAAGTAGACACCCCAAACTATTTGCTGAGAGGCATGTTGAATCAATAGAAGAATTAATTTTTTTACCATAAGTTTTTGGAAAATGACAAAAAATTATTTACTTATTTTTTTTGCACAAAATTGTCATTTAAATGATTTATTGGTCACACATGCCATGGGTACATGTGTAATTACTCCCCAAAATACATTCTGCTACTTCTCCCGAGTATGGGGGTACCACATGTGAGAGAGACGTTTTGGCAGTCTAGCCAAGTACAGGACCCCAAAATCCAATAAGCACCTTCAGGCTTTTAAAGGGCTTTATTTCCTCATTATACTTCCAGACTACCTATCAAAGTTTCGGAGGCCCTGAAATGCCAGGATAGCACCTAACCCCCCAAAATGACCCCTTTTTGGAAAGTAGACACCCCAAGGAATTTGATAAGAAGCATGGTAAGTATTTTGCAGATCTCATTTGTTGCCACAGGTTTCTGGAAAATGAAGAAAAAAAACAAAAACTTATTTTTTCTATTCTTTATTTATATTTCAAAACCTTGTGAGAAAAAATGAGACCTGCAAAATACTCACCATGCCGCTTTTTAAATTCCTTGAGGTGTCTACTTTCCAGAAAGGGGTCATTTGGGGGGGGGGGGGGGGGGGTTGGTGCTATCCTGGCATGTCAGGGCCTTCGAAACTGTGATAGGTATTGAGGAAGTGAAATGAGGAAGTTATGCACCTTCAGGCTTTCAAAGTGGTCATTGGATTTCAGGCTCCTGTATGTGGCTAGGCTCCCAAAAATCCCACACATGTGGTATCCCCATACTCTGTAGAAGTAGCAGCATGTATTTTGGGGTGTAATTCCACATATACCCATGGCTTGTGTGAGAAATAAATAATTTAAATGACAACTTTGTGTAAAAAAAAAACAAAAAAAAAACAATATTGTCATTTTCCAGAAACTTTTGGAAAAAATATAAATCTTCCATGGACTCAATATGCCTCTCAGCAGATAGCTTAGGGTGTCTACTTTCCTAAAAGGGGTCATTTAGGGGTGTTTGTACTATCCTGGTATTTTAGCACCTCAGGAAATGTGATGAGCAGTCAGAAAGTAAAAGCTGTGTAAATTCCATTATCTATACCATAGTTTGTAGACACTATAACTTTCACATAAAGCAATAAATATACACTTACTGGGATTTTTTTTAACCAAAAACATGTAGCAGAATACATTTTGGCCTAAATTTATGACAACATTTTAGTTTTTTTGGATATTTGTTATGACCAAAGTGAGAAAATATTGTTTTGTTTTTTTTTAAATTTCTTCAAAAATGTTTTTGTTTATAGCGCCAAAAATAAAAAGTGCACAGGTGATCAAATACCACCGAAAGAAAGCTCTATTTGTGTGAAAAAAAGGGACATAAATTTCATTTATGTACCCTATTGCATGACCGCGCAATTGTCCGTTAAACTAGCACACCGCTGTATAGCAAAAAAATGGTGTAAATTTCAATATCTATACCATAGTTTGTAGACGCTATAACTTTCACACAAAGCAATCAATATACACTTATTGGGGTTTTTTTTACCAAAAACATGTAGCAGAATACATTTTGGCCTAAATTTATAACTAACTATGAGTTTACTATATATTTTTTATAGTTGTAAGTAAAAAATATTGTTTTTCTTCAAAATTTTCGGTCTTTTTTTGTTTATAGCGTGAAAAATAACAAGTGCACAGGTGATCAAATACCACCAAAAGAAAGCTCTATTTGTGTGAAAACAAGGACGTAAATTTTGTTTGGGTGCAGCATTGCATGACCGCGCAATTATCAGTTGAATTAGTGCAGTACCGAGTAGCAAAAAGATGCCTGGTCATTAAGGGGGGTAAATCCTCAGGAGTGCAAGTGGTTAAAAATAATGCACAAAACTGAAATAGAAATTAAAAAAAAAAACTGGTCAAAATATGAAAAAAAACCCTTTGTTTTTTTTTTCTTTACATGATTTGTCTACAGGGAACATTGAAAACAAAGACAAATGTGCCAAGAGAAAGACTAGTTTGTCTTACTATAATGATAGTTAGCACCAAATAAATTGGCCCATAGTCGATATGTACAGTGGGGATCGAAAGTTTGGGCACCCCAGCTAAAAATTTGTATTAATGTGCATAAAGAAGCCAAGGAGAGATGGAAAAATCTCCAAAAGGCATCAAATTACAGATTAGACATTCTTATAATATGTCAACAAAAGTTAGATATTATTTCCATCATTTACACTTTCAAAATAACAGAAAACAAAAAAATGGCGTCTGCAAAAGTTTGGGCGCCCTGCAGATTTAATATCTTGTACTGCCCCCTTTGGCAAGTATCACAGCTTGTAAACGCTTTTTGTAGCCAGCCAAGAGTCTTTCAATTCTTGTTTGAGGTATCTTTGCCCATTCTTCCTTACAAAAGTCTTCCAGGGCTTTGAGATTTCTGGCCTGTCTGCTCTTTTAAGGTCTATCCATAGATTTTCAATTATGTTGAGGTCAGGAGATTGTGAAGACCATGGCAAAACCTTCAGTTTACGCCTCTTGATGTAATCCCCCGTGGATTTCGAGGTGTGTTTAGGATCATTATCCATTTGTAGAAGCCATCCTCTCTTTAACTTCAGCTTTTTCACAGATGGCATCAAGTTACCATCCAAAATTTGCTGATATTTTATTGAATCCATTTTTCCTTCTACTCGTGAGATGTTCCCTGTGCCACTGGCTGCAACACAACCCCAAAGCATGATTGATCCAACCCCATGCTTAACAGTTGGACAGAGGTTCTTTTCATTAAATTCTGTGCCCCTTCTTCTCCAAACGTACCTTTGCTCATTCCGGCCAAAAAGTTCAATTTTAACCTCATCGGTCCACAGAACTTGTTTCCAAAATGCATCAGGCTTGTCTATATGTTCATTTGCAAAGTTCAAACGATGATTTTTGTGGTGAGGACATAGAAGAGGTTTTCTTCTGATGACTCTTCCATGAAGACCATATTTGTACAAGTATCTCTTTATAGTGGAATAGTGTACCACAACTCCAGTGTCTGCCAAATCTTTCTGGAGGGATCGTGCAGTCAAACGTGGGTTTTCACTTGTTTTTCTCACAATCCTGCGAGCTGTTCTGTCTGATATTTTTCTTGGTCTTCCAGATCTTGCTTTAACTTCCACTGTTCCTGATGACTGCCATTTCTTAATTACATTCCGAACAGAGGTTATTGACATCTGAAAATGCTTTGCTATCTTCTTGTAGCCTTCTCCAGCTTTGTGAGCATCAACTATTTTCAGTTTCAGTTTTCTAGACAACTGCTTAGAAGAACCCATAGTGCTGATTGTTGGGGCAAGGTCAGATGAGTCTGGGCATTTAAAACTTTTGAGACTGACATCACCTGGTCTTCCCAGACGATGATTGAGAACAATCCATGACACTGGCAGGTCTCAGCTTGGCAAAGGGGGCAGTGCATGCTATAAATTCTGCAGGGTGCCCAAACTTTTGCAGATGCCATTTTTTTGTTTTCTGTTATTTTGAAAGTGTAAATGATGGAAATAAAATCTAACTTTTGTTGACATATTATAAGAATGTCTAATCTGTAATTTGATGCCTTTTGGAGATTTTTCCATCTTTCCTTGGCTTCTTTATGCACATTCATACAAATTTTTAGCTGGGGTGCCCAAACTTTCGATCCCCACTGTAAATATTGCTGGCCCATAAGGGGTATAGAGGTGCAAGAGCTGAAGTGGTTAAAATTGAGTTGTGCTTTAAACAGAACAAGGAACTATAGATTATGGAGGCAAGGCAACCTGATTTGATTGTTACACATTTGCTTTCATATTTGCCAAAAAATAATGCTCTCAATGACTGACTTTCTTACTCCACAGCTTTTGAAGGTTAGAAGTAAATCCACATTGCCCATTAAAATAGGCTTTCTTTTATATATTCGGAAACAGAGACATGTTAGTGGAGATTTAGATTAGGATTAGTTCAGCAGAATGTCATGGTTAAGGAGAAATATTTTATTATTTATGAAAATTTAAAATTTTCTGCTATACTTCAGAGAAAATGTATGTCTTAAACCAGAGCTTAAAATTTCAAGTCCTGAGCTACTAGCCAGTCCTTAAGAGTTACTCGCCTCCAACACACATACACACACAGAGACACCTGTACACACACACAGACATGTACATACACACACAGAGACACCTGTACACACACACACAGACATGTACATACACACACAGAGACACCTGTACACACACACACAGACATGTACACACACACACACACACACACACACAGAGACACCTGTACACACACACAGACATGTACATACACACACAGAGACACCTGTACACACACACAGACATGTACATACACACACAGAGACACCTGTACACACAAACAGACATGTACATACACACACAGAGACACATGTACACACAGACATGTACATACACACACAGAGACACATGTACACACACACAGACATGTACATACACACAGAGACACATGTACACAAATACAAACACAT